>NC_141083.1:16007416-16367416 GCF_041138505.1 Cibotium barometz
TCATCCCCTTTGTATGACCTATCCATTCCATCTCAAACCAAGTAAATCACTCTCGGTACAGCTTATCAGAGCAAATTTCTACATATTAAGGTATAACCCTGAAGCAAGACCAAAAGTATCCCAAACAGCCATAGCCTTCTGAATATTGTCTCTTTGATCCTTAAGGAACATGAAAGAATCATCTGCTAATGCCAGGCCGACCATCTGCTCTCTCCACTATGAAAGAGTAATCCCTACAACTTCACTGTCTTCCACTAGCTTATCCAGTCAAGTAAGATTGGATGTGTAACAATTGCAAACAAGAGAGGACTAAGTGGGCATCCCTGCCTGACTGATCTCATCAAATGAATGGGCTCAGTCACCCCACCATTAATCATAAGCCTAGCCCACTGCATGATGGCTAATAGTATAAGCTAAGAAGACATGCGAGGGCCAAATCCCATAGTTTGCATAAGCTGTGAAAGAAAAGACCAACCTCAAAGCCCTTGCATAATCAATTCCAATTTGTGCATTGAGTATATTTTTCAAAATAGTCTAACCTTTAATAAATTCATATTGCCTTGGATGAATCAAAGTAGGAAGAAATTGCTGCAACCTATTGGCCAAGACCTTTGCAAATATCTTATACATGGCCCTCGTTAATGTGATTGGTCTCCATTGACGTAGATTAACTAGGGATGGAACTTTAGGCAATAAACATAAAAACCCAATCTTCCATCTCGCAAGCATGATACATGTATTCCATACCTCCTGAAAATAAGAAGCGAGAGGGACCTTCAACTCATGAACATACTTCATGAAAAGCTCATTGGGGAGCCCATTCCATCAGGCTACACTTTTCCCTTTAGGCAAATGCTTCAACACATCTTCCACCTCATCCGCAGAAATATCTCTTTCCAATTCATTTGTAGAAACATCTGATAGTGAAACAAAGACTCTCTAGCTGCAACGACATCAGGAGATATGACCTCCTGTAGACCCAACAAATGGCGATAAAAGTCTATACACACATCTAGAAAACAAGTAGGATTAGTAATCAATACTCCTTTTTGCTATCGTGCATCTTGAGAATATTCTCACATGCATGGTTTTGCTGTAAACAAGCAAAGAACATATGTGACTAACAATTAGAATCCATTAGGGCATCCATTCGAGCAATAAGCTTATATCTCACATATTGATTCTCGTGCAATGCTGCAACCTAGTGGGACAACCAATCAATAGCTATCTCAATGTCAGGGTAAGAACCGTCCTCTTGAATCACTTGGTTCAAATCAACCAACAATGATTCTAGGTTCCACAACTTCTCCCTAAAACATGATGCATAAAAAATCCCATACTGGCAAGCAAGCTTTTGAATATTGAACATACAACACTCCCAAGCTGACACCCCGACAAAGATTACATGGCCTCGAAAGTTTTTTAACACCTACAACATAAACTGTTGGAAAATAGTATGCTCCAAGAAAGTCTAGTTAACCTTAAGAGGAGCCTTTCCCAATAATGGCCTATAAGCATCCACAGAATGGCTATGCATCTCCAATACCAAAGGGAAATGATCTGACAAAATATGATTATATTCCACCTGCATGGAAAATATCTCTGGTAGAAACAAATCATGCTAGAAAATATAAATTTGGTCCAAAGACAAGCTCTTGTACCCACGTATTGTTGAGAGATATATGTAAATCCTCTCTCATGTGGGTGTAGCCATGACCACATATCTTGTTTTAGCTGAGCCTCTCCAGCCCATCCATAATAGAGTGAGGTGTAGAAGCATGCTCCAGCAATTCACATACATTAAAATTGCCCAACACAAAGCCATGCTTAGCATTGCACAAACACAATAAATTGTCCCATAACTGACGACATTGTGCAACACCACTAGGCGCATACAGCCCCACAAGCCATAATGTTTCATCCATAAACTCCACTTCCACAACAATGAACCGCCCTCGGACATCGTGCATAATCAATAATGGCTTAAACTGAGATTTCACTATGCAATCATGACCCTAGATTGTGTAGTGGGGTGCCCACTATAAAACACATGAAATTATTTGTAATCATACATTTGTCAAGTCATGGAATGTTGTTTATCCTCCATAGCACAAAACATATCCCATTGACCTTGAAACATAGTATGCCACATGCGATAATTCTTGGATGGTGAACACACACCTTTTACATTCCATAGAGAAATATTTGTAATCCATCAAAATAGAAATCCAATCAATGAGAAGTACCACCATTGGCCTCTTTCCTTAAAATATTGCACAAGATCCTCAATGCCTTCTCTCTCCTTCTGTTCCTATACTCTTTGCAGTAAAACATCCACCGTTCCTTCTCACTTAAAGTACGGGCATCACTAGGTGATATATCCTATCGCCACTTGACATCCGGATACTTCTTATCTAAGGGTGAGACCATAGCCTCCTTTTTATCAAATAGAAGAGGAAAAGTTACCTGATTTTCTTTTGTAACTTGAGGTCTTAGATTATACCGAGAGTGTGATACCCTACCTTTGTTATCTTTCTCTCGAGTCCATCTTGTGGCACCAAGATAAAATGATGAAGAGGCACCATGACCAGCACCCACATTTTGATTTACCACTAGAAGTAGCTGTTTGGTGAGTGCCTCTCTTTGCCACCACAAGCCAAGGTCTATCTTCTGTAACTACCAAAACTTGTTGACCTTTATCTACCAAAACTTGTTTACCTTTATCTACCACTTGGTCACTTTGTTTAGCTACTTGTTTGCCCTTCTCTATATTCAAACCACATGGCAAAATAGGAGCTAATGTATCCTTATGAGTTGGACCCTAGGACACATTCAGTTGTGTGGCTGAGCATTCACCTCCTCTCTGGACACTCTCAAATGAAGTGACCCATCTCCCCACAATGGAAGCAATGTCCTGCAAAAGATCCCCACTTTAATTTGGAATACAAAGGGTCAAATACATCCACGCATAACCTCAATTGTCGAGGTCAGGGCTTCCTAGTATCCCACAATATGCAAAACCTATTTTTATTCTTGGACAACATTATGGGCTCCACCAACACCTCCCCAATAGCACGCATGGCCAATGGTAACAATTCCCACATAGTTGATGGAAAGTCTACAACCTTAACCCAAATAGGGCATGCCTAGCACAACATATCTCTATTCTCTGCCATAGGACGCCAAGGTACAACATGCATCAATTGTCCATCTAGAAATAACAGGACTTTCTACATAACCAAATCTCGAACTTCTTTGGATGAGAATAGGACCACATAGAATCCTGTGGGACTGTCAAAGATCTTCTCCACAAAATTACCATGTAATAAATCATGTAACCAATCTGTAATCCTATTGAATAATGGAATTTGTTCAGTTAAAAAAGAAAATTATAGCCTTGTTATGAAAGGATTCTACTTGTGCCACAAACTTCTATGTTTCCACTCAGGCATCTGCCACTTCCTCTATTGGAACCTTGATAGCCCTAACATGATTTGCCATCACATATTGTGAGACCCCCGCTCCGTCCGCTCGCGGTGCCCCCTCCAAGGGCGTTGGCGGTGGAAACAGCATCAGGGATCCACACACAGGGCCTTGCCCAATGGATGTCCGGACAAGAGACTAGCCCGGCGGTTCCTCCGAAACCAAACCCGAAAAAACTTCCCTCGCCCGGAAGGCACGGGTGATTCTGCTAGGAAACATTATCTAACGGGAGAATTGATCTAACGAGTCAAAGTCTTAGCTAACCAAACTGATCCAACCAAATCTGAAAGTCACATGGTCAGATCAAGGAAGAGACTTGCGCTTAGTCCATAGAATCACCGCTTTTTTCCCCTTTTTGTGAGGCACAGCTGCTGATTCCCTCCCACAAAACAAGGTCTTCCTAGGACGTAATCTAATTAACATAAGGATTTTCTTAATGAGAATCATTGATCTCTCATCAAGGTAATCTACCCATCATTTGACTAAATTTTGAACTAGATTCTTGGTGATTCGGGTTAAGGAAAAACTACAATAATTTAACGGTAGTCTATTCTTTGTGTCAAGATTTGGAATTGGTCACGGGGTTTTTGCTTGATTCAAATTCGAGAGATGGGCAAGTAGTTTACTGGCCACCATTCTCACAGTCGTGATCTAAACAAAATTATTCGGTTTACTTCTAACTTTGATTCCTAAGGATTTTCTTCAGATAAAAATCTACTGAACTTCTAACCGTAAAATAAGAAAAATTCTAACTTTATGAATTTTATTCCTTCCTAACCACAATAGATTAAGAAATAGTTCTATACGAGAATATTGGGATTTTATAAAAAATACTCTTCTTCCACTAATTCAATTTTGGGTATATATCAAATTGGTGATTTATTCACATAAAAATATATAAGAATATTCTTTCCACCAATTTAAGTATCAACATTAATATTCCCTAATTTTCTAGGTGGAATTTTGGTGAAAATTCCTCTTTTGTCATCAAAATTAATTTAAACCTTCTTCTACTTAAAATACCATGAAATGTTCTCTTTTTAATTAAATACAAATATCCATTTTTTGAATATGCCAAAAATTCCTCTTTTTTCATTTAAATGATTGAATTCTGAATGTCATGGGAATTCCTCTTTTATCATTTAAAAATTCTTATGCATAAAATAAATTTATAAAAAATTTCTCTTTTTAAATTAAATAAAAATATCCATTATTTTGAATATGCCAAAATTTTATCTTTTTGCATTTAAATGATTGAATTCCAAATGTCATGGGATTCCTCTTTTATCATTTAAAAATTCTTATGCATAAAATAAATTTATCATAATTTTCTCTTTTTTTCTTAATTAAATAATTATGCATAAATACAAAAAGTATTCTTTCATGAATATGATCAAAATCATTCTTTTTACTTAAAATTTCTAAACCTACAATATGGTAGTTCCTTTTTTAGAATTATGCATAAAAATAAGATATGTATTTTTTTCTAAAAATTTTGCAATAGCTTCGCTGTTGCTATTACTGATAATTTTTAAATTTCCTAAAAGAATAAAAGATTGTAATGAAAATATGATAGAAGTTCTACTTTTAAGCTTAAATTTAAACTATAAATTTAAATCGTAATTTTAACCATAATTATAAACATAATTATAATTATCCCACTAGATTAAGCTAATTTTAACATTCCTCTTTTCCCAATTTGTTAGGATAATCCATTTCTCATTTAGAATGAGTTAAAGTAGTTTTTTAACTACTCATAAACAATCTAAAAGAAATAACCATTATTTTAATAGCACAAAATCATGAAAATATCATTTTCTTAATCTCTAGCTCATCAAGCCTAGAGTTTAGTTTTGAAATAAGAGATTATCTTTGAGAAACATTATTTTGTTAAAGAATTAGCCATAGAGATGACTATTCTTTTTGAGACAGAGATTTACTTAAAGAAAGCATTACAAATAAGCATAAAGATTAACTTTCTCTTAATTAAACATTAAGACTCTTAGGGAAAGCTTGATTTGAATTAAAACAATCATTTAGAAAGCTTCTCAAGCTCGAGAGGGGTTGAGAAGAAGAAAGTCATTGAGGAAATTGGAAAAAAAACCAGTCATTGAGGAAAATTAAAAAAAAAACATAAAATCCATCTTACCTCTAAGATTGGCTTGATTCTTTCTTTAGTATAGTGAAGCCCCCAACCAATAAATTGGTTAGCAAGAGGAGAAGAGAACTCCAAGAGTTGTTGAAGAGAGAGAGAGAAGCTCCAAGCTCCCCAAACGTAGAGGAAAATTAAGGGATAATAGAAAATATGATTATTTTAATATAATACTGGCATGGTATAGCTCACAGATGAGAATACAACGGAGCCTTCTCAGTCATCCAGCGCTTATCTTCCACTATCATATGGTACACTTGATTTGTTGTACGCTAGACAATGTCCTCAGGCTTTCTAAATGCCTAATCTAACCAAGGTTGCTGATCCTCCAACTGAGGAATATCACCAAACGGTGTAAGGCCTGCCCTCACCTTCTCCCATACCTGTACATATCCACATCAAACTCGAAAATATTGATGGAATTTTTGAAAAGATAATAAGCGGCCTCTACATGGCAACAAAGAATCCACAATTCTCACTAGTCCCACTCGAGCCATTCTATTGAATTTTGGCCGCTCAATAAGTTTGTCACACCACTCTAGAAGTCGTGAAGTAGCCAACACCTCAGCTGTCATAGAATTCAATTGCAATCACTGATCTGAAGGCTTCCATTTAGTGTGTGCCAACACCTCCTTCCATGAGATCATCAAATGAGAAAGGAGAGGTGAAGCCATCACTCAAACATGTTGGGAACCATTCACTACATCCCACCATGTACCATCAATCCTCGTATTACCATGCACAAGTGTGACCTCCTCTATGAGGGCCTTAGCCATTACCACCCATAGCTCTTGAGATACACATATATCTTGCAATAAAGGGCATCTTGTACTGGCCATATGTAATCTGACATCTAATAGGGCTGCCTCTCCACTCCTCTTAGGAATAGTAACATGTTCCCAAGAAATCCACGTATGCCCTGGCTTATTTCCTTATGTTTTCCATAGCATAAATCTAATTGGCTGTTATATCTAATGCAAAGCTTTGCCTGTCCATGGCAATAAAGGCAAGAAAAAATATATTATGCTAATCATAATGGATTGTGCCACTTTGAGCTGAACATGCATAGGCCAACCCTAAGATTTCCAATACATAGCTTATTATTTATCCTTGTATAAATCCATGCCAACAAAGCCTGTGAATCAACATCAACTCCAATTGAATAACCCAAGTGGCGTATGATCCATCCCCTTTGTATGATCTGCCCATTCCATCCCAAACCAAGAAAATCGCTCTTAGTATAGCTTATCGGAATAGATTTTTGCATATTAATGTATAACCTTGAAGCAAGACCAAAAGTATCCAAACACCCATAGACTTATGAACAGTATCTCTTTGAGCCTTAAGGAACATGAAAGAATCATCTCCCAATGCTTGGTCGACCATCTACTCTCCACTTAGAAGAGTAAGCCCTACAACTTCAATAAACCCTCAAATGGCTAGTTGAATAATCATACCATCAGGTGCTTCAAATGTCATAAGGAGGATCACCTTGTACCATACTATCCCTCACCCTCTCCCTCTCTATATCTCTATCTCCCATCTTTCTTTGTCTCTCTATCGCTCCTTTTCTCTCTCTTACACACATATGAAACAGATAGAGAGAGGGAGAGGGTGAGAAAGAGAGCACAGAAAAAGAGGAAGAGGGGGAGAGTAAGAGATAGCGAGAGGATAGGAAAAGGGAGGGAGAGAGAGGAAGAGGAGAGGGGGGGAGAGAGAGTGAGAAAGAGAGAGAGAAAGAGGGGGGGAAGAAAGAGGCAGAGGGAGGAAGAGGAAAGAGTGAGAAAGAGAGAGAGGAAGAGGGGAGAGAGAGAGAGAGAGAGAGAGGGAGTGGAGTGGGTGTTGGGCTAGGCTAGGTTAGGAGGAGGGAGGATGAGGAGAGAAGAGAGAGAGGACATGGATAATAGAGAGAGAGTGGATGTTAAAAAAGCTCACTCCAAACCCATCCCTAGAAAAACATATATATATATATATATATGGGAAACCTCGCAAGTTACCTAGTGCATTCATGTATTAGGAACCCTTATTTGGGTAGCCTCCCAAGTTTGTTAAGAACCCTTTTTTCTATAGATTTTCCATCTTACTTCTAATTTTTATCTCAATTAATGAACCTATTCATTGAGAATGGTAAATTTAACCCAAGGGTCCATTTCAAATTTCCTTATGGGTCAATAACTAGATTAGATAATCTTTTTTCTATGTGTGCCTCTCTCTACCTTTTCTTTCCTAGCTAAGTTAGATAGGTAAACAACCTTCTAAGCCACACACTTGACCACTTAGTTAAGGTAATTATCTTAATTGTACTTGTGACTAGAAAATCTAGTCCAATTAGCATGTGGTCATTTGTTACGTTGGTCAAACTCCAATTGATTAGAAAGGATAGTCAATTTCTCATGCCTGTCTAGTAAAAATGTGATAGCAGATATCATGGATAAATGGTAAGTTGAAAAATAAAAAAATTATACAAGGCTAATAATCAATTTGTCCAACTTTTCAAGATCCAAGGTAACCAACTTGTCCTTTTGAGGATCCATGGTAAACTAACTTTTCCCAACTTTTTAGGATCCACAGTAACTAACTTGTCAAACTTCTAAATATTCACATTATGCAAATGTGAAAGTCTTAATATGCATTCTATACTAGTTCATATTGTAACTAGGCCATGATGTCACTAAATTAAGGGGAGTCTCTCAAATTGTAGGTCTCAATAATAAGTTTGTTTATCTTCTTGTCACATGGAAAATATTAGGGGCTCTAACCCAAGGCTATAGTTATAATTGCTAGCTCTTCTCTCAATCTTAACTTAATTAATGGAATGATTTCTTTATTGAGTTTTTTTATCCTAATCTTGAATTAGTATCTTTATCATGTTTTACCATTATCTTCAACATGGTATAAGAGCCTAGGTTTTGGCTAAGAATTCTTTCCATTTTTTCCCCACTTTACATTATTAGTAGCAAATGAGAGAGAGACATAAAGAGAGAGCATTGTGGCAAATCCAAGCAATTAATGGACTCTTTTCTTGCAAGTGAATCGACGAGAAGAAAAGGAATTAAAGTAGCAAAAATAAACATAGGGCCAACATGAAGCACTACATTATATTGTAATAAAAATTAGATCAACTCTTTCAAATCACTACTAGCATGCTAACCACATCAATGCTAGGCACATGAATGGGATATGGAAAACATAGGAATCACTAGAGAGGTGGCACATGTAAGGAGAGTAACACTTATAAGACTCTTACCATGTCCCTCCAATGAGAAAGAATAAAAGTATGGCACTAGTCAAACTAGAGAGGTGGCACATGTAAGGAGAGTAACACTTACAAGACTCTTAACATGCCCCTCCAATGAGAAAGAATAAAAGTATGACACTAGTCAAGCATACCCAAATTCCTATGATATATTCATTGATATTCATGACCTAAGCCTACATCAAGACCTCAAATGATGAAATGGTGCAACAGAAGAACCTAAGTAAAGAAAGCTAAAATTGTATAATAAAGGAAGAAACTACCATTAAAACAACCTTTTTAAGGTAAATAATTTAAAAACTAGACAAACACAAGCTACAGTCAAACTTACAAATAAATACACAATGTAAAAATTGCTATAGGGACAAGATGAAGCATTATGCTAGAGATAAGTGTTAGAGATAAAGCGCAAATCATTTTCTTTAACTAATAGCAACAAAAACACAAAACAACAAAGAAACCAGAAAACAAGTACCAACTATAAGAAGTAAAGTTAGGCACCTATTCTTTCTTATTGTAAGCCAAAGACTTTGAGCACACTCTTTGCATGCACTGGGGAGTGCATAGAGGAGGCAACAAGAAGGAGGCCATGCTAAAGAAAGAATGATATGACTATCATAATAGAAGGGAATATAAATAGGTTACTAACCCTAACCAAGGGTTCTCACCTACCCACCCTACCTCCAACTTATGAGAAAAACAATAAACATCCACATCATGTAAAGAAATTAATATAAGGAGGATACACCATATAAAAAAATTACTAACCTTAACAAATAGAGTCATTTCACCGAACCAACCTAGCCCATAGTTATAAACATAACTAACACTAACTAAATACATCTACTAACATTTTAATCCATATCCATACAAAATACCACATATGATATACATTAATACATTAATAAATGAGGCTGGAAACGTATCAAGCCATATCTACATTTTTTATAATAAATATATAACCTAAAAATTTTAAAGATTAACAAATCTTTGTCCCATATAACCTTGAACTCTAAAAAATGACCCATCCTCCACAATTCTCTCCAAAAGGTAGGATCGAAAATCTCTTTATTTGACTGAGATTTTACACTTATATTGTGTTTAAATAAATGCCTTTTAGCATATCTATATGTATACATACTTTTTGTGCCATTTTTTATGCCTGAGATACATCGCTGTGTTGTTCATAGAGTACATGGTACATCATTTAGCATTATATGTTATGTCATGTCAAGTCAATATTTGAGATGTAGTTAGTTTATATTCCACTATTATATGTTTAGTCGGGTAATTATTGTGACCCTATTGGTTTTATTCTGAAATTCAATAAAATTTTAAAAATATTAATGTTTAGAGAATTAATTCTTTGATGATTTAGGTTTAAAAGTTTTTAAACATAACAATGAAAATTAATATAGGAGCTTTTATGATACTTTTTACTTATTATCTTGTTGTCTATGTAGGGAAAGATTGTATCATATTATAAATTTTGCTTCTTATGTGTTTATTATATGAGAGGGCTGATTCATCCCATGATATGCCATAATATCTCATGATATTAGTGTGGATAAAATAATATAAGGCTAGCCAATGAGAGTGCTTGGATTCTAGATCCATGTAACATGTATCTTTTTGTCAGAGTGGTCCCCAAAATTTCAAGCTCCAAAAAGAGGAATAAAATATATTGGCATAAAACTCAAAAATAGAAGAATGTCATGCCCGAATACCGCCTACCAAAATGTAGGTCAGAAGGAATATCAGGAAAAGAGGCTAGACTAATTGAAAGCTAGTCTGATTCAAGTATTTCTCCACAATTTGAACTTAGTTCTCTTCGTTTCCCGCCTCTACAGCATCACTTATTTCCGCCATATCTGCTTCATCTCTTCTTCTTCTTCTCTCAGCCTCTTTTTTTATTCCATCTTAATAGTTTGGTAAACTTCATTAAGGTATGTTTGCTAATCATGATTTCTATTTTATTTTTTATGTTTGTTAATCTTCCTGACCATGATGTATGTCATTTATGAAAACTTACAGGGTTTTTTGTCATCTTGACTAGAAGGAAATGGAGTGCAAGGTTCACAACATTTCTTTAAAGTTTTATTTTTGTTATTTAGATTGTTGAGCTCAACAAAATGGTAATAATGTTCTCTTTTCCCTTTTGTAGATGAGATCTAGGAGAAAACACATCTACGGCATTGAAAGTGTGGAGCTTTTCAACAAGAAGAATTCAGTTTTATTTTCGTTATTTAGATTGTTGAGCTCAACAAAATGGTAATAATGTCTCTTTTCCCTTTGTAGATGAGATCTAGGAGAAAACACATCTACGGCATTGAAAGTGTGGTAGCTGGATCCCTCAGCGGTTTAGGAAGTCGGGCTGGATCACGTCAATGAGACCCATCAAGGTAAAATGAAAAGACATTGGTGATCCTAATACAAGCATTGGAAAGGTAGGATCGTGGAGTTTTGCAGGCGGCCAAATGGTGCAATCTATAAGATTCCTCCCTCCAGCTTTTGAGATGTAAAGGTGTAAGAACCTCCCCTTTAGTCTATGTAGTCATCCCCTAATTCAGAATACAAGAAAATATTGTTTTCCCTTGTTTTGGCTTAGAGAGAAAAAATATTATAGAGAGAGGTAATACAAAATTGAGATATTTTTGGATAAAAATTTTCTCCTAATATCTAAGATGAATTCCACTGAAATAGAAGTTCAAAAAGAATTTTCCAATTTGTATTAGAAATTAATTGAATATGTGTATGATGAGACCTTAGCCTAAGGGTCTACATTTTCATAATTTTTTTATTAAGGTCTAAATAAGGTTCCAAAGGGCCAATAGGATTAATCCAAGTGTTGGGATGACAAAAATACAAAGAATAAAAGAAAATCCCCCAAAAATGAGTAAATCCTCACATAAGATGAAGAGTTGACCAAGTTTATTAGTTAAAAATTAAGGTTTATTAGTAAAAAAGTCAAATTTTGACACCTCAATAAGGAGGGAAAGGGCTCATGAAGGAGGCATATTTTTTTCATCATTACCTTGCATTTTTAATTCAAAAAAATGAGATATTTTTATCCCTCCTCTCTCCTCTTGCAAACTGGATCAAAAAGTGAGCTAAACTCGTCCAAAACTTGTCCAAAATGGATCAAACTGAAGCTAGAAGCCTCTAGATCCCAGTTGGACTTGGTTAGTGGCCTCCCTCATCTTTAAATAGACCCTCATTCCTTTTTATTTTCATCTTTGAGTAATTACATGCCAGTATTATCTTCATTTTAGTGTAATTCTATTATCCCTCTATTTTGCCTCTACTTTTGGAAGCTTTAGAGCTTCACAATTCTCCATCCTCTCTTGGAGATTACCATCCCCAACTTGGTGGCTAAAGCTTGCTTTGTGGGCTTCACTTCTTTCTTTAAAGAATCAAGCCAAAATCAAAGATAAGCCTTAATCCAATGGTTTTTCTATCTTTCTCAATGGTTATCTCCTTCCCAACCCCTCTAATGCTTGGAAAGCTTTCAATTAAATGGTTTTTTTCTTGAAATCAAGCTTTCTAATGATTCATAATGTTTAAATGGGTTAATACTAATCTTTATGCTTAATTATAGTATTTTTATTAGTAAAACTCTCTTTTTGGAAAGATTAATCATCTTTATGGTTAGATCTTTGTTAGAAGGATGGTTCTTAATGATAAACTCATTATCTTAAACAAAACTCTAGGCTTGAAAAGCTAGAGAAAAAG
The DNA here is from genome assembly GCF_041138505.1 of Cibotium barometz. Taxonomy (NCBI): domain Eukaryota; kingdom Viridiplantae; phylum Streptophyta; class Polypodiopsida; order Cyatheales; family Cibotiaceae; genus Cibotium; species Cibotium barometz. The sequence continues at coordinate 16,020,040 of NC_141083.1, forward strand.
ATTAGGTATTTTTATAATTTTAATCTAGTTAAAAATAATGATTAATTTCTTTAAGCTTGTTTATGATTAAGAAAAATCAATTCATTTTAAGTTGAAAGGTGGTTATGCTAACATTTTTTTAGAAATGAGGAATGGATATTTAAGAATAATCAAGAGATTTAATCATAATTATGCTTATAATTATGATTATAATTATTTTATGTATGCATAAATAAATTTTAGTTTAAAAGAGGAGTTCTTATCATATTTCAATTATGAATATTCATTTAAAGTTAGAAAATTGAACATTCTCAAAAAATGCAGCAAAACTATGGCAAAATTTAAAAAAAAGAATTTAATTTTGTGCATAATTTTGTTAATACAAAAAGAGGAATTCCCATCGTATTCTAGGCATAAACATTTTTATGCTAAAAGAATGATTTTTGTTACATTTATGAAAAATACTTTTATAGTATTTATGTATATTTATTTAAATAGAGAAAAGAGGAATTCCCATTATATTCTAGGCATAGATATTTTTATGCTAAAAGAATGATTTTTATCATATTTATGGAAAATAATTTTATAGTATTTATGCATAATTGTTTAAATAGAGAAAAGAGAAATTTTTGTTATATTTATCTTTATATATGTACATGCACAAATAAATTTTATGCTAAAAGTGGAGTTTTGAGCATTATTCAATAGTCAAAAAAATAAAGAAGGTTATGCACAAATATTATAGAATCATTCAATTTATGAAAATTATGAAAATAATTCATTTAGATAAATGGATTAGTGTTTATACTAAAAGAGTAAATATGGGTATAATTAATTTTGTAAATCCCATGAATCTTTTATTCAAAAAAGAAGAATATTGAGCATATTTTATTTTGAGAAAGATGTGAATGGATGTGATATGATGTGAATGGATGAGAATAGATATAGGAATGATGTGAATGGATATAGGAATGATATGAATGGATGTAGGAATGATGTGAATGGATGTAGGATGATGTGAATGGATGTGATATGATGTGAATGGATGTAGGATAATGTGAATGGATTTGAATGGATGTAGGAATGATGTGAGAATGGATGTAGGAATGATGTGAATGGATGTTGGAATGATGTGAATGGATGTAGGAATGATGTGAATGGATGTTGGATGATGAGAATGGATGCGAATGGATGAGGAATGATGTAAATGGATGTGAATGGATGTAGGACGATGTAAATGGATGTGGAATGATGTGATGTGAATTGATATAGAAGAATGTGGAAGATGGAAATTTGTTGGAAACTGTAAATTGAGATCTATTTTTAAAGATTGGTTTATGTCAAGAATGTTGGGGAAGCATTTTGACTATCTTGTTGAATAAGGTTATGAGAGGACCCAAGTGAAAAGGTTTGACAGAGAGTCAATGAAGGACGTCTCGCGTGGCAAGGTCGGCCGAGGTCTTGACTAGCCTCGGTTCGATTAAAATGGTGAGCTTCCGGTACGATGGATCAGGGACCAAGAAAGCGGCCTATGAGTGAAGTGCTAGGTGACTTGGGAAGGAGCCTAGAGGGTGCTGACCATACAGTGCTCGGGCTCTGGGTCGCCCAAGATACCCGCACGTGCATCAAGGAAGAAAATGAGTTGGAGTTGTTTTCTGAACACGGGCATGGATCTAGTTGATTGGCCTTGCTGGTCAATGGATGAGTTCATAGCTCTTTTACATGGATCTTGTTGGTTGATCTTGCTGATCCCCAACTAAGAGTCCATATGGTTTTTATGTGATTAGACTCCTAGGTACCATGGGCTGCTAGGAACTATTGAAAAGGCCCCTAAGTGAGCAGGTGGTGAGCGTTCTGGTTTGCCGGTGATGCCATAGGTATGCTGAGGAAGGAATGACTAAAATTAGATCTTAGGGTTGGAAAATGGAAAAGTTGGAAATTGGATTTGGAAATGGAATACTGAGGATTAGGAAGGAAACACTGTGGTTTTATTGCAAATTTTTATATCCATTGAATGTGGAGGAGTGGCAGAATGTAGAGTGCATCAGTGGAAGAATTAATGTCTTCCATATAGAGATAGGCACATTGCTATATGATAACCCACCCAGCCATTTCGTAGCACATGGAATCTTCTTTTATAATTCCATGTATGTTTTGGCTAATGCAAATGATAATGTTGATAGACTGGAGTCTATCCCACTACCACCATTGTCTAGCTAAGAATGGGTTTGTTCTTGCACAGACATCATTGCAGCATACAAGAATAAGATAAGAACAGATATGCATGCAGCAATGAAACCATCAACAGGTTTTAAGGATGTCCATTTGAGTTGGTTTATACCATTTAGCACCTTTGCACAAATGTTTTCATCCTGTGATGGTGTCAAGAAAACAAAGTTAACATATCACGTGAGGTCCCTTGATAATGATTGGATGAACCAATTTTTGGGGGAGGGATGGAATGTAAAGAGGACCTCTATAGAATATGTCATTGAATGTAAAGTAATAATACTAGATGTTACATTCAGGTGAAATTAAAACATAAAGTTTGTTTGTGTTTGTAGCAACTTCTGTTAGGGTGACATCTGTTACTTTTAAGCATTGATTGTTTTTATGACCAAGTATTTCATTTTTGGGAGGCAAACATTATGCATGCGATTTCGTTATAGAAGATGGAGACTATGGAGAGGCGTCTGGCAAAGCTTGGATCAAGACATGCATGATGGAACACACTCTTCCATCATCGATGTTGTCATCTAATTACAAGGTCAAGACCCGTTAGTGTCAATCTAGAAAGCCATTGGCCATTGGTCTTCTTTAGATAAGAGATCCAATTGATGTGTAGTGATGTACCGAGGGATTTCAAGTTAGATGGTAGGAAAATCGGAAGCAGAAGTGAAGCTTCCAAAACCTGCTCTGTTTGTATCAAACAACATATCCTAGAGGTTGTGGAAACCTTGAGATTGTAACCTTTCCATCTATAATAAAATTTCAAGAGTTATCTTTAGCCTACATGATGTTGTATAAATGTTACTTCTTTTTGCATTTTTTTCTTTCTATGGCAACCACGTCTTGGGCATCCCTGCTCCTCTACCTTGAAAACGTCTAGATTTCAACATTAAGCCATAATAGGCTATTATTTACATATGTTACTTTGAATTCTACATATAAGCCCATATTAGTGCAATATAGACCTTGTATAGTGTAAGTCATTTACAACGCGATATAGGGCCTCTCCTCGTTAGTGTCCAATGTAAATCACATTGTAGTGACTTGTAATATACAGGTCTTTTTAGATCTAATATGGAACCCTATTCCATATCTTTGTCTTATAGTCATGTTTGCTTAAATTTTAACAACGTAAACTTAGTATAGCTTGAATTCAGAACCGTGGAGAACGAAAGGAACATTTGATGTAAAGACATTACCATAAAGCGAGTTCTCTTAGAGATCATCATTGAAACATGGAGATATAAAAATGCCTTGTTAAAATTTGGCATGACAAAATTTTGAACATGTCGAGAGCAGTTAATACAAAGAATTTACACATTATTAGTATAAATCTACACATTGCATTAAAAGTGAATTGGCTGACCCGTAGAATATTATAGTTGGGTAGGGGAAGCTTGCTCTTGCTGTGCGGGGGAGTGATCTTGTTGTGCTTGCTCCCTTTGAGGGGATGGCAAATCTCCAAGGTGGATCCACTCCTTGTCAGTTGGCATTTGTGGATACTGTCGCGGGCGGTGGCATTGGTCTTGGCCGCTGTGGAGGAGGCACAAATTCATATGGCATATCAAGCTCTCGTTTTGCCCAATATTGTTAATTAGAGTCTCAATTGTTGTGGCCCTATATAGTCATAAATCCAAATCTGTATAATCCCATAATCGTAGATTCTACACACAAATAATTACATATGTGCTATCAGTGAATGTACAAAGAAATTGAGGTATCATTAGAAGAAGTGCATGCTTACATTTTCTAAGGGTAGTACCAACATTTTGTGCAGAAGCAACACGGCATTGTAGCACACTCTCTAACCACAGCTAAAGCCATCCTGTTGCTCTGGGACTCTGCATCTAATGATCTCCATTGAATCTAAAATCTCCTCCTAGGTAAGGGTCTTAATACTAGCTATTAACTTTCTAATAGATCTGCACACCATTTTTCAATTCTCAACTCTCTCTCTCTCTCTCTCTCTCTCTCTCTCTCTCTCTCTCAGTAATATAAAAAATGATCGTGTGGACTTACTGCCCCATGTTGCCATGAAATCCTGTAGTTGAATTGGCAAGATAGCATCGCTTTGCCTCAATATCTACAATAATCAAACTCTAGTGTCCACTACAAAAGTCAATAAATAGTATAAGACGGTAAACCTAGTATCTATGTCAAAATACCAAAAGTACAATTTAGGTCACATGACACTTACCTTCCATGGTAGGCCATTACAAAGATTTGGGCATGGTCCAAATCTACGTGCCTATACCATGGATAGATATCCACATAGGAAACTTCCTCTAAAACCAGAAGCGAGGATATAAGAGAATCCAAAATATATACCCTGTGCGCTAAGTATCCTGTGGTAGATTTGATAAAACCAGACTGCACATATAATTAACATTTGTATTACTTTGAGAAAGAATAACACTTTAAATTAAAGTTTAGGGCATGGAACATAACAAACCTATAAACAGCGTCGTGCATAACTTTGTCGTTGACCTCCTCGTGCATTATAGATAAAACCTCAATCTCTTCCATCTCAAAAGGGAAGTATTGAAGAGTTTCTCACCATTGGCAACCCCACAACAAAGGAGGGGGGAAAATAACTCAAAGCCTATACATTAGAACCATGCAATTCTTTAAATTCAGCTTCTCTTCTTGCCCTTTAAATTCTCTCCATATTAGCCTCCCTATTTCTGCTTCTTCTCGTTAGCCTTTTGTACGTTGTGTCATGTGTCATGCAAATGATTTCTCTTAGTCTCTTTTCAGTGATAGTACTACATCCTTGCCTCAGCGAGGGGATCTCCAGGATATCTTTCATCCTTGTGTCAGGGAGGCGGCTCACTGGCTCTAGGGTCTTGTCACATCTGAACCTAAGAAGCTTAGCGACGAGTACATGTCCTTTGAAATTACTGTTACTCTATGTGCATGGGCAGCTAGAACATAGTTGTCCTAGAAATGCTCAATGAGCCAATCCTCAGCAGCCTCATGCAAGCACCCCAACGTCGAGCCTGTCAACGCACATCATAGCCGTTATTTTCATAAATAGATCTAACAAGGCACTGGAATGGGAGCTTCGGAATGGCGCACTACATGTGCCTCTACACCTTTTGTAGCTCACATAAGACGGAGTTGTGATGCTCATACCTTCAAGTCCTCATTGAGCGAAGGCTGGAAATATTCTTCCCTGGTCCATCTTTCTAGCTTTCTACCCTATTTTGGGATCCTTAGACGAGGAGGCCCTCGTTGTCTTCTTTGTCCGCAAATGTCACTACAACACAATATGTAGAAAATGAACATATGTGTTGTATTCAATTTGTGTTAAAGGAAACTCTAACAATAAGGACAGATTTTGAACAAATCTCACTACAACGCGATAAGGGGACTTTCAACACACTGAATACCCCATATCACATTGTACTGCATTCACAATCAAAGGAACTCCAACACGCAAAATAGGCTTAAAGGACCACTAAGGACAATTTTTGAACGAAACTCACTACAATGCAATAAGAGGACTTCAAACACACTGAATCCCCCATATCGTATTATACTGCATTAACAATTAAAGGACCTCCAACATGCAAAATAGGCTTAAAGGACCACGAAGGATAATTTTTTAACAAAACTCACTACAACGCAATAAGACGACTTCAAACACACTGAATCCCCTATATCGCATTGTACTGCATTAACAATAAAAGGAACTCCAACATGCAAAATAGGCTTAAAGGACCACTAAGGACAAATTTTTAACAAAACTCACTACAATGCGATAAGAGGACTTCAAACACATTGAGTCCCCCATACCATGTTGTATTACATTCACAATCAAAGGAACTTCGACATGAAAAGAAGAGTCAAGTGACAAACAATGAAAACATTTTCGATGAAATTCACTACAATGCGATAAGAGGACATCCAACACATAGAATGTTCCATATCGAATTGTATGAATCAACAATGAAGCAAACTCAAAAATGGAAAATTAGCCTAAATACAATGCGATATGCAAACAAACAACATATTCAAACCAGTAAATCACGTTGTGTTGCATTAAAAAATAAAGAAACACAACAACATATTTGGATTCAATGCACTACAACACGATGGAAAGACATGATGGAAAGAGTTCCAACAAATTGAAACCCCCATATCGCGTTGTATTGACTTCATAATGAAGGAAACTCACTCGGGAGTCCACATAGAAAAGGAAGAAGAAGACATAGTGCAAGTCAATAAACATTGTATTGAGAAATGGACACTTACTCATCAACAGGATGTTGTCCACGAAGGGATGGAATGGTGTAGACGATAGAGAGAAGATCACAGTGACAAAAATCGATCAAAAGACGCTACTATTTATGCAGAGCTTGACATTAATTCAATGATTTAGGGTTAATTTAGCTTAAGACTCAAGCTCAATTAGGTTACAAGATTGAGACTTGTACTCATAGAGAGGTTTGAGAGCTTGCTACATTTTGCATTACTTGAAATGGTGCTCTTTTATATGAGGAGAGTACAACAAAGCTATGATAGCTCATGTGGGATAACTTGGCTAGGTGACTTGGCACTCTAGCATCACTCATTTCAACAATTCCATCACTCAAGAAAAAACCAAGCCCCATGCTTTTGTAGTCGGCATGGCAATAGATACTATGAAAAGGGCTAAAGAAAAGTAACCGGAGGCACAACCCATCAACGTGCAGTTCAGATAGGCAGACGAAAGGATATGGCTCAGGCACGCTTGGGTGAGCAGCAAGAAAAGAGCCTATGAGCCCAAGTATGCCTAAGGCCAACCAATAAAGTTTACTGTCACTCCTCGCTACCCGACTCTCTCTCTAATCTTAAAGCTTGGTTGTAAGAACCATCCAAGTCTTTGACGCATTACCTATCTAGCCCAAGCAAACATTAGGGAAAAAGGGAGCTCATTTTGGGGCCTTTTACGGTTTGGAAAAATAAGCTCTCAACCAATGAACAGAGGGCCAACGTAACGTTGGAAATTCACAAAAATAAGAGAAAATAGATAAAAGAAACAATATTTTATGTAGGTACAAGCGTGCTACATTAATGAGGGGCATGGCAACAGGACTAAATCGAGAAGGTGGATGGAACATGCCATAACTATCTGACGACATGATCTAGAGTCAGAGACAATCTGGATCCAAAAAAATTTTAAAATTTTCAAAGCAACAATAATTGTGGGCTTCGCTGACGCAACGCCCACCCTTTGATCACCAGGTGTTGGTGGCCAACCAGCCCGTTTGGCCACCACCCAAGTCATCACCCAGATTGTCCCATTTGTAACAAGCTATCATGGGTTAAGTTTTCTTGCTTTTGTAACAACTTCGTAAACAATTTCTTGCTAATGGGTAGTATTTTGTGGATGGATGTAAGTAGCAAAGGGGATTATTCCTGTATGTGTGGATGAGAGGATAGATAGTTGAGATGAAGAGTTCATGAGCTGAGTTTTGCCATTGTATTATACTATTGAGAGTTCAAGCTATTACTGAATAATATCTCATAGGTTGGTCTCTAACTCATATCTATTATGCATTGCATAGTTCTATCTATTCTATATCCATTATGTGTTGCATTCCTATCTGGACATGAACTCGAATCATGATGGACCTAGGAACTAACCTCCTTGCATTCACGACTAACTCCCAAAGCTTAAGCACACTGGAAGCTCAACGTGCCAGCATTGGCTTGTCACATTAGGCATAATTGCATTAGTCAATGCTCCTCAGGAGCCGACTAGGTGGTCCGAAACCATGTAAGTTTCAGGTCTTGACCAGACACCAACACTATATCAAGTAAGTCTAGTTAAAGAGGTGTTAGCATAAATTAGAACACCTTGGATTTCTTAAATGATTCTTTTTTGGCACACAAAACCAAGATGCCATGAATTAACACAATCAATTAGACAAAATCAATCAACATTCATGACAATTTTGAATAACATGAGAATTCAAAAACAAACAATGAACGATATAAATTGCATTAATAAAATTTGTAATCATTCAAACACCATATTTGTTTTATACAAATCAAAAGACCCATGAACATAATAAGTTTATTTTAGGACCACAAATATAGAAAGTATTAGTATTATTTTTAAGGCCATGAATATAAAAACTATAGCATTTTAGAATACCCATCAAATTTTAAAATACTAGAAGATCCTTAAAAAGTACTAGCAAAGATAATATATCTAAAAATTGATATGCCAATAGAAATATGTCCCACAAACATAGATATGAGTGATGTGTTAATGCCATAGATTCAAGCAATACACTATAAGCAATGAATAACCAATAGCATGGATAGCATTTGAAAATGAAAAATATAGCTTACAAAACCTCAATATAGTAACTCTTACTTATATCACAAAGACATACCAACAAATTGGGTGCCCCTGTAAAATGTATAAACAAAGAAATACAATAGGAAATAGTTCAACTTACACTTTTACTAGGAATACTTTCTCATTGAACCAACATCCAACAAGAACAATAAATAGAGCACAAGGCCTCAAATTCAAGACAACGACATTTGATCCACAAAATGGAAAAATAACTTACAAAAGCTCATTATAGTAACTCTTACTTATATCACAAAGACATACCAACAAATTGGGCGCACCTATAAAATGTATAAACAAAGAAATACAATAGGAAATAGTTCAACTTACACTTTTACTAGGGAATACTTTCTCATTGAACCAACTTCAACAAGAACAATAAATAGAGCACAAGGCCTCAAATTTGAGACAACGACATTTGATCCACAAAATGTAAAAGGGCATGCCTTACTTACATAGCATTAGAGAGATAACTTAAAAATTTATATATATTAAACCCTTTAACCATGGAAAACTTCCAAGTTGATAACAGTTTAAGGCTAAAATATCTTGCCTATTTACAAAATCTCAATGGATTCCACTAATCCTGATCTAGAGAAAATAGAAACAAATCTTATCGTTCACTACCTTAATATAAGATCTTTAAGAAAACATCATTAGAGATAAAACATATACTAGAAACAAATCTTTTTATTCACTACCTTAATATAAGATCTTTAAGAAAACGCCATTAGAGATAAAACATACAATGAAACAAACACAAACAATGCAATGCCACTAATAGAAAACAACTAAAAATATATATATACCATCTCATGAAATGTTTGTGGATCAAGGAATATAAATATAACTATACAAGCTTATGTAATATTTGTGTGTCAAAAGGAATAGAAATAAACATGAAAATATAACTATACCATCTCATGAAATGTTTGTGGATCAAGGAATATAAATATAACTATACAAGCTTATGTAATATTTGTGTATCAAAAGGAATAGAAATAATATCTACAAAATCTATTTAAAACAATAAAAACATTTTGATAAAAATAGGAGGATATAGACCCCCACAACCTATTTCCTCAATTTTAATTAAGATCTTGGTCCACCCAGTAACAACATAATACTTTTGTAGGAGAGTTCAACACCACACCTACAACAACAAAAAGCTATATTCTTTCTTAACATTACAAGCAATAGCTCAAAAAAAACTTACAAAATCATTTCCAACAAAAGATAACAATAAATCACACATAAGGAGATCATCTATGGACAAACTAACTAAGCAACACAACACCTAACATATTTGGAGTGACCATTCAAAAATTTACTTGATACTAAAAAAAAAAACCTTACAAAACAATTCTAATTGTTTGCTAAGCACGACATCCATTTGCAAATGGTAATTTGCGACTTGTTTTCATGTAAGGGATTCATTTACCATTCAATGAAGTTTCACATGCATAAATAAACATGAATAGGTGTATTAACACTTAGGCTAGAGGTCCTTTACATGTATCCTTATACTGATGTGAATGGACTAGGCCACTGACCTTGTGCAACACAAGAGTTAATACCTTGTGTCACTAGCACAAAAAACCACATCATTGATCGTAAAAAATTATCAAGGGTAATGGGTTGCACACATGGCAAAGTAAAAGTGAAACCCGCTCTCTCAACAAGGAGGAAAATAAGCATCTCAAAGGGTGCCTCAAAGGGGAATTCACATCAAGGATAAAAAAGACTTTCTTCCAAAAGACAAAGAATGTGAAGGGGAGTGTGCTGCTTGGATATTAATACTCCACCCTCTTATTGTAGTGGCTAGTTGTTTGTGTGAACCCCATTATGAGGAGTAGCCATTGTTGAGCATTTGGTGCTTAACATCCTCGTATTCACACAGGATGGTGGCCAAATGATTTAGAAACAACTTATATTAGATTTGACACATTGTTGAATAGGCTACATGCTAACGGATCATTATCCCATAATGGTCTACATATGGAGTAGGTAAACTTTACTCTTGGTGGACACCTTATTTTGACATTGCGAGGCCCAAGATAACCCTGGATGACCTTGGGAGGTGCGTTATATGGAGCGATCATGATATGTCCATGTAGCTCCAAGTCATAGTCTATGGTGTACACTTGGCTCATAAAGACGTACTAGATCTCCGTAGTTGTGTAACAGCCTCCCTGCCTCCCATAGCCCTCTGGTCTCACCTTGGGCCCCACAATATCAAGACATGATATCCAAGAGTAAAGTAACCCTACTCCATGTATGGACCATTATGGGATTATGGTCTATTGTAGGATGTAACCTATTTGGCAGTGTGCCAAGTCTAATTTATAATGTCTCATCTGGCCCTCCTAGAGTAACATTTCACATGAGTACAAGGATGTGTCAAAATAATGGGGAGTATGCACAACGGAAGCAATAGTTGATAGCAAGATAGAGAAACATATATGAGAGAGAGCAAGAACACAAGATGTATAGAAAGCTTCTATATTACCTTCTATTTCAGCCACTCCAAAGTTGGCTTAACTTCACCCTCAAGTGTTGTGTTACTTGTGTTACAAAAAGTGAAGCCTCCTGCCCTTTATATAGGGTTCACCAAGGGCTAGGGTTGTGGGCCAACCCTAGATCCCTTTTCCACCCACATGCACACTTTATTTGGGGTGTGTTCACACCTACATGGCCTCTTTCTCTCACCCTTTATCACTTGTACATCATATATTTCAACACCCCCTCTCAATGTCACCATGGGACAATGCCAAACATGGAGTAAGGTGAGCATTAGACATACAAGAACAAAATGACCCCCTCTCAACCATAGGATAGATGATAAGGTAGGTAGCCTTTATAGATTAGGCTTTTACAAAAGTGATGAGCTATATAGAAATGTGGTTATTTCCCAATTCTAGTAAACATGCTTCACTCCTCAACTAGAAGAGTTGCTTATCATGTGAGGAACTTCCAAAATTCTCGTCAACCTTAGTAACATCTTTGGTACCATCTCTTCCATAGTGGTTTCGTGCACCACCCTTGTTGATCCTTTGCTTTGATAAAACCATCTTCTTGCAAAAGACAATCTTTAAGTTAGATTTGGACGTACCATTCTTCATTACATTGGCTTCATTGGTTGCATCTTTGTGCTTATCCAATCCTTTCTCATGGTAGACATGCTTCATGCGTACATGTCTCCTTCCAATCATGCTAGTTTCCTTAGTCTAGCTACCACATAGACTAACACAAGGCTGCCACCCATGTTTCAATAGCTTATGCATGTGCTTCTCAATATGCTTCTTGCTTCCACCTTCCACTTCATCATGATGTATAAACACATGCACCAATGTAAACATTGATTTAGGAGAGGTCTTACCACTTGTTTATCAACACAAGGGCAGTGTCTAACTCCATTACAATACAATAGATGACTTCCATGCATATGAGTTTATCAAAAAACATTTAGGATCGGATTTCATGCTTGATGCGTCAAATTTTGCTTGGTTTCAAAAATTGTGCATGCCTTGCACTTCCCAAGCGAGAACGGCACCAAATAATTTCTTCCTCCACTTGCCTCGAGCTTGAAAGAAATGCGAAAAAAAACTTTTGTAGAACCTTTGAGGACTTAAAAGGAAAAAAATGGTTGAGAACCTTAGAGCAAAAGGTTAAAAAAAAACCTTTGAAAAATAGGGGGAAAAAACGTAAGGTTTTTGAAAACCTTAGAATATAGCATTTTTTTTTTAATGCACTGTGTTTTGCTGATTGCTGGGTGCTTCCTGCTGCTTGACGCGGATGTCGTGATACGCTGCGCCAGCTTGCGTTGCTGAAGAGGCGACGATGCTGAAGAGGCTGTGGTTGTGCTTATGGTGCACAACAACCTTTGGCTGGCCTTGCTTAAGCAAGGTAACTGGTTGCTCAAGGTGGCGGCAGCACAGGGCTGACGGACGGCCACAGTTGACGGCCACGAGACGGACGGAACGCGACCAACAAAAAAAACAAACAGGGCTGCGTTTGTTTTAATGCTCCTGTGTGACGGATCAGTCCCGTCACCGTCGACGGAAACGCTGGACGGCTGACGGAAAAAACTGGAGATAGACGGAACTGCAGGACGGCCGACGGAAAAAAACGCAGAAATTGACGTGTTGCGGTTTTTTTTTTTTCTTTGCTTATGCCTGCGATGTCGCTTCTTGTGACGCTTAAGGGCAAGCTCATGCAGAGGTTCGGAAAGGGTTAACAAGCCCTCAACACACAAAACTCACAACAGCCCCACGGATGTTCATGGCCGGAATCGATGGTGGACGGAACTAGATTGACGGAAAAAACTGGATGAAAATCCTGACGGAAAAACAAAAAAATTTACCAATTAGCTTGTGTTGTTTTTTCCAATCTTCTCTTCCCGCTTTCTCGATTTGCTAGCTTCCTTCACTTGCTGACGATCTTGAATTTGATGACGGAATCTCCTCTTTGATGAAGCTCTTTTGTTGCCTTTCTTCTTAACTCCTTTTTGCTTCTCACCTTTTTCTACCACTGTCCTTCTTGATGAGGATGTGAATGGCTTATGATAGTGAGAGAGAAAGAAAAGGGGATTGAAGGGGAACTTAACCTTTGCAAGGCTCTAATACCATGTCAAAATAATGGGAAGTATGCACAATAGAAGCAATAGTTGATGGCAAGATAGAGCAATATATATGAGAGAGAGCAAGAACACAACATGTATAGAAAGCTTTTATATTACCTTCTATTTCAGCCACTCCAAAGCTGACTTAACCTTCACCCTCAAGTGTTGTATTACTTGTGTTACAAAAAGTGAAGGCTCCTTCTCTTTATATAGGGTTCACCAAGGGCTAGGGTTGGGCAAACCCTAGATCCTTTTTTCACCCACATGCCCACTTTATTTGGGGTGTGTTCACACCTACATGACTTCTTTCTCTCACCCTTTATCACTTGTACATCATATATTTCAACAGGATGTTGGATGCCCGAGTTTCTCAACCATGGGTACTTCTCATAATGTGGGCTACAAAAACATGAGCTAGTTATAGTACTTAGATAGTGATTAATATCCAATGCTCCCCCTCAATTCTCAATCTACCTTTATGGTCAGATGTTGAGCCAATAAAGATGTTGCTCTTTCTAGTCTCTCTGCTACTAAGAGTGTTAATAAGAGCTTTGTGAAGTTATCTACACAATTCTCTATTATTGGCAATAGACCACCATGTTGACCTCCCATATGAACATGATGAGATCATAGTGATAATCAATTTCAATGTGTATTATGCAAGCATGAAACACAAGATCTCAAGAAATGGCCATGCAACTTTGGTTTTCACATTGCAATGTTACAGAGGCTGCTCACCACACCCATACCCTATAGAATCCTCCTCAGCCACATAATTTCTCATAAGATGCAAAGCATGTGTGTGTGTGTGTGTGTGTGTGTGTGTGTGTGTGTGTGTGTGTCTGTGTGTGTGTGTGTGTGTGTGAGAGAGAGAGAGAGAGAGAGAGAGAGAGAGAGAGAGCATGTGTATCGCATGTGTTTCATAGTGCCCATGTGCAACACTCTGCAGCTCTCCACATTTATTAAGTTTCAATTATTTTCATCCTCAAAGGCTATTAGTTTCTACTAATGTTTAAATTTTATTGATTTGGCTGTAGAGTGCTCTCTTTTAATGCAAGCATTTCATGGTCGACGAGGGACTCTAAATGGTAGGTGATTCCAAACTTTTGGACTCTCACATTTTCTTAGTAAACATCCACATACGTTCTTAGCCCAGTTCTCTAAACAAGAGGACATCAAGGTTTGAAAGGGAGTTTGGACACTCACCTTTACTTAAGAAACATATTTGCTAAGGAGTGTTGTCAAGCTACATGCTTTGCATCTTATGAGAAATTAGAGTAAAAAGCCACCCCTAGATTTGAGTTGATGTGTGTTCGTTTCAAAAATTCCTAGCGAATTTGGCAAATTCGTGAAGGGTTAGTGCATGGTGCATGCACCCATTCATGCCTAATTTGAGATAACAAAGACCCTCTTTTATAGTGATTACTTGGCAACGGATCCACTTCAAGGAAAATAGAGAAAATAGAGACTTGCAAGAAAATATATTATTCAACCCAATCAAGTCATCAAAAACCACAAGTTCAACATATTCAAGAATTGAATAAATAACATGCAAAATACTTAGCTCATGAAAATGGCTCAACATTGGGTGCGATCTCCCTCCCCCCCCCCCCCCCAAATGTGTGTGGTCTCTCCCCACACATGAGTATTTACGTAATTTTTATTCCAAGAATAGGCCATAGCCTCAAAAAATACAAAAAGGTGTTTTTCCTTACAAGGCACTCTCTTCTGCTCAAAATGGAGTGTCCATAAATTGAGGCTAGAGTTAAAGAGTATCACGCTTTACAAAAGTATTGAAGTTTGAATGTTCAAGACTAAGCTTGATAAATCTAAGCTTCCAAATAAATCAAAATGTGTATAAGCTAACACATATTTATACAAAGCGTGTTTACAAAAATGTATGCCAATAATTAATATTGTGTGCATCCTCCTCAATCTTATGAATCCTCTTCACCTATAAAATAACCAACAATAAATTGGTAAACAAATATTTCATAATTATACAAACCATCACCACACACATATTTGCCAAGCATAACCCATGACTCACTCTTCCATACAAACCAACTGTAACAAATATCGGAGGCCCTGAACATACATATATGTACACCAAACGTATTAATATTTATAATGGCATCACCCATGATATTAACATGATGCAAAGATAATCCAAGCATCCCTGAATTATCTAAGAGGGTAGAATAATATTTTTAAGAGAGCTTAAAATACGTTCTCATAACATTCCCTCTTGGGCTTGAGTTTGCAATTTCCCTCAATTGCGGGTTTGTTGAAAAGAGCGGAGGATATTAGGGAAGGCACAAAAAAATGTCTGAGATACCCATCTTGTATCTTTATATGAGGATGATTTTAAAATTCACCAAGTATTTGATATATTGATTTCTAGTACGAGCAGATGTAATCTGTTCATCAATGATAGTATATGGAATTAAAACTTCTTCCTCACCATCAATAAGAGGTGTATCCTCATACACAGGATGAGTGGAAAGTGATCATCTGAAAGGTTTTAGCAAACTGCCATGAAATGAATTATGAATCTGCCAACAAGAAGGTAATTCTAGTCTGTAAGCAATATCATTAATTTAATGAATGATTTTGAAAGTCTATAAAATCTTGCAATATCATTAATTTAATGAATGATTTTAAAAGTCTATAAAATCTTGGGGCGAGCTTAACAGCTGGGAATTTCTCAACACTCTTAAGTCTGCATTTCTCAATTCTCAAAAGTACATAATCTCCAATTTCAAAAGAGATAGCTTTACGTTTGAAGTTTGCTTTCTTAACATATTGCTCTTGAGCATGTGCAATAGAATGCCTCACATCATTCAAAATTCTACTGAAATCGATAGTGAATTGATCAGTAGCTTTGATTTTGTGGGAAAGTCTAGTAGCCAGAATAGGAAAAGCTTTTCCATACACAATTTCGAAAGGTTCTCCGCCGATAGCTAAATGAAATTGCTACAAAATCTAGAGTCTCTATCAGCAAAAACAATGACTTTTGGAAACTTGTGATGCACAAAGATTTGTTTGATAAGTCAATGTTTTCTTAAAAGGTAAGAAATAAGCTTGCTTACTTAAAAGGTAAGAAATAAGCTTGCTTACTTAAATGGTCCACTATAGTACAAATCATTTCATTATGATCAGATGTAGCAGGCAAACCCATGATGAAGTCCATTAATATATGTTCCTAAGTATTATTAAGGATTAGTAGAGGTGTGAAAAGTCCTTGGGTCTTACCTTTGTAGATTTTAATTTTCTAACAAATATAATATTCAGCCACAAATTTTGCTACATCTTGTTTAAGATAAGGCCAAAAGAATTCTCTAGAGACTAATTGTAAAGTAGTTGAAACGCCTCGATGACCCATGCATGGCAATTGATGCATTTCCTTCAATATAAATTATATGAAAGGTTTTGTAATACACAATCTCTTTTGGAAGAAAAGGTAATCCCATCATGGTATGAGAACCAACAATAGGGTTCCAATTATTATCTCTAAGCTTAATCGAAACCCCAATGAAATTTGGGTTCCAATTATTTGGTTGAAACACCTCGATGACCCATGCATGGCAATTGATGCATTTCCTTCAATATAAATTATATGAAAGGTTTTGTAATACACAATCTCTTTTGGAAGAAAAGGTAACCCCATCATGGAATGAGAATCACCAATAGGGTTCCAATTATTATCTCTAAGCTTAATCCAAACCCAAATGAAATTTGGGTCATTCTCGTAAAACTCTCTCATAGGACTCAAAGGGTCACTTTCAATCACAGAGATGTTGTGGATACTAGGACCTCTACTCAAAGCATATACCACAACGCTCTCTTTATGTGGTTGATATTGGATGATCATGAGTTGGAAACTTTGGATAAATGAAGCCCATTTGATATATGACGGTCAGAAATTAAGGGTTGGGTCAACAAATGACGAATATTGTGTTGGTCAGTTTTGATAAAAAATTCATATCCCATTAAATAATGTTTCCAAAGTCTGAAGGCATGAATGACAATAGCTAATTCCTTGTCATACTATAATTTCTTTCTACTAGTTTAAACTTACGACTTTCATAGGCAGCAATGGGATGTCTATCTTGCATGAGATCATCACCAAAACCTTTTCCACTTGCATCAATAATTACCACAAACAATGGTTGTTGTCTAGTAGTGTAAGAATTGGTACATGAGTCAAAGCTTTCTTAAGCTTAGAAAAGTAGTGGTCCTATCTACTAGTCCAATAAATGTGTCTAGATTTTTTAAGGAGTTCGGTTAAAGAATGTGCAATATATGCAAAATTTCTAACGAACTTCCTATAGTAGCTACACAATCTAAGAAAAGATTGAAGTTCATGAATATCATGCGGTTTGGGCCAGTTAGCAATGCTTTCAATCTTCTTAGGGTCTACATGAATACCATCAACAAATACAATATGTCCTAAGTATTCAATTTCCTCTTGAAAGCATTTGTTCTTATCATAATTGACATAGAGCCGATTCTCTCGAAGAATTGAGAACACTTTTTCCAAATGTTGTTCATACTCTTGAGTGACGATTCTTACTGAAAACTAAGATATCATCAAAAAACACTATAACAAAATTTTAATGTTTCAAGAATATTCTATTCATCATTCTGGTGAAAGTAGCTAGGGCATTAGTCAAACCAAATGTCATAACTAAAAACTCATAAAATGATCGGTTTGAGTTTTGAAAGCAGTCTTGAAAATGTCTATTTCATCCATTATATTCTAATGGTAACCGGACTTAAGGTTAATTTTGCTAAAAACTTGTGCTCCCTTGAGCTTGTCTAGCAAGTCATCCACTCATGGTATCGGATATCAGTTCTTGACAGTAATATTATTTAAATCATGATTATCGATACACATAAATGATGTGTCCCGTTCTTATTTTTAATGAGAAGGACTGGAGCACCAAATGGTTGGGTCTTATCAATCCTTTCTCTAATAATTCTTCTACTTGTCTCTGAATCTCTTTTTGCTGAAGCATATTAACTCGGTAAGGAGATTTACATGGTGGAGAGCTTCCAGGGATTGTTTCAACTTTATGATCTTCTAGACGAGGTCTAGAGGTAGATCATCTATAAAGTGGTTAGAAAACTTAGAAATAAAAGGATCAAGAATAAAAAATGTCTTCTCCTTCTTCCTTATAGCTCTTTTAGCTTGAGTTAGCCTAAGCACTAAGCTGGTTGACACAAGAATCAAAAATGTCTTCTCCTTCTTCCTTATAGCTCTTTTAGCTTGAGTATGAGTTAAAAGAGGACCTAAGTCACCCTTAGTCTGACATTGGAGACAAACTTCTTTGTCATCTTTCATTAACCATATTATAAGGGTGTCATAATCAATCCGAGGATTATGTTCATATCTCCATGGCATTCCTAAAATGAAATCAACACCTTACAAAGGAGAAACTAAAAATGTTATCTTTTATTTCAATGAATCCATTTCCAATTCTAGATTCTTAACCTCTTTAGTGCAATTTTACTTAGTTCCTTAAAATGCAGCTTTCACTTTATAATTAGATCTAGGTTAAGTGCTTTGAATGCCTTTTCAGAAATGAAATCATGAGAACTACCATCATCATGCAAAATAGAAATTTGTTTTCCTTTTATTTTTCCTTAAATTCTTAACTAAGCATGAATAGGAATCTTACCTTTATCCGAAAATTCAGGATCGATACTATCCTCGTGCTTCAATGAATTGTTGTTTTCCTCTTCAAACATGTTGACACGAGCCATAGGTGTTGAGTTCTTTTTCTTCTCTTTGAAAACATATCCTTTGGCTACATCTTTACCCTTATATATCCTAGATTTATCAAAATTTCTTGAAAGAAAAGATGGCTTAGAAGACTTTTCCTGCATTCTGGAATCTCTAAAAATAGAAGTTCCATAGAAGAACTAAGATTCTGTGGATGAAATATATTAACATCGGCCCTAATAGTAGGCTTGAGACAAGCAATGAATTTTCTTCTTTGCTCTCTTTCTTTGACCCTCTCGATCACTTGAACTTGTAATAGAATATCCCATAATTTATTGATATAGGCTTGGATATTCTCTTTCTCAACCTTGCGTAAAGTATCCCATTGTTTATGAGCTTTAGCCTTGTATTATGAAGAAAATGTTTCTTTAAAGTTTATGGAACTCCTTGCATGTAGTAGGTTGATGTTTACCTTGCTTAATCACATTTCACCACAAAGCAACACTTTCAATCAAATGATTGCAGGCACATTTAATCTTGACCTTTTTCGAGAATTTTTCTCATGAAAAATAGTCATCTAGCTGATTGACCCATATCATACACACTCGTGCATCTTTCTTGCTATCATAGTTTTGGAAAGTGAACGCCTTTTGGCTAATCCATGAGTCTTTTCGGGAACTATGGGCATGCAAAGTAGCCTTGATAGTGTGCCTAACATGATCACTTTACTTGTCTCGTCGAGTCGGCAGAGTCACACTTGCGCTTAGAATGCTTTATATGTTGTTCTAAATTGCATCGGAGTTCATGCTCACTTTTGCAATTTGCTCTTGAAGTGAAAAAATTTGCTCTTGCATAGTGGTTTGTGTGGGTAAATTGGCCATTATAAATAAATAAATAAAATGTAAATTTATTATGTGGATAAATGAATAAAGATAAAAAACTTAGCTCTTGAACCGTGTTGAATTCGGGTTTGAAATTTTGTTAAAAGATTGATCTTAGCAGCGTCCTTTATTCCAATTTCGAATGAATCCTAAGCATGGTTAGGAGTCTTCAGTGTTTGGTCGACTTTGGCAGGATTTTTAAAGCCACTTCAAATCCGTTAGAGTATCCAAAAATCTTGGAAAGCGCTAATTTGATGAGGAACTTGTTGCGAAAAGCACCTCGAATTTTTTTGTTATTGATCTGCTTTGGTATTGCCTGAAAATTGCTTGCACAAGGAGCTTTCCAAATTTTTAAAAGATGAACATAAGCTTTTTTGATTTTTTTTGGCATATAATAAAGGCTAATTTTTTTTTAAGAACTCTCTCTCTCTTTTTAAAAAAAAAAAGCCTATGAAAGATTTTGAAGCTTATAGAAATATAAGCTTTTTAAAGCTTATAGAAGACATAAGATTTTAAAGCTTATAAAAGTTATATGCTTTTTAAAGCTTATAGTAGTAGTGAGCTTTAAGGCTTACAAATCTTAAAAGTTAAAGTTTTTTAAAGAGCTTCTAGAGAGAAGAAGAAAAAACCACCTCTTCGTGATTTCATCACCAAATCGATGGAGGGAAGAAAATAAAAATTTAAAACTTTAATTCTCCTCTTGTAAACTTGAATTTTCAACTTGGTTAATCTTTAATCCAAAGCTTAATGGATTGCAAAAGAGGCAAAAAGCGACTTCTCCTTTTTATCTAAATTGGCTTGAGAGCCCACCATAGTCATTCATTATAGATTTCTGTCACTGCCATGAGCTTAGCAATCTAGAAATTGAGCTTAAGCCTCTTTCAATTGGTGATTCCATCTGTACGGTCTGATGATGGAGAGGTTAAGAGTTGAGAAAAACCACTTTTCATGAAAGAGGGTGGTTTTATGGTTTATGCAGAGTGGTTTACCACCTTCTTTGCCTTATGGTCTTTGCCCTTTGGATAAAAGCATGCAACTCTCAAACCTTTGATTTAATCCTTCAAGCTTTTAAATCTTACCTCCATCTTCCTAGATCCATAGCTCTCACACCACTTCCTAGACCCATAGCTCTGATACCACTGGCAGAGATCCACTTCTAGGAAAATAGAGACTTGCAAGAAAATACATTATTCAACCCAATCAACTCATCAAAAACCACAAGTTCAACATATTCAAGAATTGAATAAATAACATGCAAAATACTTAGCTTATAAAAACGACTCAAATAGAGACTTGCAAGAAAATATATTATTCAACCCAATCAACTCATCAAAAACCATACTTGTTCAACATATTTAAGAATTGAATAAATAACATGAAAAATATTTAGCTCATGAAAACGACTCACCATTGGGGGTGCAATCTTCCATGTGTGTGGCCTCTCCTCACACACGAGTATTTACGTAAATTTATTCCAAGAATAGGCCAAAAAAATTAGAGGAGAATATAGCCCTCATGTATATAAAAGAAAATCTAGGCTTGATAGATCTTTATCGAATAGACTACATGGGCTTTTGTGTGACAAAGATGAAAGATGACACGTATTTGATAAAGTTATCAAACGTATTCCAAAGCACAAATTAGCTAAATATTAAATATGGGTATGCTTTTTCTTTTGTGATTATTGGTGTTACAAGGTTTTTTAAAGTATTTTAATTGTTTCTCAACCCTTTTCTTTTACTCTCCCTCTTTTGCTCACTTAAAAAAAGGTCATGATTGTTATTTAATGTAAAGTTTGTTTATGTTTTTTGTAAAGATATGTCAGTAGACATATTAAAGTTGGTGTATGAAAATAAAAAATTGTTGGATACGCTCTTATTTAAAGAGGTTACACAACTGGGTTTTTTAGGTGCTAACCTAGTCCAAAATGGGAACTTCTTGGGTTTGATGGATGGGATGATGTTAACCCATGTTATATTTATATAGTCTTAGACCCTTGTAGGCTAAATGACAATCTCAAGCTCCTCTTAATCAAAGAGGCATTAGGATTACTAGAGGGCTTTTACATTGTGGGTGGCAGATGTAGGAGCCTTAAGGAAAATCACTATATTGAAGTACATTCCAAGAAGAAAATTAATGAAGTTAATGATGTAATTATCTTTGAGATTATTGATCATTCTCTCTCTCTCTAATGAAGTTAATGATGTAATTATCTTTGAGATTATTGATCATTCTCTCTCTCTCTCTCTCTCTCTCTCTCTCTCTCTCTCTCTCTCTCTCTCTCTCTCTCTCTCTCTCACGCATGTACACACACCCACACACTTAGACACATATAACACACATATTGATCATTCTCTCTCTCTCTCTCTCTCTCTCTCTCTCTCTCTCTCTCTCTCTCTCTCTCTCTCTCTCTGTCTCACGCATGTACACACACACACCCACACACTTAGACACATATAACACACTTAGACACATATAACACACAAATAGTTACCCTTACCTTTGAGAAATTGAGAGAGAGGGAGAGAAAGTGAGAGATCGGAAGTTTTTTGTTGTTTTGGTTTGTGTGTGTGATTTTATAGAGGCAAGGCACAAGGTTTCTAGCCAGCAAAGCTAGTGGTTTGAATATCATTCTCTCTTCAACTTGAGGTAGATCTTATTGTTACCCTTTGTTCTCTATCTATTTGTGTATTTGCAATTGAGAGAGAGAGAGAGAGAGAGAGAGAGAGAAGACACCGCATATTAAAATACTTTGTATATCTCTTACTGTCTCATTGAATGCTTCAAAAATTGAAAATTAGAATGGCAAATGTGAATGTTGTGATGTTTTTTGTGTGTGCACATAAATAGTATTCAATACCTTAGCAAGGCTAGCTACACTAGAACTTTTCAACTATTGGACATTGCACTTGATTGTAGAGTAAGCTATAGAGAGCGAATATATGACCTAAGAGAATATTCAAATGTAAATTACTTTAGTACTTTGACTATATTAGCTTTAAATAACAGGAAAATGTGTTTGAAAAATAAAGAACTTTGCTAATATTAGGCTCTTAGAGAGGAAATTATAGGGCTTGCTAAGAGTATACTCTATTTTCTCGAAGTGGTTATATCTCCCTTTCTTTTTTATTCTGTCGCTCTTACTTTCTTTATCTCTCAACATGTTCTACGTTTGTTATAATGTTTCTTTTATTATAGAGTAGGCTCTATACACAGAATATACTACCTAAGAGAATAATCAAATGAAAATTATTTTAGTACCTTGACTATATTATTAACTATTAAACAACATAGAAATGTGCTTGAAAGAACTTCCCGATGGTTGCTAATATTAGGATTTTAGAGAGGAAATAATAGGGCTCACTAAGAGTATACATTGTTTTCTCTTTTGTAACCAAGAGGTATCTACATGTTTATAGTGCTAGTATACAGGGCTATAAAACATGTTGACTAAGATATAACAAGATTTTGCAAAGTTTAAAGATTTTCAATTTGGATTTCAGCAAATGGACATCTCTACTGGTAACAATGGATCAAAAGACTTAGTGGAGGCATGTGGAACTTCCAATTCTGATGTGGCTTTATCTACCCCGCAGAGCTAATGAACGTTCGTGTTGAAAAAAACCTTGCTCGATCAAGGTCTCCATTAGAACAGCCACAAGCTCTAAACATCTACAAACGATTGTGGACATATGTGAGAGCGCACCGAGAAAAATCAGGTTACTTGCAGGGAGTTCTTAAATGCCATTTGGGATGAGGTCCATGGAAGTGGCACTTAAAGGGGAGATATGATGAGAGATGTGTTGACACATCATCTTCATCGCGTTCTTGATAGTAGTGCTCACATGGAGGCCAACCAATTAGACATGATTTCCTTTATGGAAAATTTGCATGTTGAAATTGGGGAGTGTCTAGGTGGATATACTAGGGAATGTAAAGAACAAGTTGATTCATTAAAAGAGCAAGTACATACATTATGTTTAGAGGTATTGAGTCTAAATATATCCGTTAATCGACTCAATGTTATTATGAAGAAGCTGTGCCGTATGTTGGAAAGCAAGATAGTTGCTTAGTGATTTTGTCAAAGCATGATGTTTTTGTCTAGGAGAAAATTTTACTCAACTTTCTTGCTTTGACTCTTCGAGCGATATTAATGAATTTCTTATTTTCTCAAAGTCTTTATATTTCCCTTTCTATTTTATTCTTTGCTCTTTCTTTCTATGTCTCAACATGTTTTATAGTTCTATGTTTTTCTCTTGGTCTCTCTCTCTCTCTCTCTCTCTTTGGAGTAATGCCTTTTTTGTCAAATAAAGGTGAGAGACGGAGAGGGGTTATCACTTATTAGTGCAAACTGATTGTATTTGTCTCTCTAAATCTCTCTAATAATTACACAATGTTGCTAATATGCAAAGTCTATCCTTGAGAGTAGGGTCATATGTGTGATTTACGTGCGAAGATCATATGTGAGAATAATGGCACTTAAAGTAGAATAAATTTAATAAGACAATAAATGTAAAAATAAAATTAGTCGTTGCTTTTTTCTTTTTTAAAGCAATTTGAAGATGGCTAGGAGCTCTACATACCTAGCTCGAACCAAGTCTGTCAGCTTAAAATTTTGGATGTAACACGCAAATCTTGCCATAATTATTCGTAAACAAGGGCTAGCATTCAAAAAAAATCATGCTAATTTAATGGAGTACTTCAATGTAAATGAGATTGAAACATTTGGAAACGTTGAAAATGAGGAGCATAGAGAATTCTATGCTGGAATTCACTTGGATTTGGGTAGCATAGCAACTCCTACTACTAACGATTCTTCAAGAACTTAGCAATGAAAATTTGAATGTTCAGGCACATAGAGATATGGTAGGAGGCCCTATTTCTTTCGATTTAAATGAGCCACCTATAGATGAGATTGGTGGTGTTGAAGATTTTCAACCTATTTCCTATTCTATTGGTGATGTAAAAGGTATTAAATCCGGATGTCATTCTATGAGGTGTATTTTTTCATTTCCTCATAATGTTAAGCACCCAGCAACCATGGTGTTATGTTCTGGAGATTGTACTCTTCACTCTTTAGGGACCCTTTCTTACAAGTGCCATTTTTGTGAGGCACTAATTTGGAAATGTGAGGCATCAAGAAAGCTTCGACAATATGTGGGAAAACATTGTTATGCATCTCTTTATTGCCTTTGGAAAATCCTCCCTCCTACATTAGCTAATCTGTTACTTTGTAATGATAATGTAAGTAAGGAATACATGAAGAACATACACTCTTATAACAATGCGTTAGCTGGGTGCTCTTTTGGACAATTAGTTTACTAGGGAAGGAGGTGTATTTAATTTTTGAATACATGGTACTACCTATTATCATGTCAGCTCTATAATACCCGATGAAACACGAGATACAACTCTTCAATTTTTCCAATTGTATGTGTATGTAGCATGTATTGGAGAATAGACTTAATGGGATGCCTTCTTTAAATCATAATGTTCTTGAAAGGTAACAAACAATGATGTATGAACACAATCCGTATGCTAGTGCATTTTTTGTATAATGAGAGAAATATTACAATCCAGTCCACATGTAGATTTGAGAATGGTCATTAGTGAAGCTCGATCAACCTCAAGGCAATACTTGGTTCCTATGAGTAGTGAGGTAGCTTTCTACTATCATGCCAGATCAAGGGGATGATTTTCATGTGGGTCATAGAGATATTCAAACAATGTCTCGCACAAGTGCTATAAAAATAATATCTAATTTTCATCGTTCATATATGCCTCTATTATATGTTTTTCTATTCCCTCGAGGAGAGGATGGTTGGCATGTTGGAATTCCACTCCATTGTAGAAATAGACAAGGTTCAAATGAGGAGACAAAGACTGTAACTCAACGGCAATATTATGCATATAAATTACAAATAAGGAAAGATACAAATGCTTCCCTTCTGCTCAGTGGTCGACTTCTGTAACAGTACATTGTTGATGCATATAGCAGCATAGAAGAATCAAGATTAGTATGGATACGCAATAACTAGAAAGCATTGCGTGCTGAGGTATACCAAGGGCTTGAGATATGGTTAATGTCAGTGATGGGGTCAATAGAGTCTCTGGGGGCATTGCTGGACGCTGGATAGTTCTACCATCTACATACTTAGGGAGCCTCGATATATGCATCAATTGTATCAGGATTCAATGGCAATTGTTAGGAAGATGGGTAAACCTAACCTATTTATTACCTTTACTTGCAATCCAAAGTGGGGTGAAATATGCAGTCGGGTCAAGTTGCCCCCCAGGATCGACCTGACTTGACAGCATGGGTCTTCTATGAGAAGCATAAGGATATGTTACACTTATTGGTGAAAAAAGCATTATTTGGAAGGATAGTGGGATTTGTTTCTGTTATTGCATTTCAAAAAAGAGGCTTGCCACATGCACATATATTATTGATATTGGAGGGTACATGTAAACCTACTGAGATTGCCCACTATGGTAAGTTGGTATGTGCTGAACTTCCAGATAAGGCAATGTTTCTTGAGTTGCACAAGATAATTAGTCAGTGTAATGTTCATGGACCATGTAGGGAACTAAATATGTACTCTCCTTGCATGGTTACTCTCCTTGCATGGTTAATGGGAGTTGCAAACATCGTTATCCTTGCAAGGTTTCTAAGACTACTATTGTTGATGACAATGGGTATCCAACTTACATGTGGCGAGATGATGGTAGTTTCATCCATGTAAAAAATCATAAGATGGATAGTCAATGGGTTGTTCCATATAACCCTTTTCTCTCTATGAGATACAAAGCCCATATTAACATAAAAGTATGCTCTACCATTACAACAGTGAAATATTTGTATAAGTATGTATATAAGGGACATGATAGAGCTATTATAGAGTTGCAAGATATACATGGGGTTATTGATGAGGTTAGTCAATATCTGGATGCACGGTACGTGTCTACATCTCAGAGGCAAGTTGGCACATATACCAATATGATACGCATGATGAAAAGCTAGATATACAAAGGTTGTATGTTTATCTCCCCTTGCAAAATCATGTTATATTTAATGACCGTGATGGTTTGTATGATGTAATTGGTTGTGATAGAACTACTCTCACTGAATGGTTCAGAGCTAATAAACTGGATGCAGAAGCAAATAGCTTGCTATATGTTTATTTCCCTTGCAAGTGGGTGTGGAATTCTTCTCTTCGGTCATGGAATAAAAGAAAAAAGGAAAATGTGATTGGAAGTATGTATAATGTTAGCCCGAGTGCAGGTGAGCAATACTATCTACACATGTTACTCACAGTGTGTAAAGGCTATAAATTTTTTTGAGGAAGTACGTATAGTGAATGGGCAGTTGTATCCCTATTTTAAGGCTGCATGTGAACCAAGAGGAATGCTGGAGAGTGATGATGAGTGGTATATGTGTGTTCAAGAAGTTGTATTTCAGAAAACAGGATTCCAGCTACGTCAACTTTTTGTCATCATTTTGGTTTTTTGTGAGCCTATATCTCCCGAACAGCTTTGGGTCAAATTTTGTGCCAAACTTTTAGATGATTCTTTCCATGGATTGTAGAGAAGGTGTGTTGACGTTGGTGTTTGTCGATCTATAGCTAAGAATCAAGCTCTGTCACACTTACAACAATATGGAAAATGTCAACATGATTTTGAAGGGTTGCCTCTTCCTGATAGATCAACTATTGCTACTATCAACAATGGGTTGTTGATGGAAGAGATGATGTTTAATGCTGTTCAACAGGCTGATTTGGCTCTTTCCATGGAAAGGAATCTTAATAGTTGTCAATCTAGAGCATTCCATACCATCCTTGAGGCCGTTAATTTGAACAATGGTGGTGTTTTTTTCCTCAATGGACCAAGCGGATCAGGAAAAATATATCTATATAATGCCTTGCTATCTCGATTACGCGGAGATAATCAAGTTACTTTGGCATATGCATCTTCAAGAATAGCTGCATTGTTTCTTTAAAATGGACGCACTGCACACTCACGTTTCAAAATCCCATTAGTTTTGAATGCTTCTAGTACATGTAATATTAAAGCTAATAGTCCATTGGCCGAGATGTTGAAGCTTGCAAGATTGATCATTTAGGAGGGATGAGGCTCCAATGATGCATAGATATGCATATGAAACATTGGACATGACATTAAAAGATATCATGCAAAGTGATATAGTGTTTGGTGGCAAAATTATGCTCTTTGGTGGTGACTTTTAGAAAAATCTAACCTGTTGTTTTGCAAAGGGATCACGTGAGGATATTGTTGATGCAACATTGTGCCGATTATATATTTGGAGACATGTCAATGTTTTAAACCTCACCCAAAACATGCGGGTCATTCAGAGTGGTTATGATTCTACAGAACTAGAATTTGTCAATTGGACTTTACAAATTGGGGATGGCTCTATAGACCATCCAAACAATGAAGGTAGAGTGGTAATTCCACCATGAATGTTGATCCATGGGAACTCCTTGTTGCTGAGTTTGGTAGAATGGGTATACAGAGATCTTCAAAGAGTGGAGGATTATGCATGCTTCATCAGAGACCGTGCTATTCTCGTACCACGAAATCAAGAGGTGGACGAGATTAATGAACTAGCCTTGGCTACGTTACCTGGTCTTGAAAGAGACTACCTTAGTGATTCGGTTGTTTCTTCTGAGAGTGACAAAATATTGTATGCAGTTGAGTACTTGAATAGTTTGAGTTTGGGTGTGGTGGTTACCCTCCTTACCACTTGCTTTTAAAGATGAATGCTCCTATTATGCTCCTCTGTAATTTGGATCCTCGATGGGGACTTTGTAGGCAGTACCAGATTGATATGTAAGTAATTTCACTCAGAGGTGATAGAAGCATAAATTATTATAGGTACAAACATTGGAGACAGGGTCTTCATTCCGAGGATAACATTCATTCCATCAATGCTTCGGTTGCCTTTTGACATGAGAAGGAGGCAATTTCCTGTGAGGCTAGCTTTTGGTATGTCAATAAATAAGTCCCAAGGTCAAACATTGAGTGTGTTGGGACTTTATCTCGGGGCCCTTGACTTCCCTGTCCCCTTGACATGGCAGGAGTCGGGCAATCTTTTAACTGGTTACCAAAATGTGTAAAAGATATCATGGACCACGAAAGCAATAATGAAGGTACGATGAAGTTTACACACCTATTGTTGTCTACAAGAGGTATTGCAAATGGCATCTAGAAAAATGTAAATGTAATGTATGCCCATAAGGCAGCCTACAAATGCTAGAGACTACATTTGTAGCTATCGTTGGAATGTTCGTAAATAAGTGGCATATGCAATCTATGTTGTCTTTCAGTAAGTGTCACAAGAAAGGGATCAAAAGTCACTTTCTTCCACCTCCTTACAAAGTTGCATTAGCAAAGAAGACAAACAATGCACATGTAAGATCACTTGTCGGTGAGTATTTCCATGTAGAGGGAACAAAAGTATTAAAGGATAAATCAAAGAATGATATCAAAGTAGATTATGATGCCTTCAACAAAATTTTTGTGGAACTAAAGAGGCTTCAAACTACACCTATTATATTCTTCACCCTTACCTTTACAAATATACTCCTTCTAAAATGAAATTTTTGCACATGCAAATGAAAAATTTACATGCAAATAAAAACCATGACCCCTTATAACCTCATGAAACTTTCAATTCATGTGTCTCAACGTATAACTCAATGGCCAATAAAACATCCTTAGTCCCCTTAATATAGAGGGTGCTATCAGGTTGGCTATTGCAACCCTATGCAACTAAGTATGCATGTATCTTTTCATTTTTGAGATGGCTATAGGGGCATGGTGAGTTCTTCTTTGTTTTTATAATCTTTGAATAAAAAAATGTTTTGCTTTTGACTTGCTTTCCCTTACTGTGACATTATTAATATTTCTTGGTTAATTTGAAATACTTAGCGTCCATAGAGAGAGAGAGAGAGAGAGAGAGAGAGAGAGAGAGAGAGAGAGAGAGAGAGAGAGAGAGACCTCATAATCATGCGTACATGATTAGTGAAGGTATTGCTGTATTTGATATCACAGGTAATAATGCATAGGATGGATGTGTCAAGGAGATCATTTTCATTTATTTATGGCGATGGATAAGATATTGAAGGTATCGGTCTTGACGTTTGCTATAACATAGTCATCATTGTTTACTATAATCTATTTAATTTTCATGGCTCGATTGTAGACTCTTTGTCTTGGGAAGGACAAGCTACAACATCTCTAATGATCGAACTATTAGAGTGTACATGTGTATTACGGTATAAAAATCTACTTTTGGGGTTTTTTTGACGTTTTAATGCATATAAAAAATGATATTGATACATTTTCTTGAAACAGGGAATATCTTTATATTTTGGAACCTAGATTATTGCTAGGGTTGTATGGTCCAAATGCTTACAACTTTGGACTACTTGGAATTTACAATCTAAGATTGCGGATCAGCTTCATGTACAAGTAATGTTTGTAGGCTACGAAAAGCCTAACAAGATAGATTTTTGGTGCATAGGCAGCACTAGACAGTACAGAATTTTTCGATTTGGTGTTTACAAGCCTATTCAAAGGCCATTCGTCTCAAATGTTGATTCACCAAATGAGTTTTGTAAGGTTCTATCTTTCAACTTTTTTTCTTTAAAATTGTATCTTGCCACAGCCAATGTTATAGATAATCCAGTTGCTCGAAGATTGTTTTAATGTTTTGCGTACGTGTATTTGCTTTTTGTCACCACTACCTTGGGTTGGAATGCTAGATACATATGTAAGCTAATTTTGGTGCTTATTCAAAGAAAACTAAGTGTTTTGGGAGCTTTAATATTGTGGCAAGCATGGTGTGGATATATATATGTAGGTTTTTAAGTCAATGACCATGAGGCCCAAAGTGGGCTTTAAATTAAGGCCTTTTTCTCCTCTTCCTACAAGGCTAGAATACTCTTGCCCGTCGGAGATGGGTCATGCCACTAGTAGCCTCCAAAAATACAACTAGGTGTTTTTTCTTGCACGGCACTCTCTTGTGCTCAAAAAATAGAGTCTCTATAAATTGAGACTAGGGTTAAAGCATATCATGCTTTACAAAAGTATTAAAGTTTGAATGTTTAAGACTAAGCTTGATAAATCTTAGCTTTTAAATTAAATCAAAATGTGCACAAGCTAGCACATATTTATACAAAGCTTGTTTACAATTAATATTGTGGGCATCCTCCTCAATCTTCTAAATTCTCTTCACCTATAAAATAACCAACAATAATTGGTAACGAAATATACAAACCATCACCACACACATATTTGCTAGGCGTAAGTAACCCAGTAATCACCCTTCCATACAAACCAACTATAACAAACATTGAAGGCCCCAAACATATGTCAATGCACACCAAATGTATCAATATTTATAATGGCATCACCCATTGTTATTAACACGATTTGGCATGATGCAAAGATAATCCAAGTATCCCTGAATTATCTAAGAGGGTAGAATTATATAACATTACCCCTTTAGTTTTGTTCACAACCATTGCTACAAACCATATTGCATGCTTTTCCCCTCCTTGCCCATCAATCGACTAATGGAGTAGTGCATGGGAGAGAGATAGTGGCCATATCAACCAGATGATAGAAGGTAATCTAGCTTGTGCTTATCTAGCATGCGCTTGGTTTGTGCTCATGTAGCATGTGTTTGTCTTGTCTCAT
Organism: Cibotium barometz; assembly: GCF_041138505.1. Lineage (NCBI taxonomy): Eukaryota > Viridiplantae > Streptophyta > Polypodiopsida > Cyatheales > Cibotiaceae > Cibotium > Cibotium barometz. Next base: position 16,051,551 of record NC_141083.1, read on the forward strand.
GGATTTCCATTACCTTCAACAACTACAAACGAATGAGAAGGTGATAAAGTGTCCATATGTTGGAAAGACAAGACACTACCCATCCATTAAATACTCTTCATCTCTGTCACGTACACACCTTTGAGCTCCTAGTTGCTTGTCATAGTCCAAGACCCCCGACCTTTCTCAAGCTTTTGTTTAACATCAAGTGGGTGGTCACATTCATTATCTCACAAGGAGTGTGTATGCTTATGCCTTCAAATTTGCTTTCCTCCAGCAGTTTGTCCTCATGCACATTTGGGTGGTACTCATAATATGAGGAGAGGGAGTGTGTACCCTTATGCTTTCAAATTTGCTCTGCTTTGGATAGTTTGTTGGGCATTATTCTTTGCGTTGATCATTGGGTCCTTCCTTGCCTAAGCATTAGTATCACTAGTTGGGAACCCGTGCTTCGCACGTCTTTTGAGGCTTCCAGAATCAAATTCTACCCAAACCTCTTCCTCCTCTTCCCTAACCTCCAAATTCTTGCCAGGTGGCAAGCTTTGTGAAACTCTTCCTTAAGACAATAAGAGATGAGTGTGTGAGGTGAGGAGAGGAGAAGAATAAAGAAAGGGAAAAAGCAAAAAGAGAAGTTTTTCAAAGCATATTTCAAAAACGGTTTCTCTCTCTATAAAGGAAAAAATAATGTACCAACCCTTAGGGTTTGATTGTGCTAGTCGCTAAGAAATTCGAATTTTGGACCCAAAAGGGGAGGAGTTAAATGTGGGCGACCTTTTCCCGAGGCCACTTTATGTCCGGCCAACGGTAAGAGTGTAGCCACATTCAAATTTGAAAACAAGTCAAGCAATTATGCACACGTGTCCATGCCTCAAATGCTCATAGAGCAATAGGGAGTTGACGTGGCCTTCCTCGAAATGCTGACGTGGCACCAAAACAGTGGTGTCCTGAAACACACGTGACCAGCTGCAGAAAAACGTGATAAGTGAGGCTTCAAACGCACGATGAATGGTTATGGCTGCTGAATGCCTCTGCAGCCTGCAGCGTACAGAGCCGAAGCTTCTCTCTGTGCTTCTTTCGCTTCACGCTCTTCTCTGTGTTTCGGGTGCACCCCCGCCATGTCCGACCCCCCTCCCTCAAGCAAACTTCTCCCTACCCTCTCTTCAGCTTCTTCTTCTGCATCAGATCAGACCCTTAGCAGGGGCTCATGCGCAGGCGTCTTCTTCCAGCTCTTCGACTGGAATTGCCGCTTGCACAGGAAACGCCGCTTCCGTCGCAAATCACTCCCCTCTGGTAAAGCAGTTCTACCGCTTAATTCAGCAATTAAACTCCCAAATCAGCATTTGGCACAGGAAAAGAAGAAACACAATGCAATTCTCGAGCTTAAGCTCTTAACTTGATTTCTAATCTGGGCTTTACGTAGCAATGTATATCTTCAACATTAGTTCCCTCAGTCCACCTGAGGAATTTTCACATTGATTGCAGAACGACCCAGCTCAATTTCAAAGGACCAAATTTCCAGATATGAAAAGCTCCCCATGGCAGATATGCACCTTGTAAGCGTTCAAAACACTCAATTTTTTTCGCTCTTAATCAGTCTTAAGATGTGATTAGCATTGTAATTTGATGTTTTGATTCCCATTATGCAGGTTACTGATGAGAACAGAGGTGGGTTCCCACAGGCTCTGGAAACCGAACCTGGAGATGATTTGCAGACGCCTGAAAAGAAGAAAAAGAAGAGGACCCCCAGTGTGGTTGCCAAACTCATGGGGCTTGAAACCATGCCATCGCCAGAACCGCACCGAGAGAGACAGCCTTTAAATGCCCAAAATCCAAACTCAATGCAGAATCCGGAAGAAAAACCTCATTCTTCTGATTCGAGAATCTCGTCATTCAGAGAAAACCCCAACAAAGTTGAGAGGAAAATAATAGAAAAACGCGCTGCAAGGCAGCAATTAAGCAGAGAGGCTCTTCTATGTGATCCATTCTCTAAGCAGAATGATGAAAGTAGATTAGAAGATGATGATGATGAGCCTCAAACGCTTATCAGATTTGAGGACCCAAAACTGCTGTTTTTCACCAAGCTACCTGCTATGTCTCCATCTGGTGAGGGAAAGTGTACCTTCCAACCCATCATATCGCCATTGAAATCCCACAACGGGATGGTTTTGTCCATCAAAAGTCCCCTGGCTACAAAGGGTGCAGTGTGCGTGTTTGAAGCTGCAACTAAGATCCATGAGCCCACCATCCAGCCTCACAAAACCCACATCAGGTCACTGGCTGCAAGGGCGGTGTCGGCTGTGGTGGATGGGGGGAATAGAAAAGAAAAGATGGACAATAAGAAGTCCTCCCAAATCAAGCCATCCATAGCTACCAGTTCAAAAAGGCAATGCATCTCATCACGTCTTTACCCTGATCAAATCACAGCTCAATCTGGGTTTAAACAGAAGAGAAACCCCAAAAATACAAGGGACCCACATGCTTCATCAAGGCTGCAAGAAGCAAACAACAGAAGAGGTGCATCTTTATCTTCTACCAACAATGCCATTGCTAGAGAGGAAGCAACTGGGCAGCAGCCAATGCAGGGTAAAAGTGCAAAAAAAGACAGAGACTATGCTAAATGCCACCATAGCCAAGGTCTTGGATCTGGCAAGGAAGAGAAAGTGAAGTCTTGTCTCAAGAGGGATGAACAGACACGTAAAAGGATAAGCCAAAGAAATGGGGCGAAAAAACAAAGCTTGAAGCCAGTAAGAGACAAGCTGGAAAGGGATCCAAGTCCTCCCAAAGCAAGTATGGCAAGAGTGGAAAATCATGATCCTTGTGGTAATTTATCCACTGATTCAACTCTTTCAACTGTTGGACATGATAGCAGCAGCAGCAGTGGCATTCTTAAGTACAATAGGCTTTCTAGCTCTGGTAAAGACAGAAGGTACGATGAAGGAATTCTTAAGAACAATAGGCTTTCTAGCTCTGGTAAAGACAGAAGGTACAATGAAGGAATTCTCAAGTACAATAGGCTGTCTAGCTCTGGTAAAGACAGAAGATACAATGAGGGCAGAAAGATTGAGGTTGAAAAGACACAGACAAGAGGGGATTCGTCTCCGCTGATGAAATCTTTGCTGATAAGAAGGGCAGCTGCCAGAACCTCGGAAGGACCCATGCCAAGCGTTTCCCTTCTCCACAATTCTTCAAATGGCAATTATGCGACAACTCATATGCCCCACCTCAACATAATCTTGAACAAAAATATTCCCATGTTAAATACTATCTCTTCCAAGCATTCAAATGTGGACAAGAAACCTACTTTAGTGTCACGAAATGAAGATGTCCCCAGTGGATCATTCATCTCCGAGGAGTGCATCACAGAAGATCACTCTGGTAATCAAGAGAACTCAAGCTTTTATGGTGAGTCTGGCCTTGATGACCTGAGTGGACATCACTGTTGCAGCATGGACAACGCTTACATGACACCAACGCAGAACATTGATGATGTTGTGGAAAGTTCAGTTGTCCTTTCTGAAAGTGGGAATGAATGTGATGGATGGGAACCTTCTAATGACTGTACGCCTGTAGAGAATTTGAGGTCTGAAGTTGCAATGGTGAACAGCTCATATGTTGTTGGCATTGCACAAAATACATGTCAAAGCAGCTGTGGGTCCTCCATGGAAGATGTTGGAGACACTGCCTCTTCTTATGAAATCAGTAGTCACAGGAAAAGGCAACCTATCTCGTATTCCGGCAAATCAACTGCTACCATTCTCCAGGAGTTGCTTAGGGCTTTGAATTCATCTACCAAACAGTCTACACTGGAAGGGGAGCCCAAACAGGACAAATCTGAGGTCTCTGGGTTGACGAGCACTGAGTCTGCCTTGAGATTTGATGTGTGCAAAACGATCAAAGCAACAGGAAATGGTTTCAATGCCAGCATTGACAACATCAGAGGGCAGGATGACTCTGCTGGCTCAGCATCCAATTACAACAACATTTTGCAGGACACAATAGAGGTGAGAATGCTCATATCATGTTGGATTTCTTAATTGATAGAACAATACTTACTTACATGCACAAACAACATACACATACATGTATGTGTATGTGTGAATAAATGCACACATACATGCATACAGAACAAATATATGCATGCATGTTTGTGTACATGTATATGCAAAGCCATCCCAAATGTCTCTGACTGGTTCTTTAAGGTTGTGGAGTTTTCAATTTCCCATTAGTATTGTCTAGCTAATAAACAAAACATCCATGGATATGACAATTTGAATTCCGTATTATGGGTGTGGCAAGCGCTGTTACGCAGGCAACAAGCCGTGTACCCCAGGCAGTATCTTCCGGCCATAATCTGCGTAACAGAGTCGCAGCTCTTTGTTCCAGCCATTGTAGCACAAGTGTTGCCGGTCTTCTGATGGCGTTTTTGGATTTCTATCTAGATTCTAATGTGCCAATCTGTATACGAATGGATACAATTGGATTTGAACTGATAACTTCATACTTGCAGAAGATGTGTTCTACCAATTGCGCCCGTCCTAGACAATGTATCCATGCAGAAGCTGAAACATGTAGTGAGAAAGCATTGTATTACCATCCTCTGGAGGCCAAAGTATGCTCTATGAGACCTGTGCAGTACAAATGCTGGTGGACTTAATACACATGGTTTGCAAAGTGCACAAACCTTGTGCATGGGTGTGTTTGTCATGACTGCTCTGAGCCATGCTTGAGCAGGCTATCTTGATGATTGTGCACTTTTTTTGGGGGGGGGGGGGGGGGGGGGGCGCAGAGAGAGAGAGAGAGAGAGAGAGAGAGAGACTCATTGCCAGTTTCTGCTCAGGCTACTAGCAAAAACTCTGTCAGAGGAAATTATTCACTTGAAGAGTGGACTGATGAATGTTGGCAGCAGCCAAGCTCAACCTCCACTTCGGTATATTCCATTCAAGATGAGTCTTTGAGCTCAAAGAGTGTTACATGTATTCAAGGTAGTGCTATTCCAACCGACATGTACAAAGGTTGCTTTTTCCAACTTGACAAAATGTGTTCTCTTGTTTGCTCAATGTGAAAGTTGTCTGTTTCAGAGGGAAAATGTTATGGCCGTGAAAGCTCGGAATGCATGCGCACCATCGCAGGGGAAAGCTATGGAGATTTTGTTAATAGTAGGCATATTGCAAGGGATTGCAAGCTCATGGGCTCTATGTCTCACAAAGACCATATAGAAATTTGCTTGCACTCGAAGGCGAAACCATTCATCCAAATTGAGGAAGATTATGTAAAGCACATTGTGAGCAGTGCAAAACTATCTCCTGGGGATGTTCATTCAGCTAGGCTGCAACTTTCCGGTCACTTGATCGAGTCTCCATTATTCAACAAGATGGAAGAGCATGTTAAACACCAATGGGAATGGGGAATGAAGCCTAAGCGTGATGGTAATAACATGTGCGTATCAGACAAGGATATGGGTTTTCATTATGATGAAGCTGCAAAAGCAAACAGAAAGCTAGTGTTCGATTGCGTCTGTGAGGCTTTGAGCCTCAATATGGGGATTGGTGAGCAGGAATTACAACAGAATGGCATGCCATTTTTGCATCCATCATCATCCACTCATCTCTGTAGGAAAGTGTACAGACAAATAAATGATTGGAGAGGTATGGAGTGTGGCATGAATGTTGATGACATGATTGAGAAAGAGATGAACACAGGCATTGGAAAGTGGGTTGATTTCTCTAGTGAAGTTTGTGAAATGGCAGTGGAAGTTGAGGCCAGCATATTCAAGGGTTTGGTTGATGAGCTAGTGCTTGAGCACTGTGTGCTCACTATGCCATGAAGAGCAAGGCATGTTTGTGAAGAATTCTGATAAACAGGACTATCAGTAATCAGCTGATTAGAGAAAATTGCCCACCAAGAGCAGTTAATGGAACTGGTGGATTTTGCTTTTAATAGCCAAAAGATGACACTCTGTGGGAAAGATCCATGGAGAAGGAGAGAGAGAGAGAGAGACAGAAAGGGGGGTATTAACGTTGCAACACGAGGGCATATACGAGAGAGGGAGTGAAATGTAGGGCAAAAAACCTGTTTTTATCACAGGATGACCTTCAATCTCAACCGGTTTTTATTGAAGAAAAAGCATAGTTTAATTAAAATTTGAAATCTTTTAATTCAAATACAGGTAAAATTGCAACCTCAATTTCAGCGGGTGAAATAGAAAATAGAATAATTAATAACACGATAAAAAGAACATTTTGATTTGTGAGAATTTTTTCTTTAAAAAAGCTGTTTCGATTTTGCGAATAAAGAATAAATAAAATTCAAAAATTTACCTCTTTTCCTCTGTTAATAATATCAAAGAAGGTATGGTGGTTTATTTATCCATTAAATGCTTTGCAAGTGGAAAATATGAAAATATTGAATTTATATATTTGATGCCCTCTAAGAGAAGAATGCGTGCTATTATTGTGGTTGGCAGGTGCTTGGATGGGTAAGGTTGGTCATCTATGTTGGTTCCATGGCTACTATTTCTCTATGTTTACATGATTTTGATATATATCCATGTTTTAGCACAAGGTTTGGAGGTCATCACCAATTGTATTTCCCAATGAGGGGTCGTAATGCTACACAAAATTCTCCTATGTGTAATGATATTCTTTTGTGTGTTTAACAATTGTTGCATTAATTAATCATCCACTTAGTGAGATCCTTCCGCAACTTCTTGGAGTGGCTTGTTGCAAATGGAGCTCCACATGCAACTAGATTTCGGTTTGAGCTTTGCTCATGGCCACTTCTACCTCTTTATAGACGACCTTGAGCTCTAAAAGCTGGGGGGCCATGGACCGCACCACGTCAGGCACAACCTTACCAACCTCCAATTGCTCCTTCACCATAGGAAATCCAGACCCAGGAGTAGTCGGCAAAGATAATGAAGGAGCCGGCAACTCACCTATACAGCTTGTAAACAGCGTATAATGATGAGAGGCTTTGATCTTGATAAGGTACAACCAATGAGCATGGTGGGAGAGAGATGCATGCTTGCCATGGATACCTACATGACAATCAAGTCTTTTTTTTGGGCATCAATAATATATTTATATTAACTATTCAAAATCAGTTATACATCACCCCCAAGAACATAACTATCTAACTCAGTCATACGTCACCTCCACAAACACAACTATTTACTCCTTTTTGATCTCATTCAAGATTTTACAAAGAAATTCCCATCTTTCATCTTCACATAAGAAGCTAGATTGATCCCATGAGATTTGATATCCCAGTATAATAAGTAAGCCTCTATCATGGTCTCAGTAGTGCAGCCTCGAGGAGATTGTTTTTCCAACATTCCTCCATGCTTTGACCATACCTTGATAGTTGGTCTAGTGCTGATTGGATTCTCAATAAAAGCCACAAAAGTATGATCCAATTGTTTTTCCTTGCGGTACCATCTTTGAGTTTTAGGACCAAATCGTGGAGGCCTTTTCTTCTCAATCCAGCACTCGCCGACATCCAACAAATTCACACTAGGGAGAAACCCCAGTCATTTTGCACCTCCTTAAGGCTGGGCATTCCCAAAACACATGCATGCCACTATCTATAGAGGATTTGCATCTAGGGCAAATGCCAGTAGCCATGTTTCTTTTATGCAGCTTATAACCAATAGGTAGTGCCCACATGCAAACCTTCCACAGAAAGACTTGAAATTTCCTAGGGACCTGATAGTTCCATATCAAGTGCCATCTCTTTTTCCAACTAGAAGCACTCCACTTTACATTCCATATTTTGTTACAGTACATAACATTAGCATCCTCTTTTCTCATTGAAGCACAAATATCCCTAGTTTTGCCTTCCTTTAATTTGACACCATTAATCCAAGACCAGTCCTTGATCCAAACTGAAATATCAGTGGCTGTGGAGCATAATTCATTATGCAGCAACTCCAGCACCTGAGTCATCAAGTCTCTCTTTCATGGTTAACTGAAACTCCACAGATAATAGGTTTACCTCTTTCCACCCAACCACATTTCTGTCCCAGTAGTCAGCCAAATATCTAATTCCTTTGTTATTAAGAATCTTTGCCACTTCAGTATCAAGTGCAGCTAAAGGTGGATTAAACTTGTGAGTTCACCATAACCCCAAGGAAAGTATGGAATTCCCAGTTACCCTTCCCCCACCATCCCAAACCATGAAGTCCAGATTATCTTTCCAGCAATTGCAGAGCATTTTGCAAAAATCTAAGCATGTGATTTTCAAAGGAGCATATGAAAACAATTTTTCTATCCAGTTTAAGTTCCCCCATTTGTCCTTGGTCAATACCTTAGCTATTTCCACCGATTCCCTTATCTCATCAAGGTCCAAGTAGAAACTTGGGATAGCAACCTAGGTAGCATCAAAGTCCTTCTAGCAGCACAGTGAGTGGGCAAATGTACGATACCAATACCCCCTTCGTTTTTGGGCACTGACAACTTCTCCTAGGCCAACTAAGCAGAAACTCTTTTCTTACCAATACCATTTCTCCACAGAAAGTCTCTGACAGGACCTATGATCTCCTTCCAATGACACTTCCCAAATTTTAATACAGGACTTAGAAACATGACATAAGCATTCACAGCACTGAATTGCGAATATCGATTCTGATATGGAAGGGAACTTTCAAACCTTCCCACTTCTTCAATTTCTCCACAAACCTATTTATGGCCCACATGACTAACTGTTTATTAGTAAGTCCAACCCCAAAAGGCACCCCAAGCAATCTAACAATGTGACGTTTTCATACCACCTTACATCCCGACCTGTGAAGATCAAAATCATTGTCCTCAGTCAAGCTTATGATCCTAGATTTCAGAATGTTAGCTCCCTTACTTTTTTGCCATTGCTTCTCACCCTCTAATTCTGTCACTAGAGCTAGCTTGCAAGGAAGGGAAGATTACAAGTTTAAACTTAAACACAGTGAGCAACTAGTTATTCAATGCTTTGCTGATGATTCTCTATTATTCTTAAAGACTGAGAACAACAATGTGAGATTGGCCTAAGAACTTGTTTGACAATCAAGTCTTTCTAATTATAGAAATAACCAAAATCAACTTTCTAATTATGTCTTCAAGAAAACTCATTCATAAAACCTTAGCTACTAGTCCTTAATGCACCTTAGAAAAAAAACTTTCCTCCTATGGTTCACAAACCCAAATTAATTAATTAATGAGAAAAAAACATTTTGGGTGCTTATTGTGATCAATTAATTGTTATGACTATATGCTTGTTATTGTTGCATGCATGTGGCCATCCCCTCCTTATCCACATTTTTGTTGATTCTTTGTCATCTTTTTGTCACCTTCTTGCTTAGTCTTTTCTCAATGACTATAGGCATTCTCCACCATGTGCACTATAGACATCCTTCACTAGCTGCACTACCTTACTAAAATCTCCATTCCCTATGAAAGTATACATTTTGTTTTGCTTGACATGTCACAAATTTATAAATGTATTAAAAAAAGTACATATAATACATACATACCAATAAGAAATGGTCTAGATAGTGGGTGCACTAATCATTTCATAACACTTTCTAACTTAATGTCTCCACTTTCAATCAACTTTATGTCACTTGATGTTTGTGAGTGAATTTTGACTTTACGCCACTTGTTAATCTTTATTTTCAAACTTGCGTTAGGCTAAGCTAATGTTTTGAGACTTCATCTCCTTGGGAATCCTTGGACATTATGATGATTACTTTGCCAAGCTCCATGGCTAGAAATAAAAATATTATGTCCTTGCTGACTATGTAGATATCATCGTGGTCAACACACATTGGAATGTGCATGTGAGAAACCATGTTGAGTGTTTATTTGAAAGTGGGATTTCAACGAGCTATTGCTAGTGTAGTGGTTTGAGTGCTTCGTGTTGAGGCTTGGGTGGAGGATTCAATTCCAGTTTTAAGTAAATTTTTAATCCCCCTCTTTTAGGTTATATATATATATATATATATATATATATGTATATGTATGTATGTATGTATGTATGTATGTATATATATGTATGTATATATATGTATATATATGTATGTATATATATGTATATATATGTATGTATATATATGTATATGTATATATATATATATATATATATATATATATATATATATATATATATATGTATGTATGTATGTATGTATGTATGTATGTATGTATGTATGTATGTATGTATGTATGTATATATATATATATATGTATGTATGTATGTATGCCATGTATGTATGTATGTATATGTTTGTGTGTGTGTGTGTGTGTGTGTATAGGTCTTTGTTAACTCTTTTCTGTGCATCTAAAATCCCCACCCCTAGCTTAGGATTTATTCAGATTATGGACTAAGCATGTATCACAAGCGAGTAGGGCGGTCAGGCAATGCCCATTTGCATATATACAACTTTTGATAATGTGAAGGGGGAATTCAATCATTTCTCAAGTGCAAATCTTTGTTCTTCTCTTGAGCTCTTATCTTCTTGCTTGCTTGATTATGGGATGCATTCTTCTGTGTGTGGATGGAGTGTGTTGAGTGTGTATGCTTGCTTGCTTGAGTGAGAGTGTGATTGAGCATGATTGGAGAAGAAGGTGGTTCAAGCTTTCTAGCTTAACCATTGCATTTTGGAAGCATTACTTAGTTGATTTGAGAGTAGAGAAAGGGCTCCAAAAACGAGGGATTATCACTACTCTCGGCCTCTTTAGTCTCTCCAATAGGGACGTCTATGATCCAAGAAAAGTGGTCTAACCATTAGCACTATGGTTCCTTACTAGAGAGAAAGAAGTTTCTTGACATGAGCAAATGGTGTCGTTGTTGGCTGAGGATCAAACTAGCCTTGGATGAGGTAAGGAAGTAGATCTAGTTTTCTACTAAAAAATATTCTATTATTCTCACTCTATCTTGTCCTTGGATGCAAATCCTTGGTACAATGTGTTTTAGAGTAGCATTTGAGTTTCTTTGTGTGATTACATGTGCTATTGGTTTGTTTGAGTAGAATTCTGTGATTAGAGTAGGTTTTTCTTCTAACCTTAACCTCTTTTGTGTTTTATGTTGTTCAATTTATTTTATTCTTTGTCTCATGAGAGTGGTAGAATGAAGAGCAAGCGGTGTGATTGAGGTAGGGTATCTCTCCGTTTAGGTGATTTCATCATGATTATGAACATTAGTCTTAGATTAATTAGGAAATTAGTGCACATTAGCATTTTTTGTATTTTTTTATATCAAGATTAGCGTAATCAAGGCTTTAATTTTTGTAGTAGTCTTTTTGGGGTAAAATTGAGTTGAAAATCATGACATTGGAGTGTTGCTAAGCAATCCCTTTATGTCAAAAAGCGCAAAAAACATTAAGAAAAATCGTATTTTTTTTTAAAATATATTTTTTACTCTTTGGGATTTTTGGATCATCGACCAGATCCAGATCATCTGGATGTAGATCATTGAATTCATATTCGGATCCCCAAGGTCCGAATCGTTGAGATGATGTAGATCATTGAATTCGTGTTCGGATTGCTAACTAGAGTTTAAAAGTGGTTAATAAGGGGCTATCTATGGTAAATGATCTTCATTGCCACACACTTGAGCATTAAGAATAGGAGCTATCAAGGTACTAATTAAATATTCTCTTATAAGAGGGCATAAAGTTGAGTAAAAACCCATGCAATACCTAAAAAGTACATAGAAATCAATGTCGTCTTACCTCCATTAATCCACCATATGCCGATCTTACTCTCAGGTCATCCCAAAAATTAGATCGTTTAACGTTTGGATTGCATGTATTTTCAGATCAGTTTAGATCGTGCGATTTCCATTTTAGATCGTGGACATTTCTTGATCTTTGATTGAGATGCCCTCCTTGTAGTCCAGATTTGTGAGTAACAAGCCAACAAAGTATAGGTTGAGAGCTTATCTCTAAGCTTTGGGAAGGATTAAGAAGATAATTAACACAAGAAAATGCACAAAAATCACACACACAACTAAGCTATTGTATTTTCATGATCCTGTTCTCTCTCTCCATCACTAAAAGGAGACATGGTTGCACAAGATAGAGAAGAAATGCAAGAAAAAAAGATGTTGAAGAGGGAAAAAAGAAAAACACAATCTCTTTTCATGAGAAAAGAGTTGTGCAGTTCTCCAACCACCTTTTCTTGATATTTTATTCATTTTGCAAAAACGTATACATCTTTCTTTATCCTAAGGTTATAAATTGAGGCTTCATTTTTCTAGTTGACTAAGGTTCTCATGCTACCAAAGAAATGAATAAATTTAAATGTGCATTGGCTTTCACAAATTTACAGACCCGCTAAATAAGCCATACACATTTTGTAAAAGATATATCAAATAAAGTATAGAGGCTAAGAAATCCCTTCATTTAAAGCATAAAATATTAAATTTGTCGATGAAGAACACTTTGAAATTGCTAATTTTGGTGCCGAAAAAGGAGTCATCATTGATCCTATCTCCAGATTGTTTACGATCTAGAGCCACGACCTCCATTGTAATAGGCCTTGATAACATGGCATTCCTTAGGAGGTCCTTTTGCTAGATTTGGTTGAAGTGTTCATGTGCTTCAACCGCCCCTATGTATTTAAGCTAGTGGATGTTTGAATAGGTAGGGAAGACATAGTGTTCTTGTCTAAGGAATCCATCTGGTTTGCGAGTTCTATGTGAGCAAGTTTCCCTTGATGCTTCCACATTATTGGCCCTTTCAGGTTTATAAGTGGCGACATCAGGCACGTATGCAGTGCTAAGGATGTAGAGAGATGTAATCTCCTACCCATCGACTATTGCAAATGTGGTTTTTATGTGCCTTGGAATTATGTCCAATGTAGCAATGATATGCATCCAATTCTCAGAGTCTTCTGGCTCTATAAGAGGTGCACATTACTCACTATCCTTTTCCTCACCTATTGTTTTATTGCACGTTTGTGACACAGGTGGACTGCAGTAGATCGGGTAGGTGTTATTGAGTCCTTTTCAAAGGGTGAGCTTCTCATGGGATGAACCTTCATCATGCATAGGTTAATCTTGACTGTTTGATCTTTCCTCTATGAATGTAGATGTTGTCAGTATCCTAGTCATGGATCATTTTTGTTTCCCTCATAAAGGGTTGTCCAAGGATGCAATCATATGACACTAGTTGCAGCCGAAGTTTATCACCACCACGAAGGTGTGGGGCGGAAGGTGGTTCCAAGGATATTTATTTTTAAATCCTTCAAAAGACCAATGGGTCTAGCGGTGGCTCCATCAGCGAGTTTTACCTATAAGGTTGTGTCATCCATGGTTGGTGCCCCCCATTTTTCCTAGCATTGTTTGGTGACGATGCTCACTCTTGCCCCCCCCCAATCAAAGATTGCAGTGACCTGGAGGCCATTGAAGGTTATTGGCAATGCAGCATTCATTTCATCGCCTTCAAAATATTGTCTGAGTTTAATGACTCAAACCATGGGGGTGATAGTGATCTCGTGGGGTTCAATGACTTCATCTTCCTCAGAAGGCGTCCCTCCATCCAATCTTTTAGATCTTTCCATAATCTTGGGCTACCTTGAAGCAAGGTGCCAATGGGGATCTGGATCTAAGAAGAGAGGAAGAGAGACCTGCAATGTCTCTAGGAGCAGATGTTGTTCCTTGAGGGAGGTCACCTTGGCTTGTCCTCAAGCTTTTATTCATATAGGGTATTTGGATTGGGACCTTTGTGTCTGCTCTTTTGAGATGGTCATCCCCTAGGTTTTTGACATATTCAGCTACCCAGTTTCCTTGGTGGGTCCTATTAGGGGGTGGCTATTTCTGGGAGCTCTCTATTATATACCTAAGCCTCTTCAGTAGGTCGCATATTGGAGATCAAGGACCATGGCTCTAGGTAAGCTATTGGAGGCTCATCTTCTATCTCAGCTTGGTAGTCCCTGACCAATTCTTGGGCTGCCAAGTGTGAGATCCCTCTGCCCCCTCCATGCACCGCGGACTCCCGGTAGGTGACAGTGGAAGCAGCCCCCTCATGCGCAGGGCAGGGTCGCTCACTCGCGGCCTTGCCCCATGAATGTCCGGGCACGAGACTAGGCTGGTGGTCACTCCAAAAACCGAAACCGAGAAAATTTCCCATGCTCGAAAAGCGGGGACGATTCCACCTTTTTGAATTTTTTTAAACGAGTTTTTCTAACGAGATCAATTCTAAACTATCCTTCACCCGAATAAACCAGATAGAAGGAAACTATCACTGATATAATTTGATCATCTGAGTAAATTAAATGCTTTTTTCCTTATCAAGATCAGGCACAGCCGTTGATCCACTCAATTGAGAAATTTATCAAGGAATTAACTAGCTACTCGAATCCTAGCGTAATCCTAAGATTTTATTAAAACTCCACTGATTCCAGCCTAACCCCATCCGGCCCATGGGTTAGCCACCACCCTACCACTAGAATCGGTAGAACCAAACAAGTACTCACCCACCCATAATTGAAATGCCTTTCTTAACTTTAGCTTTAGAGAACAGATACGCACACACTCCTCTTTAAAACTTTAATATAAAAATAATCCATTGACAAAATAGATATGATCATAGATTTGATAATTCAAAATTTCCATTCAATTCCTTGTTTTACAAAAACAGTACCACTCTGGACTCTCCGTTAGGACCAGCTGGTCAGCAAACGAGATCCAGTAAAACAGATTACAATAATCGTCAACATACATATATATATCTTCCTTGACATACGTATGGGTGTCCTAAGCACCGCGAGCCCGTGCATCGCCTGGTCAGAACCCTCCAGGATCCTCCTTAGGTGTCCTGGTACTTCACTCAGGGACTGCGATAAAAGTAACACTTTTATAATAAAAAAAATATTCTTTTATGCATACTTTTATGCATAAAAATCAATATGATGAAAGTAACTCTTTTGTAATAAAAAATATACTTTTATGCATTATTTTATGCATAAAAATCCATAATGGAGAAAGTAACACTTTCATAAAAAATTATCAATAAGTATCTTTCATAGAATTTAATTCTATTGAAAATCATTCTTTTATAAAAATTAATCAATATGCATCTTTCTATGCATGAATGAAAATGACACTTTTAGAATACTCTAACGATGGGGATTACTCTTTTTGATTAATAAAAGATGAAATTTATTTCACAAATTTTTAGAAAATTTCACCATAACCTCCTTTGTATGGCTAACCATTTTTCAATTTTTACCTCACTAAAATTAATTAGAAGTTCACCAAGATGACAGATCATCAAAGTTTGAAGTAGATCTTCACCCAAAGGGATCTCAACATGCATCAAAGGAGATGGATGCAAACCCTGCGTCAAAGGAGATGGATGCAAACCATGCAAGAATTTGATTTTGAAATAAAGTATCGGCTGGGGAAAGAAAATGTGGTTGCAGATGCGCTCAGCAGAAAAGCCTCCTTGCTTGCAATAACAGTGGTGTCAAATCCATTGATCAATGAAGCAAAGGAGAAAATCTTGCAGGACAAATTCTTTGTCCCTATTTCTACCCTTCTGATGATGCAGGAAAGCAAGACTCCTCAGGAAATGAGTCGAGTTCTTGGATACAAACTGGATGATGGATTAATAATCGGCTATGTATCCCCAATGATGAGGGAGTAAAGGGAAGAATTTTGAGTGAAGCCCAGGATAGCCTGATAGCTGGACATCCAGGGTTTATAAAAACCTATATGTCTGTGAAGAAAAGCTTCTTCTAGCCAAGGACTTAAAAAGGATGTACTTGATCATGTGCAAAAATGCCTAATGTGCCAAAGAGTCAAGGCAAAGAGAGTCAAGATGCCCGGGAAACTACAGCCTCTAGACATTCCACAGATGAAGTGGGAGTGCATCAGTATGGACTTACCTTCAGTGCAATCAGGTTATAACTCCATTTTTGTGGTAGTTGACAAGCTAACCAAAGTTGCCTATCTGATTCCAGTGAAAGAAACATACTCTACAATGGATGTTGCCAGAGTTTTCCTTAAGGATATCTTCATATTGCATGGTTTACCCAGGAGGATAGTAAGTGACAGAGATCCCAAATTCACATCGAAATTCTGGATTACCTTCTTTGAAGTAGTAGGAACTTTCTTGGATCTCAGCACTACCTATCACCTCAAAACTGATGGCCAGACAGAAAGGGTGAATCAAGTAATAGAAGATATCCTTTGGTCATGCTAGGCAGGGAACCCAAGAAGTGGTTGTCATTTGCATTTGGTCGAATTTGCTTACAATGCTTCTTATCATTGGAGCATTATTGGATGAGTCCTTTCAAATCTTTGTATGGACAAGATTGCCTTACACCGTTGACTTGGTCTGACCCATTGATCAGAGTCAAAATGTCCAGACAAATGCTTGATGACATGGACCAGCAAATGCAATCAATCCGTAAAGATATGAAGGCAGCCCAAGACAGACAAAAGCATTATGCAGATAAAAAGAGGTCAGAGAGAGAGTTTGAAGAGTCAAATATGGTCTTCATTTGAGTACGACCAAAAAGAAGTTCCTTATCCTTAGGGAAGTAGAAGAAGCTCTCTCCCAGATACTGTGGGAGACGTATGCTATCATAAAGAAAGTGGGCGATCTAGCCTACAAACTTCTTCTGCCTCCCTATCTCAAGGTACATGATGTACGTATGCTATCATAAAGAAAGTGGGCGATCTAGCCTACAAACTTCTTCTGCCTCCCTATCTCAAGGTACATGATGTATTTCATGTCAGTTTGCTTAAGAAGTATGTACCTAGCCTGAGTCACATGCTTGATTATGAGCAATTGATCTCGCCGACTCAAGGCCAGATGGTACTCCAATCTGAGGAAATCCTTGACGTTCGGGAGAAGATTCTCAGGAGTAGAGTCCTCAGAGAATTCTTAGTAAAGTGGAAGTTCTTCCCTCTATAAGACGCCACCTGGGAGAAAGAAGAAGAGTTGGCGAAGGATTACCCCAACTTTGCGAGATAAGGACATCTCGCGTTTTTCAAGTGGGAGAGGATGTAAGATTCCTCCTCATCCTAAATAACAATTAAGCCTCACTTTCAATCCCTTGTAATCATTCTATGTTTCTGAATACAAGAAAAATTTATTTTTTCCTTATTTGGCCTAGTGAGAAACATTTCTAGAGAGTGGTAAATCAATATTGGGATATTTTTAGATAAATAAATTCTACAAATATCAAAAAATATTTTCCTAAAACAGAAAATCAAAATAGATTATCCAAGGTGCAATTAGAATTAATTAAAAATGATTTAGAAGACCTTATCCTCCTAAGGGTCAAGATTTTTTGAAAAATTTTGGATTAAGCTTCCTATATGGACCAATAAGATTAATCAAAGTGTTGGGATAAGATAAATCCAAAGAATAAAAGAAAATACCCAAAAATGAGTAAATGCCTACATAAGATGAAGAGTTAACTAAGTACTAAATTTATTAGTTGAAAACTATTAAGTATTAATAAAAAAATGAGATATTTTGGAGTAATCATTGGAGAGACGAAAAACTCTCTCACTTGTAGTAAGAGTAGCATGATCCACGTGTAGCTCAATCCAATGGGATTTGCATCCCTTTCGGAGCTAGGGATTCGACCCGTACCGGTGCACAAGAGCTTATCCACAAATGGAGAGAATGCTCATGGCTACCATCACTTGACACTAGACTAAGCATACACACAAGCTCAACTTGTCCTCATTCCTTCACACCCCTTCATTCACAAATACAAGCAAGAGGAATACAATCACTATGCACTCAAGCAAAGAGAAAGACCTCACTCCACTCCTATCTTCTTACAAGCATGCACACATTCAAGCATCAAGCTTCCATGAAAGCTTCAAATCAATCCATGTACTCAAAAATGAAATACTAAAAGCATGCACAAGAGTAAAATGATTAGAGAAGAGGATGAGAAAGACTCATGACATTGCTAATGATTCAATAAAGAGATTTACCTCATACAATGATGTAGATGGGGTGAGAGAAGAGTCTTCACCTCTATGGAGAAGAGGGAGAGTAGGTCTCTCAAAGGAGCTCTTGCATGAACTAAGCCCAAAAAGTGTGTCTAAGCTCTCAAATGAGCCACCTTTTATACAAAAATTCTAGAACTCCAAAAAGTTCCCATGTGGGATTATTGTCAAACCCTCTCCCACATTCCTCTACAAAGTGGAACTCTTTACAAGAGACCTAAGTATCGTTTTTTGTTGCATCCTGGTATTGATCTTCATTTGCATGAAACACTCCCCCCTTCCTATTTTGCGCACGTCCTCGAGCGCGGTAGTAGCAAGAGCTGCAACAAAAAAAACAATTGATACAAGTAAAGTCCTTTATTGAAAAAAAGAAAAGAAAAAAAAGAAAAATTAGCAATGATGATTTCACACGTGAGCATACAAGTGCAGGGCTGATTAAAGTTTAATGAGTACTAAAATAGATGAGTAAAGACTAGTGAAAGTGAGACTTAAGTGGTAGATAATGCTATGCAAAGGCAAGTGTCTTTGTACACCTCCGGTTATGACCGCAGTCTCAATGTCCTATCAGTATGTAAGTTACTCCTAAGTGGCAACCCTACTCCTAAGTATGAGCAAAGGTGATTGGAGCTCTCTCTTGTTGTTGTTGTTGTTTTTTTTTTTTTTTTGATATGTGTGTAGAAGGTGATAAAGATTAAGGTTCTATCCCCATGAGACCCGAGCAATGGCCAAGAGACCTCCGCCAAGAGAATCTAAAGACCGCTAAGTATCTCAAGGGCGACAGACCCTTTTTCTTTCTTTTATGACCTAAGGAGTACCCCTTGAAGATGAGGGCATCGGTCTCGAGGGCCCATAGTGTACCCCCGAGTCCTACCAACATCTATCAAGGCGATAGATTCCTCAAAGGTCTTCTTCTGAAGCTTCTAGACATCAGTGTTCACCCCATGGAAACCAAGGCATCGGCCCCAAGGTGCTGAGACATCCCCAGGTCCTACCAAGCACTTCGCATGGCAGTAGACACTTCATGTCGCAATTCACTTTGTATATATATATTTTTGTAGGGTATATTTTCATAAATTTTTATTACTCGTAGCACCTAGCTCATATCTAAGAGATAACTACCACTAGGGATAACTAATATACCTTAAAGACATAAGTACTTGGCATACTCCCTTGGTATATATCCTACACTGTCTTTGGATAGACATATCTTTTACTAAGTCTTCTAAGACTCTAGAATTCACTCACCATATTTTAACTACAAATCAAAAACTCAAACCAGCCAATATTGTG
The DNA here is from genome assembly GCF_041138505.1 of Cibotium barometz. Lineage (NCBI taxonomy): Eukaryota > Viridiplantae > Streptophyta > Polypodiopsida > Cyatheales > Cibotiaceae > Cibotium > Cibotium barometz. The sequence goes on from NC_141083.1 coordinate 16,070,769, forward strand.
TACATGCAAACCATATATTCGAAAGATAAGAGCACTTAAAGAAATAAAGATTAAGATTTGCATACACCTGTTGTAGTGCCCTGTTGATGTTGTTCGTTTGCCTTGAATAATTGGCTGATTTTGTGCAGATTGCTTCTCCTTGATCCCTATAGGCATAGCATATCTCCCCCCTTCCTAATTCGTGTGCACGATAGGTGGACTGTAGGGGCGTATCTGATGCTCTTCTTAAGCTGAGATCTCTGCAAAAATTTTATTAACCAACAAAGAAAGAAAACAAAAGAGTAAAATTTGTTAGTGGTGCCAATCACCAAATATAGCCGAGGGGAAAAAACCCAATGGGAGAAAAGTGCCCTGGCTTGTCGATCTTATTGTGGAGTCGTTTTTACTTACCCTTGCGCTGGTGGTGGATATTATCTCAAAAAGAACATAATTCTCAAAAGGCATATTGAACCACACTATTCAAACATTGATCTACCAAAGAGCTTCATTTGTAGTGTTAATGCCTTATCTTTGGTTTTAGGTATATCCTTCTTGGGTGGGAATTTTATCAATTGTCGAGGAATTTGAGCAAGATAAGAGGATTTAGGCATTGAAGTTCCAGAATCTATGCTCAAATGATACTCCTTTGGACTTGCCTTAGGTACACCAGTTGATGGTTGAATTGTGAAACAAGGAGAAATAGGGACAACAGGTGTTTCAATACTTGTTTTAGGAAGATCAACACAAGTAGATTTGTAGGTGCTATCACAGCCCCCTTTCCTTTCTTGAAGAATTTGTGTTGATTTCTTTTGTACCCACTGATATGGAAAATTAAGGGAGGCTCTTGGAACTTTTCTGAAACACTCTTTTACCTTTAGCAATCCATGGCATTTTGGAAGCCAAATTGCTGTTGCACCCTCATAATAGCCTTGTGCTTTGAGCACATGTTTTGGGACCCATCGATTGACAATCCAAGGTTTAGGCTTGGAAATGATGTGCTTCTTAAGAGGCTTAGCAACTGGACTAGATGGTACAAGTTTGTACGCATATTTGGGTAGCCACATTGATAATTCCTTCTTACCTGGCCTTCTTTGTGCAGCAACTAGATTAGTTGGAACATGCCAGCCATGGCCCTCACTTGAGTACTCATCAATTATCCACATCATTTGTTTTGGAGCTTGTGTCTCTTTCTTATCAGCATCATTAATAGATTTGAGTGTTAAATTCTCAACTGAGACTTCCTCGACATGCATAGCTGTTGTGGATGCATTCCTATAGTACAAATCATCTCGAAGGTTATGTGGTTGTACCATTCGTATAGGTATAATGTCATATCCATCTGAGTCACAGAATTGAATTGGCTTCGATAAAGCACATGTCGATAATGTTGCAAGGACATGACTCCATTCTAATGGATCAATTAAATGCTCAGGGAAGGGTTGTGGAATGTATGCCTCGTCTGATACACTTCGATTACCCTTAAGTCTCTCAGTGTTGAAATCCCTACATGAGGCTCCGCACATCCAGAGATCTTCTCGCCCGTCTGACAATGTAACTCTTGAGCCCTCAGATGAAGCAGAATCAAACTCATCTATTGGAGACCTTGTTACATCACGATATGAGTGATTCCTTAGGTTGACCCTTGTGATGACAGAATCATGTCTGAGGTACAAGTAGTTGTATCCCCAATCTTGAATCATTTGAAATTGTCGCATGAATGGTCTATCCAATATCACTTCATAGTTTGGATGCTTTCCAAAATCCACCACTGCAAAGGTATGCTCATATTCAATCCCACATGTGGTGACCAATATGTTCTCAAGCAGCCCAAGGGGATGTTCTAAGCTTCCATCTGCTAGCTGCAAGCGCATCCTGGTACTCCTAATAGCTGGTTTGCCCCACTTTTCCCAAATGGACCTTGTCACAATGCCCACTCCTGCGCCACTATCAAGTATTGCAGTTGAAGATACTTTTCGCACTTCTAATGGGAGGGTAGCATTTCCCTGATCGTCTTCACAAAATTTTCCTACTTTGTTGATAGGAACTGGCATTACATGCTTTGTTTCAGAGTGTATAGTACACTCATGGTGACCCTTTTGTAGCAATACCTGCTCTGACAAACATGTGGCAATATCATTCCACAACTCAGGTTTAAGCTTTATCAACTCAAGCAAAGGTAAGGTACAAGCCACTGGTGCTGACAAAATAGCCTGCACCATACTCATATCTTTCTCCTTTGTCAACCTTTTATGCATGGAGGGTATCCTCAAAGTTTGAGAACAGTTCTCATATTCCCCCAGATATGATGGTAAGGTTTTCATTGTATGCTTACTTCTAGGAGAAACAATTGTCTGAACTTCCTCCTGGATGCTTGGGTGTCTAAATTTGTTTCCCGTGCCCCTGGTAAAATCCACCTCAGAGAATGGAGGCGAACTAATAGAAGACATGTTCTCATTAATTTTCTCAGTTACTGCGGCCCACATTTCATTTGCCATGTCCTCATTAGCATCAATAATTTCATCATTGCATGGGAAGACAAGGCTAGGTGATGGCAGAATGTCATCTTTTAATGGAGTGTCAATTGGTGCAGACCTTTCGCTCTGAGCTTGTGAAATGAGCTCACTTTTCATTTCCCGACTTGATGACACTTCCGGTATAGTTTCTAATGTTGGCTTAAGAGAGGTTGGGCCTCGAGGAATAGGTGGTGGTGTTCCCTCAAGTATTGACTGAGCTTCCCTAATGAGTTGCTGGTGTACAGCTAGATTGATCTTCTCCTCACGAGGGTTTGGGTATTCTTGAAGCTTTTTGGGTAGCTCAGATAAAGCTGCAATGCGACTTCTATGAGCATCAATGATGGCCTCTAGAGTCTCATTTACTTTATCCACAAAAACAGAACCCCCAGAACTAACCTCAGTCGTACTAGCCTCATCTTGTTTAACACTAGGCTCAGGTTGAGGTTGATGTTCCTCACGCACTTCCTGGGATGTAAAAGTTTTATCCCGTATGTTTTGTTTAGAGGTCTCCTGAGAACTAGTGGATGTACTTTTAGTTTGTTTGTTTCGGTTCTTCTTTCTCCTAGTGGTCTTTTTTCTACTGGACTGTAGGGTTTTGTCCACTAGATTTGTCTTTGCGTCCCTAGTTCGAGGTGTCTCATCAGTTTGCATTTCTGCATTTCGTGTCTGTGATCTAGTCATGACTCTAAGTGGCACGACATCATCATTCTCAGATGAAGGTGGCGATGGAACTGTACCTACAAGGTTGAGTGAAACCTTTGGTTGAGAGGTGCCTTCCTCATGTGGTTTCAGCAGACAGTCTTTTGGGAAGTGTTCTACACAACACCCTAGACAATATCTTTCGATTGGTGGAAACTGTTGTACTGTTGTATTTGACCGAGATGCTTGCCTTGAGCGATGTGGACAATCACGAGCCCAATGGGGTTCTCCGCACTCATAACAGGGGCCCATTGGTTTGGTCTCTACTTTCCTTGGCTGCCATTGACCTGAGGGGCCTGGAGTCCTAGGTTGGTAGCCGCCTAGCAACATTAAAGAGTTTTGTTCCCCTGGTTGAGTCTCCAGTGCTTGGCTTGGGTATGCGGGACTTTCAAAGATATTTTCTTTGGATGAATATGATACATATTCTTCTTCCACATAGCCTGGGTTTACCAATTCTCTACACATATTTGAATTGTCGTAGTCGACAACCCTCACAGGAGCAGTCCCTGGAGCAGGAGGTTGAGCACCAAGAACAGGTCGTGCTTGTTCTTGTGTCATCGGTGGCTTACGTTCAAAACTAGTATACTGTTGATACATTTGTGGAGCCACTCCACCTCTCGGCTGCTCACGTTCCTGTCTCATTCTCGCAATGCGAGTACATTCCTGTGTGGTATGAGTAAAGTTCCAAGCACAGGCTTGGCACCACTTTTTTGTGGGTTGGTTTGTGACTAGAGGAGAAAAGGTATTACAGTCCTCTGTTTTATGGTCACCGCCACATGCTCCACAAAGATGAGGACCTGTAGGAAGCACACTCCTCATTCTCTGCTGCTGTTGTTGTGGCTGCATGGGTGGACGATAGGTCTGTCCCAATCTCTGTAGTACTAGGTTAGCTATCTGGTCTGGATTTACTAGCGCGCTAGACCCTGAACTTTGGTCATCACCCCATTGATTTCTAGGTTTCACCTCAGGGCCAGAACCATCTTGGAACTTGAAGTTATCGGTGAAATCCATAGCATCATGGCAACACTCATTGAAACTTGTATGCTTCTTTGCATAGAGATGTGTATGCAGTGTCGAATTTTTAAGGCCTTTTAAGAAGAGAGAAATTAATCGACTTTGGGCGGGTTTCTCATCTTCTGGGCAACGATTAATGTACTGCTTCATTCTATTTACACAGTCTCTAACACTCTCATTCTCACCTTGCTTGAAAGAGTAGATGTGTGCTACCGTGTCATGTTGAATTCCCATCAAGGAAAAAGCTGCAATGAATCTCTCTTCCAAAACTCGTAAAGAAGTTTTGTCTGAAGCCTCTAATGCCTGAAACCACGCAAGGGCTTTTCCTTCAAGAGTGAGTCCAAACCCTTCTATTTGAGTATGCTTATTAGCAACTTGCTCAGCTCGAACTGCTTGCCTAAAAGCTGCTACATGATCGTATGGATCTCCCGACCCTTCATACTTCTTAACCAATTTCTGAAGAGTTGATGGCCTTACTTGTCGTGAATACTCATCATAGGGCCTACGGCCTCTCGCTCTTAGTGGGAATTGTTCCTCTCTTTGGAAAGATGGTCCACATGTTTCCAAAATTGGTGTGGGTACCCTATTACTAGCCTCACCAAACCCTTCCAAAGATCTTGTCACCCTCATTTCAAGAGGTGCATTTATAGGAGGTCGAGTTGGCTCCCCTATCCTCCGATTGTTATAGTGAGAAAGATGTTGGTGTGGTGTGACTTGTGGTCGCACATGTGGTGTAGGACGATATCTTGGTGCTAGAGTTGGGCTACTAGCAGTGGTCCACTTAGATGTTGAAGGTCCCTCTCTAGTGAACTCTCATAGGGGAGGAGCAACAGTGTCTCCAAGAAAGGCTGTCTCTCCTGGTTTGGCTGTATTTGTTGAGAACACTTCCATAAATAATGGTTGTCCTTTCCACGTGAGTTCCCGAATCTCTTTCCAATCTAAGGTTCGGTATTCATTGGCCCATTTATCGATTATTCTGTTCATGTGTCCTGCACGCTTCTCAACTACCACCACATGAGCTAGAGGAAGATCCAGCTGTGGCAATCTAGTTGTGGCATAATATCCCTCTAACGAGTCCTTATAGACCTCTTGAAGTGGGTCATCCTGTAAGACCTTTGTCACAGGAATTTGTCGTACAAACTCCCATTGGCATTCAGCCCCCTGATCCAGTTTGCTCTTGCCTTTCCTATCCCTTTCCAAATTTAGATCTACAAGAAGTAAATCATCTATGGATGGCTTTGAGGACTGGGCATTGGATGGTCCAGGCATGTCCGGCTCGATGAGCCAATCATCTCTAGACACCCTTGCTCTGGAAAGTTCTGATAAGTCTAAGAACTCGGTTTTAGAGAGCTCCCCTAATTTGTCTACCTTTTCTGGATGGTAGGTGACTTCGTAGCGAACACCATCTCCACCCATGTACATGTTACCCTGGTCATTGACTAGAGGTGCTCTATCAAGTTCTGAGAATATGTCGGCTATCTTAACAAGATACCGTTGTTGTGGGTCCCTAAAGATCTCAGCTCCTTGAGCATTTGTGTAGACATATTGGAGTCTCACATTGAGTGTTAACCCCATGGTGTCGGCTTCAAATGGATTAAAGGATCTTGAGGGTGTTCTATTTGGGGCTACGGGATGACTATTTGTCGGCACTAGATTGTCCATGGACAATGAACTAGTTGTTCTAGAGGAAAGGGTATCGGATTGGGATTCCGAAAGGGTTTCAGTAATATCTGCCAAATTGCCTACCGATTGGGTCCCACTTTCTTGCGTAGGCACTCTAGAAGGTGCCCTAGGTCCTATGGCAGAATCTACACAACGTCCCGACCGCAAGTGCTTAAGGTCAAATTTTTTTTTGGTTTTGTTATGTGTTTTTGTTTTGTTTTGGTTTTGGTTTTTGTGTTTTGTTTTTTTTTTGATAAAAATATATATATATTTGTATATATATATATATATATTTTACCCTACCTAACCACTAAAGGCAACTAAAAATGGGTCTGTGTGGCGTAACTATCTACCCTATTTTTTTGTTATTTGTTTGTTTTTTTTAATGTTTTTTTTGATTTTATGATTTTATGATTTTTACTTTTTTTTAACACAAAAATTATGAATCACACTAAAAAATACTAATTATGCACAAAGTTACAAAAATTTAAAAAAATGCAAGTTAAACTAATTATGCAAAAAAATTAAAGAATGAAGAATTACAGAATATGCAAAAAAATAATAGACTCCTAAAAAATCAACAATTTTCTTTTGTCTTCTTTTGTTTTTTCCTCCTTTTTTTGGTTTTTTTTTTGTTGGTTGGTTTTTTTTTGTTTTGTTATATTACAAAAATTTAAAACAATGCAAATTACCCAATTATGCTAAAAAATACAGCAATGAAAAAATAAAAAATATGCAAACAATATGGACTCCTAAAAAAATAATTTAATTTTTTTTTATTTTTATTTTTTATATTTTTTTAATTTCTTTTTTAATTTCTTCTCTCTATTTTTTAATATTTAATTGTTTTCTTTTTTCCCTTTTTTTTTCTTTTTTTTTTAAGATCTCTTTTTTTCTTTTTTTGTTTTTTTTTAATTTAAAAAAAACATAAAAAGTAATAAAAAATAAAAAATAAAAAAATGAAAAAAAATGAGAAATCGACTAACCTTATCCTCTTCGCGCCGTTCCGCCGAAATCGTCCCGGATTTTTCGCTGGATTCTTTGCTGGCGCGCGTGGGTTGCCTTCAACTCCTTCGCCTCCACGCCTTCTCTCCACGCTCCCAGCTGCAGCAACCGCCTCAGGAGCACCGGCCTCTGTCACTCTCCCTTAGCCTGATGCCGACGCCGCCCTGTGCTTGGCTCTGCTCTACGCCCACCTCTGCTGCTGTCGGCTTGCCGGCTACGTTGGCCACTGGTTGGGCTTCTCTTTTTTTTTTTTTTTTTCCGTCTCCTTTCGATGCAGCCTTCAACGGCTACTTTGCTCTGCTGTCTGCAGCCGGTCGTTGCCTACATTGGCCTTTTTTCACCTGAATCACCAGCCGCTACTACAGCCACCCAACAGCCTTGCAACGGCGGCCAGCACTTCCTCGTTGCAGTGCTCGACACAGGCCCCACCACTGTCTCTTCAACGCTTCTGCAGAGCAGCCAACTTCGCCTACGCCAGCTTTGCCCACTGCAGACTGTTTCAGACGCCGCCGCCGGCCGCCTCTCGCCTACTCCTCTCAGCAGAGCCTGCAGACGCACGATGCTCCCGTACGATGCTCCCGTACGCTGCTCGCCGTAAACATTTTCTTGCCGCCGTCAACGTCTTCCCACGCCTTCCAAAGCCTTAGCGTATATATATAACTATATATATATATATATATATATATATATATATATAGTTATATATAAGTCGATTTCTTTGCTGCGCTTTTAACTCGCTTATGCCCAAGTATAAAACGATTAAAATAATTAAAAGCCGTCTCCTCTACACTGCTTTCAGCCTGTTTACACACGATGCAGCGTTTGATGCAGCACTCACATCACTGAAATATAAATAGATTTGTAATTTTCTTTTTTTAGCTGGCTGCCTCCGTGCACAAATATATATACATATATATATATATATATGTATATCTATTTGTTTTTTGCTTCTAATGATGGAGATGCCTCCCAACAAAACAACAAAATCATAAAGGAAAAGTCGCCTTCTACGCTTTCAACCTACCTCTCATCCTTTCATCCTTAAGCGGTCTTCATGCTTGGGAGTCTATGGGGCTTGCATAAGCTATGGATGAGCTTAGCAACGCACCTCTTTTCTTTACTAATTACATGTTAACGAAAAGCATGAAAGAATGAAATGACAAAAAACAATGAAGGTAAGCATAATGAACGGTACTTGAAAAAGCATAAAAGCAATAAAACATAAAAAACAATGCGGGAGAAACCTCAACCGCTCAATGGTTTTTTTTTTTTTTAATCCTAACCTTATCTACTCACACCGGGATCGCACACCCGAACTTAACCTAATCACTCAATGGTTTTGCAACCAAAAGAGGAAATAGTGGTGGTTTCCACACACTCTCAACCGGATTTGAGTCTTTTCCCCGGCAGTGGCGCCAATGGAGAGACGGAAAACTCTCTCACTTGTAGTAAGAGTAGCATGATCCACGTGTAGCTCAATCCAATGGGATTTGCATCCCTTTCGGAGCTAGGGATTCGACCCGTACCGGTGCACAAGAGCTTATCCACAAATGGAGAGAATGCTCATGGCTACCATCACTTGACACTAGACTAAGCATACACACAAGCTCAACTTGTCCTCATTCCTTCACACCCCTTCATTCACAAATACAAGCAAGAGGAATACAATCACTATGCACTCAAGCAAAGAGAAAGACCTCACTCCACTCCTATCTTCCTACAAGCATGCACACATTCAAGCATCAAGCTTCCATGAAAGCTTCAAATCAATCCATGTACTCAAAAATGAAATACTAAAAGCATGCACAAGAGTAAAATGATTAGAGAAGAGGATGAGAAAGACTCATGACATTGCTAATGATTCAATAAAGAGATTTACCTCATACAATGATGTAGATGGGGTGAGAGAAGAGTCTTCACCTCTATGGAGAAGAGGGAGAGTAGGTCTCTCAAAGGAGCTCTTGCATGAACTAAGCCCAAAAAGTGTGTCTAAGCTCTCAAATGAGCCACCTTTTATACAAAAATTCTAGAACTCCAAAAAGTTCCCATGTGGGATTATTGTCAAACCCTCTCCCACATTCCTCTACAAAGTGGAACTCTTTACAAGAGACCTAAGTATCGTTTTTTGTTGCATCCTGGTATTGATCTTCATTTGCATGAAACAATCATTCATTTTTGACACATTGGTAAGGAGAAGGGGGCCCTTCAAGGAGTCGCCTATTTCACGTGTGGATGAGTTTTAAACTAAAAAAAATAGGATATTTGTATCTCTCCTCTCTCCTAGATCAAACCAAATAAAAAAGGAAACCAAACTGGACCAAAACTTGTCCAAATTCAACCAAACTGAAGCTAGAAAATTCTAGAACTCAGTTGGACTCAGTTAGTGGCCTCCCTCACCTATAAATAGACCCTCATTCTTTTGTATTCTCATCTATGAACTAAACTATGCTAGTATTACTCTAAGATAAGCTTATTTTCTATTATCCTCTAGAAACCCTCTACAAATTGAAGAGATTGGAGCTTCTCTCTCTCTCTCTTCAATCTTCCTTGGAGACTTCATCAACATACCAAACCAATTGATTGGTTAGGGGCCTCTACTTTGATCAAAGAATCAAGCAATCTAGAAGGTAAAATGTCGTTAATGCTCTTTTTTTCTTTAATCTCGAAATGTTTCTCGCTTCTCAACCCCTCTCAAGCTTGAGAAGCATTCAATTGAATGGCTTTTGAATACAATTGAAGTTCTTTAATGAAATTGTAATGATAAAACACATAAATTTCCATTTATGCTTAAATTATAATGTTTTTAAGCATTTCTCTCTCTCCCAAAAAGAATGGTCATTCCTATGACCTATTCTATATTCAAATGAAGCTTCGCATGAAGCAATTCTCTAGTCTAAAAGTAATTTATATGCTTGTCAAATTAGAGGCCAAATAAGTGGCTTTTTAATGCTTTTATACTATTTAATCTATGAAAATTAGAGGCCAAATAAGTGGCTTTTTAATGCTTTTATACTATTTAATCTATGAAAATTTAAGAATCAAGTCCATAATTGGATATTGATCCAATTAATGGTTATTCTAATCATAGGGATATTACTAAACTTTATGCTTTCAATTAAATTAACACATAAATCATTTTCATTCATAATATGAAAAGAGGACTTCCTACCATATTCTAGGATTAATCATCCTAGATTAATTGAATGATTCTCATTATAATCATGGAAAAATGATTTTTATGTTTATGCATAAATAGAATATTTAAATGAGGAAAGTGTAATTCCTAGTGTAAAGGAGTTAATGGAGATTTTTATTTAATTTTTAAGATAAAAATTAAGTTAAATTTATCTTTTTGCATAGATAAGTTAAAATGATGAAAGAGGAATTCCCACCATATTGGGATTCAAATGTTTAAATAAGAAAAGTGGAATTTTTAGCTTAATGGATATTTTTATATACTTTTTAAGAAGAATTTTAAATAGATTTAATATATGGTAAAAGAGGAATTCCCATGATAATTGGATTGCACTCATAGAAACTGCGCCGCGGCAAAGTGTGAACCCTAGAAAGAAACCCTAGAAAACTTATCCCAAACAAAAAAAAAGAAAAGAGAAAAAATTAATTTAAAAAAAATAAATATAAAAATAAAAAATTAACTTTTTTGAAAAGAAAAAAAACCAAACGTGTGAAGAGGAAAGATTTTTTATTTGGAGAAAATTTTTTTGAAAAGAAAAACCTCTAATTGACCCCGACCCCGGCCTCGGTCTTTTGATATATATATATAGGAGAGTGAGCCTCCATAGCTTTCTTTCAAGTGAGAGCTTATGGGAAGTTGAGCCCTATATGAAGCCCACTCCCCAAGGAGTGAAGTGAGCATGTGGGATAAATCCTTCACCCTTTCCTCCACAAGCAAATAGGCCTGCACCCCTTCCCCCACAAGAAAACAGACTGTTTTGAGGACCACAGGAGCTCTGGATAGGCGAACACGGTGCTGTAAAGCACGCTAGGACCCTTTAAACGATACGCTCGTTTTGAGCTATCACATGCCCTAGTTCAGGTTCGACCATAAGTAAGGGGGTTAGAAATAGGTTAAAAACAATACAAAAACAAGTAAAAACGGGGTGTGAAACACCTAAGAAACCACTTGTGTGGACTTTAAGGGTAGTTACCAACGCTCGTAGGGTACCCACATCACATGCATCTACGCTCTGGTCGGGTACTAGAGCCTGAGCCACTAGAAAGCGTTTCAGTTTACGTAGGCTCACACCATCCCTCCACGTTGGCATCTTGGCCTTCAATTGGAACCCAGGGAAGTGCAACCCAAGATCCACGAATAGCGGATAGTGATTCGTCCTCTGACTCAGAAGCCATGGAAGGGCACCTTACCAAGAACCCTGAGGAGACAAGCCAAAACATGCCAGTTTGGGCCCCACAACCCGGATCTAGCATGTTTAGTCGTCTAATAGAGACCTTTAGTAGAGCTACACACTCTGAACATGCGACAAGCGAAGTAAATGAAGAAGGAGGGGTAGTGGATTCGCCATTCACATCTCATGTAGACCCTACCCTCCCAAAGAGTGTCCATGTGGATATTCTACCCACTTCGTTTAATGAGGGCCCTACTGAGCTACCACCTTCCGATGCTCTTCCTAAAGTAGAGGTCCCTAGAAGCCAATCCATAAGAAGTGACATTGCGTCCACTTCAAGAGAACCATTTGGCACACCAAGTCTAGATGGGATATTTCTCAATGAAAATTGGGAATATGATCTACACACAGAGACTCTAACTGACCTATACACGGGTTACACATACCATGTAGGTTGGTTAGAAGTCCTACGATCTACATCTAGCGCCACTAATCTAGAGGAGCAACAACACATGATATGTGAGGTTATTCATAGAATTATCCAATTTGAGAGGCAAAATAGGGGAGTGAACCTAGTTTCCATTGGCCCTATGAGATTTTTGGATACGAGCAAGGTGTAATAAAGTAGGAACTTTATTAAATAGGATTAATAATGGGGACAAGTCCAGGTATAAAAGAGGGGGCTTGGCCCATGGATGTAACTTTTGATGATCATTTTTAGAAATGGAAACTCATGTTTCTTGGAGCTCATGGCTTCTTGGCTTGTGGAAGGCTATTTCCATTCTCTTGGTGTGAGAGACTAAACACACTTAGGCATCATGTTTACATGGTGATTACTCATATTTTCATGCATTACATCCCTTCATTCCAATTGGTATCAGAGCTCTTGATTTTGATCATGGGCATGCATGGGTTGTTGGGAAAATTTGCTTGAAAATTTGAGTTTCTTTTAATTTTTTTTCATTTTCTTGTAATCCTTGAGTGATTCTTGACAAATCTTCTCTAATCTTGATTAATCTCATGGGGATGGTGAGCATTTCATGTAGATTGCTTAGATTTTGAGTGATTTTGGCCATTTTTGCCCTTTTTGGACCAAATCTGGGGGTATGGACCAAATTTTTTTTGAAAAGTTTGGACCAAATTTGGGGGAAATGGTTAATCGTGATTAGGAAACTTAATCCAAAAACGTTTTTGCTTCTGTGGAGTTTCCTGCAACCCTAGCCATGGTTTTCCTCAACCAAACCTTCACCAAATGGCAAGCAAAGTTGGGGGAATCAATCAGAGGCAAGGTATGAAGACATTATGTGAATTTTGTTCATCAAATCGTGGAGAAAAGAAGGCGATTTTCAGCGCAGCCTGACGGCGAACGGCGCCGTTTTCATGGGGAAATGGAAGCCTAGTTGCTTCATAAGCCTTCCTTGGAGCATATGCTTGCTCTACCTCATGATTTGTTAGCATTTTCAAGCCATTTTCATGAGCATTGTTGACCTTCTACATGGCTGCAAATCAGTGCTAAAAGTGGCCACGTTTTTCATCAATATGAAGCTCCTTCAACAAATTTCAGTCATTGAAGCTTAAGGGATGCCATTGGTGAGTGCCTTCATCAATTTCTAGCAATTTTGAAGCATTCATTGGGGCTTTGGGAGTTGATTGGGGTTCATTTCATTGAGAAACCCTAAATTTCAGAAATGAAGCATTTAATGGCAAATCTATGTAGCATTGGTTGGAATTGAAGCATCATTCACATATCATATACACCATTCATATGCCATATCCATGCTATGGATTGCCATTTGACAAGCTCATACCATGCCATGGAAACATGCTCATTTTGATGCCATATGGACACTAGGAATGCAATTACATATGCCTTGACTTTGGTCTTACAAATGCTTATGCAAATGCCAAATGCCATGGTGAGGGCATTGTGATTTGATGGTTGATGTTGGATTGTTTTGATAAATGGAGTTATGAGAATGAGCATGAATTCATGCATAATGATTCATGAGAATATTGTAAATGGCATGAGTCATGCCACACACATGTAAGTGATTTTACCTTCATCCCATTTGTAAATTCCAAACACATACACTCACCATTGCATTCACTTTCATTTCCTAGTGAATCTAGCAATGTGTGAGGGTACCTTGGCGTTGGTTGGAGAGGCCAAGGGGAGCATGTTTTGAATCTACCGTGTCGTGATTGCTTTGGGAAAGCGATACGGTGGAGGATTAGGTACATGGTGGTGAAGACATGGCCTCAACCTTCACCTTGGAGGAAAACTTGGTGAAGGGGTGAGAAGGGCTTGGCCGGGAGATCGGCAAGCTTCAACGCGCGTCCTCAACAATCCTCACATCGACTTTATGGATGCATTTGGGCAATGGGGCCCCCCTATTCCATCATATTGTGTGGATGTTGCTAATGCCTTGATGGACAAAGATTGCATAAGAGCTTTCATGGCATTGTGGGATGCAAAGAGCATTGTATTTTGATTTCAGAAATTGCATTTTCAGTTGAGATTTGGCTCCATTTACAAAGGAGACTATGGCGAAATCTTTCCAAAATCTTGGCTATGCATGGCAATTGAGGTTGGTGAAACATTAATTGCAGACCTTGGGATGCAAAGGAAGTGCAAAAGGTGCTAACAAAGGTGTGGGAACAAGCAAGGATCATTGGGGGCACAAAAGGGTCACTTGGGCAAGAAAATTGCAGATTTACAAAACCCTAATTCAGTCCCAAACCTTTTGGACTGAATTAAAGGTGATCATATGAGCTCTTAGTGCTTCCTTAGAGCTACCCAATGAGCCCTTAACCTTTCCGTTTCGATATCTCTTTGGGGTAGAAATTAGGGTTTTTGCAGAAACAGTAAACCCTAATTCAGTCATAGGGGTTTTAAGGTCTTCAAGATCTAATCACATAGGCTCGTAGTACTCATCGAGGGCTTCGATTTGAACTAAGAAGTTTTGCATTCGGATATTTCTAGCTCAAGTTATGCTCAAAATACTATTTCAGCCTATAACCCTGTAAACCCTAAAACAGAGAATAGTAGCACTTCTCACCTCTTAAGGGTCTTTGTATAGTGGTCTAGTACACCTCATTAGCTCTCCAACAAGCTCTAGACCACTTCAATCGGACATCCCTACCTCAAGTTAGAGCCAAATCTTTGAAACCGATACTTTCCATGGGAACGAGGACAAGAGGGCGACCAAAGCATAACACCTTGACTCCCGACGAGGTAGAGGGAGAAGAAGCAATTATGGAGCAAGGAATCTTAGATGCTCCGGGAGATACTTGTGGGCATACTTCAAGGGAAGTGCATGAAGAAGTGAATGTTGGAAGTGCCCACAAGCCCACCCCACAAGCGTCACATACCATTCCCATCGATTCGATCATGCAAATGCTGATGCAAATGAATGCGAAGATGGACACGATGGCTACAAGGGTGGAGGTCAATGATAGACTTGATACTATGGCCACAAGGATGGAAGTCTTGGAAGAGAGGGTGGCTCGGCCAATGAGCCAACCTTCATTTGATAGTGGTCATGGTGTTTCACATGCAGGCAAGCAATATGGGACAGCTTTTGAAGGCCGTAGGGAAGGCAAGCTACCTATGGCACAAGAGGTTTCTCCCAAAGTAATGCATGAGCATGCCACCAAGAATGCTACTTTTGGATTCATGGCGGATGCACGGAGGCCCCTTGTCAAGGACATGTTTCATTCTTCTTTTCACTCGGGTCCATCTAATTCCAATATGCACATGATTGATGAAGAGGTGGTACTCGATTGGAACCAATTGTCCTTTGCCCAAAGACAAAGGGATGCTCATGAGAAGTGGATGGAGTTACCAAATGACATCAAGAGGGACTACAAAGACTTTGCGCAATTCATGGAATTGTATATGAAGATGCAAAGGTTCAAACCCTCTACCCAACATGACAACCCATCCTACACAGCTTCTAAGGATGTCAAAGACAAAGTCTCACTATCAAAGTTCAAAGGTGATGGATCATCTCCGCAAGAGTTGGAGGAGTGGGCTACTAAGCTTGACACTTATTTCCAACTTTACCCAAAAAGTGAGCGTGATATGGTACAATTTGCTTCCTTACACCTTGAAGATTATGCACATCAATGGTGGAGGTATATGGTCAAACAAGGGAACACGCCATCAACTTGGGAAGGATTGAAGCGGGAGATGAACTTGGCCTTCCTTTCATCCTTAGTGCTTGATCGATACCATGAAGAATGGTATGAGCTTTCTCAAAAGGGGATGATGGTGAGAGATTATATCAAGAGGTTTTTGAAGCTTTCAATGTATGTGGAAGGTTTGAGTGAAGACATGAAGATGAGAAAGTTTGTGCATGGGCTTGAACATTTCATCAAGGCGGATGTGTCGGCTCAAAGGCCTAGCTCTCTCAAAGAAGCTATGAGGTTAGCCGAACTTTATGAGCCAAAGTACAAGAGGTCTCAGCCCATGACCTTCGCCATAGACACACCCAAACCAACCACTACTACTTGTAACCTTGGGAAGGATCCTACCTCCACATTACCATCCTCTACTCCAAGGTTTCCTACATCATGTGGGAGTGGACAGCCAAAGGATGGAGTGCATATTGATGCCAAAAAGGGTAGTGATCCTACGAAGAAGCCCTTTCAACACTTCAAGGAGATTCAAAGAATGGATGATCAAAACATTGAGGAGTTGAGAAGCAAAGGGCTATGCTTTAAGTGCAAAGAGAGGTGGTCACCCGGGCATGCTTGCAAATCAAAGAAGATGGTGATCACTATGATCCTCATGGACAAAGAAGAGAACAAGTATGACTCTCATGACATTGAGGAATGGGAGGATTGCAATGATGAAGTGCATGAGGATGGTGAGTTTCCTTTTGACCCGGGAGGGTGAGTTAAGGAAAATCTTGTGGATGGAGACATGCCTACCAATGCAGAAATTTCAGTTTGCATATGCTCTATCTCACAAGATGTATTGACGGGTTGCAAGGACCCAAGCACACAAAGGTTGGTGGGGCCTAGAGTGCTGAAACTACCTTGCCAAATGGATACAATTACCCATGAATATGGCTACTTGGCAATCAATGGACTATGCCCAACAACATGGCTTACTTGTGGATGATTTTCTTGGCCAAGTGGTATGATTTACTTGAGCAAATTGGGTAATATGAGGAGGATTATACATGCTGTAATTTCTGGACAGCTTTGGAAAGGTCTACTATTGGGCCTATTTTTCTACTCCAACAAGCTTCATTCGGCATCAAAATGGAAGACCATGATGTGGGACATATATGGCTGAGTGTACATATCATTTCCAGCCCATTTTATGGAGTTTACATGAAGAATTTTCAAGGTACTTCATCGACTAGAAGGGCTGTCATAACAGTCTCACTCATACTTTTTGGACTTGGAGCTTGGCGGACTTGTGTACATCCGGATTTTCATTGCATATGTGCTTTGGATGTACTTGAGGACTCTCAACCACTTCCCATTGATTACATTAGAGTCTCATATTTGGAGATTGTACACATTATAGATTTTGAGGACAAAATCTTTGGGAAGGGATGGTTTGTAATAAAGTAGGAACTTTATTAAATAGGATTAATAATGGGGACAAGTCCAGGTATAAAAGAGGGGGCTTGGCCCATGGATGTAACTTTTGATGATCATTTTTAGAAATGGAAACTCATGTTTCTTGGAGCTCATGGCTTCTTGGCTTGTGGAAGGCTATTTCCATTCTCTTGGTGTGAGAGACTAAACACACTTAGGCATCATGTTTACATGGTGATTACTCATATTTTCATGCATTACATCCCTTCATTCCACAAGGCCAAACAACCAACTCTGTCACAATTGGAGACTCCCTTGGTGAGTCCCATAGACCCTTCGTATGTTGTTTCGCCTGGAGTCTCAATGCAGGTTGAGCCCACGAGCAGTAACTTTATCTTTCCAACCTTGGCTCAACTTTCCATTAGGGAATCTACAATGCCTACTCCAATGATGAGCATGACAGAAGGCGCACCTGTTACCACTGTAGTTAGTACGACACCGCTACCTAGTAGAACAGTATCTACAACAGCGCGTGCCAGTGCCTATCAACCATATGTACCTATCGCTACTCATGCTCATGTAGCTCCTACGCCTCTTAGTATGCCAATGGCGTATGCTCCACGATCGCCTTATCACAACGCTTATCCAAGAGGAGCTAGGCCTAGTCACATATCATATCCTACGTCATTTGCCAACATACCCAGACCAACGCCAACTCCTATAAGCCAGGCTATCCCAGAAGTGCCTCCACCAGCTATGCCTGCTCACCTAGGTGATCTCGCAGCGTTTGCTCAGACGATCAGACGATCTATTGCGAAAAACATGCGGGGCATGCCTGAGAGAGAACCTAGAAGCAAGGTAGTACAAGTGGCTGAGCTCACTCAGAACTTTAGTGGTAACGATGATGTTAGGAAGCACATTGAAGTCTTCGAAAACGTGTGTGATTCCTTGGAAGAGCACAATGAGATGCATAAGTATAAACCTTAGGCTTAACCTTGAGTGGGAAGGCCGGAGATTGGTATCGAACCTTAAGGGTTGAAGAGCCTACTCACTACCCCACTCTCAAGAGATTGTTCTTGAAAGAATACATATGTGAGGGTGTGCTTTGGGGAGTAGCATCTCAACTCCAAAAAGCTGAACCCGAGGAAGGGGAGTCAGTGAGAGACTTTATAAGCCGATTGAAGCATCTAAATTCTCGCTGTACTCCCGATGAGCACTTCAATAATAACCAACTGCTCGATACATTCATCCGAGGATTGCGCCACGAGGACATATACAATGGCCTAGTCATTAGAGGTCTTACAACGTGGGAAGCAGTCACTGTGCCAATGCAATCCAGTTAGAAGACAACTTGATGATTGCAGGTAAAAAGGTGTCTTCGGAGACAAAATCCGTTAGTTCGCAAGTATCTAGGCACGAGCCAATGACGGTAAAACCTATTGCCAAGGAGCCCAAGATATCCGAAATGTCTGTGAGACTGACCTTACTAAGGCTCTCCAAGAATACTTTAGGGGTAATCGAGCTCCTCAAAATAGCCATATGTACCCAAGAAGAGAGCAACCGTTGGTGTTTGGTTTGCTTAGGACCACATAGCACGAGTGAATGTCCCACATTCAGAGTCAGATTCAATGGGAATTGCAATGCATGTGGTAAGTATGGCCATCAATCTAAAGATTGCCTAGTACTTAAGCGAATATTGGCAAATCAGGCACCACTAGCCTGGTCAAACACACCTCAAGTACCCGCGCTAATGCCTGCACAACCTGTCGAGCAACCGTCACAGCACATAGTTCCAAGGAATCCGAATGTAGTCCAGTCTGTGCCTTACCACCGCCAGTGCTAGGACCACAACCTCCACATCCAAGGATTACCCCAATAAACTAGATGGGTTGTGAGTCACATAGTGCGTGTGGGGATTATGAAGAGGAGATAGACCCCACTGCTCCATACGGGATTGATACGTTTGAAATGACTCCCCAGTACTACATGGAGGATCGTTTCGGGCAAGTCAAGCCTGTATATCAAGTGGCTGCTCTCACCACAAGAGGGCAAAACCTTAATACCTTGGCGAGGAGACCACCTCTTCAATGCTACAATTGTGGTGGACCGCATCGTGTAGTGGAGTGCCCTAATAGGCTACAGAAGATCGCTACTCAGATGCAACCAAATCAAGGGAGCACATCGGGAATGCCGGTACTTACATGTAATCGTTGTGGCATAGATCATTTGACTGCTCAATGTCCACATAATCCTAATGCACCCAAGATTACACCATTGAATTTGGTTGAGGTCACCAACCAGGCACGAGGAACCACACCTATTGTACCCGCGAATGTAGTTACACGGTCAATGCTTCAAAATCAAAACTACATTCTCGAGGACAGGGATACTGCATCAATTGCTCGAGCAAAGAAAAAGAAAACACGGCGGAAGAGATCGCTTAATGCCACGAGCTCCAAGCCTAGTTCAAAGACTAACATAGGGACAGGAGATGACCCCGTGTATATGAATGATCCCGAAGATGATTCCGATTCAATAGAAACCATGGGGACCAAAGCCACTACCTTAAGGGAGGATCCCACTCGGGAGCTCAACGAGGGAGAATCAAGCGAGTACATAAATAAGGGGAAACAAAAGGAAACTTCCTCGGCCCCACAACCAAGTCAGTTAATGCCCTCTCGACCACCCAAACTGACTGAGACTCCCCAAGACAAGCCACGTGGGCCAAAGACCCTCAAGAAAAAGATTGGAACTTACCCGAACCCAGTTGAGGAGATTGAACGAGTGCAACACTTAAGGGGTTTGGTGGAAGAAACACAAAGAGAACTGGAGCCAAACCCGAGAAAAATCAAAATTCCAGACACAGTGTTTCCTACGCAAGTTCAGCCTCAGAGGAACCATAAACCGTTAGCTATACCTAGTATCATTCGGGAAGAAAGTGACGATAGGACATCAGGAAGCGGGCAAACACCCTTTTTGCTTGAAAGAATGTTTAGTGAGGGAATGCTTGACCCCATCAAAGAGGAAGTGATTCCATCTTCACCAATCCCTAGTTAAGGGGCGATGTCTCAAAAAGTACGGTTGAATGTGTCTAAGCTAATGGATTTCATGTCCTCTGAAATCAGAACCACGATCATATCCAAATTATACGGAGATCCTGAGCTATTCTTAGCTCTTCGGGCATTTCTCAATGGAGAACTAAAGGCGGGGCTACCACAATTTGCAAATATGGATAGACCCGACACGCTTCAAGATGAAGGGGAACATTGGGATCTACAACCCAACCTAGATGAAGACTCGGTCGTTGAAATACCTGTGAACAAGTTGGGACAGTACTTTGAAGGTGACGAATCTAATGCCACCCTCCCCATTACTACCAAGGGATTAACTCTAAAGGGAATCCTTGATGGTGGTGCTGGAGTGAGCATTGTGACTAAAAACTGTTGGGAATCTATGGGGAGACCTCACCTCGAAGTCACAAACATAGTGGTTAAGATGGCAAACGGAACTATTGCTAAACCTATTGGAATGTTAAGGGACCTTAAGATCAAGGTTCTGGGGTACAAGGTAAGACATACCTTCATTGTAATGGATTTCTCCAAGCATCCTATGTCATATCAAATGATCTTAGGACGTCCTTTCATGAGGGAAGCACAAATGGTGCATGATTGGTCAAAAAACCATGTCTACCTATAATTCCAGGACTCTGTCATTCGAGTTGATCTTGAGAATGGTCGTGCACATCCTTTAGGAAGCAAGGTTATCATTGATAATCGATCGGATACCACTATTCACTCCGCCCCATTAAGGTATTGCTATACATGCAAAAAAGAGACTGATGATGGGAAAGATTCTCCTTATATGGATGTCCTACCGGGTATGACTGAGTCGGATAACGTGGATTGGGTACACCTAGCGGCAACCATAGACACATGGGGAAATAGAGGCACAAGTTAGGTAACACCTAAGGGGCAAGATATGCCACCGTTAGTGCCAATAAACATGATAGGTGTTATGCACTTGACTCCTGATGGCGAGAAAGTGGCAAACTCCACTGACCCTGAAAGCAGCGAAGACTCTGACCAATGCAACTCTGAGTATGAATCTCAAGAAGAAACTGACCCTGAGCCTGATGGGGGGGATGAATCAAATATTCACCCAAATGTGGAAGCAATGTGCTCAAGGCCTAGGACGGTGACCTCCTGCAGTTCATCCGAAAGTGAGGGGGACACAAGTGAAAATCGACCAAGTGAGTTCGAATGTGACAGAAACAAAAATCAAAAACTTGGTAAGAAGAAAACGAGACATAAGCGCCAACCCTATCGAGCTAATGTACGCACTGCAATAAACAAGGAGAGATCCACCGCAGAATGGCTTAGTTATGTAGGAGCTATTGACGCTCATCGGAAGTTAGTGGATAATTGGGGACAATGCCTCCAAAGTGTCATGTGGTGTATTCCGCAACCTCATGATGTCGCCCAATTAGAAATCGAAGAGAAGCCGAAACAAAGTCATACTGCAAGAAGGCGGCAAAACCAAGAGTTAGCTCAGCAATAAAAGGAGGCGGAATTGAAAGAAAAAAGCCTGGCACAACAAGAACCAGTAGACTTACACCCCGCACCCGAGCATTTCAAATCATTCACCACAGGGGATCGTAAAGTGGTCTACACAAAAGCCCAGCAAACCCCTACCAATGGGAGTAGCGGTGTCTACGATGGCCCTGCGGTAGTTAAGAAGATAGACTTAGCAGATCCGGGTGAGGAGTCTAAACCAGTTTTTATTGCTCAAGACCTCACCAAGATGGAAGAAGCTGCACTTAAGAAGATTCTTAAAGAATTCAAGGACATATTTGCTGGACATATCATGATATGAAGGGTGTTCCACCCTCGGTGGTGAAACACACGATTCCAATGATTAGCACTGCTAAACCAGTCCAGCAACGTCCCTACCCAATGAATCCTAAGTACGCAAAGATTGTACAAGAGAAAATTGAAAAGCTTGTAAAATGTGGATTCATATACCCTATTGAGCACTCAGAATGGGTTTCTCCGATAGTCATCGTACCAAAGAAGAATGGAAAACTCAGAGTGTGCGTTGATCTCAAAAAGGTTAATGCAGCCACCAGAAGGGATCATTACCCCTTGCCATATTCTGAACATGTGCTTGAAAGAGTGGCAGGCAAGGAGGCATATAGCTTTTTAGATGGGTACTCGGGTTACAATCAGATCACAATTGCAGTCGAGGACCAAGCTAAAACAACATTTATCACGGAGTTTGGAGTGTTTGCCTTTCGCGTCATGGCTTTTGGCTTGACCAATGCACATGCAACATTCCAACGATTGATAAACACGGCCTTTAAGGAATATCTAAGGGACTTCTGTGAAGATTTCTTAGATGATCTTTGTGTTCATTCCTCTTGGGATGAGCACTTGATGTGTTTACGAAAAATATTTGAAAGGTGTAGATTATATCGCATCTCATTGAATCCTTTCAAATGCCAATTCTGGGTTAAACACGGAGTTATCTTAGGGCATATAGTGTCCAAAAATGGGATTTCCATTGACGAGAGTAAAATCAAGGTCATTGTGGAATTGCCCCCACCTACCAACTATAAGGGAGTCCAACGCTTTATGGGCCACGTTGGTTATTATCGAAGGTTTATTCTATTCTTCGTCGGGATAGCTCGACAATTGTATAAGCTTCTCATCGAGTTTATTTGGACCAAAGAATGTGACCATGCCTATGAGCTATTAAAGAAGGCCTTGGCAAGTGCTCCAATCTTGAGAATGCCTAACTGGGATTTAATCTTCCATGTGCATATTGATGCATCAAATGTTGCTATTGGGTGTGTGTTAACTCAACCTGGAGAACACAAATTAGACTACCCCATTAGCTTTGCCAGTCGCCAGTTGAACGATGCTGAGATGAACTACACCACTACGGAGCGAGAAGGGTTGGCAATGATATATGTAGTAAGGAAATTTCATTATTACCTCCTTGCCACCAAGTTTGTTTTCTATGTGGATCATCAAGCATTGTTGTATCTAGTAAACAAACCATGCTCCACAGGAAGAATCACACGATGGCTATTGATTCTTCTTGAGTTTGATTTCACTGTTGTTGTGAGACCTGGCAAAAAACATGTCATGGTGGCTGATCATTTGTCTCGCATACCTAATGGTGAGGCTCCTACGGGAGTTGATGATGACTTACCTAACACTTCCCTGTTCATGGTGGAGACAATGCCTGAATGGAGTGAGAAGATTGTTAACTTTTTGGTTAATGGCTTTCCACCCAAGGAGCTTCGTAAAGATCTAGCTCGAAAGCTGATCAAAGAATGCGAACCCTATTGCCTGATAGCTGGGACTCTTTATAAAAGAGGAAAGGATGACGTTCTTAGGCGTTGTGCCCGAGAGGATGAGTATCTATACATTTTGCAAGAGGCACATATGGGCGTAGCCGGTGGTCACTTCTCAGGAGACTTAACTGCACGAAAGATCTTACAATCAGGGTATTGGTGGCCCACTATGTTCCAAGATGCATCACTCTTTGTGAAGGGTTGCGATGAATGCCAACGATACAAGAAACCCCAGAGGAAAGATCAGATGTCCCTACATCCAATCAAAGTAAACCAACCATTTTTGTGGCCACTGACTATATGACCAAATGGGCTGAAGCGAAAGCGACACGTAAGGCAGATGCAAGGACAACAGCCAAGTTCCTCTTTGAAAATATAATCACACGCTTCGGTTGTCCTTTTGAACTTGTGAGCGACAATGGTACACATTTTATAAATGAAGTGATTAAGGAGCTCACAACAAATTTCATGATATCCCATCATAAATCTACTCCTTACTATCCGCAAGCGAATGGCCAAGCCGAGAGTACCAACAAGATTTTAATCTCTGTTTTGACAAAGACAGTTGAAGCTCATCGCACGGATTGGGATCTAAAGCTTACAACAGCTTTATGGGCCTATCGTATTGCGTGCAAAGTGGCTATTAATTGCACACCATTCAAAATGGTATATGGCCAAGAAGCGGTCATGCCATGGGAATTTGTCATTCCTAGTCTTCATGTTGCTACTCAAGAGGGTTGGGATGGTAATCCATTAGTAGAGTGTCTATATATCCTTGAGCGGCTAAACGAAGAAAGACAATTGGCTGTGTACAATGCCCTTGTGGAGAAGGATAGAAGGAAAAAATGGTTTGATCGCCACCTAAAGGATAAGGACATCAAGGTTGGGGATAAAGTCCTCATGTATGGAGTGCGAAACGAAAAGAAGAAGCTCAAATATGCTGGTAAGGGACCGTATAGAGTATGTGAAATTACCCCGCAAGGTACCATCAGAGTGGAGACTCTCGACGGAGTTGAAACCATTGGATTCCTTAATGGGAGTAAATTCAAAAGATACTATGACCCCCTAAGCCAAGAGGAGTTATATGCAATCCATCAAAAGAAGGCAGCTAAAGAACAAGGTGAGCTTAAGAAAATACAAGCGAGAGTTGAGCTCAACACAATTTGCTATCATATGGCATGTGGTGTCAACTTGGAAAACCACCTTTATCCAAGAGTGCTATCCAAGTTCAAGGTATCAACAAGAAGAAAACCCCTGTCTCAGGAATTCTACACACTCCGGTTGCCTATGACAAAAGGACCGTAATTCAAAGCTTTTTGGTTATGCCTGCTAGTACCATGGAAGGCACTGTAAACTTAGGGCGCAAATGGATGTTGGCCACCAAGTGCAATATCGATTCTGTGTATGAAGCTATATATATACATCCCCTTGAATTTGGCAATTACATGGTCAGGGGAGAAGGTTAGGGAGGAAGCAATAGAATATCGAGCGTGAGTACATGCTCCCCCTTTCCTTGGGTAGATCATATTTTCTGCAATGATGTTGCAGCCTCTTGGAACCAATTTGTCCAGCGGGTCATAGGTTGTGATGTGGGTAGATAGCTTTTTATGACCCTTATGGCCACATCCAATTGCAGAGATGTTAGTGTACGATCCCATTGACGAATGGAGGAAATGGTTTTCGACAATACTTTTACAAAAGGAGACATAGACTCATTGGTCTCTTGTTGGGTGTTGACAAGAGTAGGTGTAGAGCATGTAGAAACTTCTATATCAGCGTCGTGTGCCTGGCATGAGGAGCTAGAAGCTTCATGTGGCTCCTCCCTTCCTGAGCTAGGTGGTAATGATCGATATCATCTGAGAATCCAACTAACTCTGGAAGAAGTGGTGCTGAGCACTCTGTTACCTTTCCCTTACCACGATCTTGAATTGTCGTTGGGGTGGCAACAATTGGTTTGCAAGGTTTTACAGGTGATGTAGAGGGATTCAGCTTATGTTTAGGGACCCAAATCTGGTCATTCCCCTCGTAGTACCCTTGAGCTACTAATAATTTTTTAGGGATCCATTGTGATGTTACATTGCCCTTTCTCGGGTGGGTAGCTGTTTTCTTCCTACGAGGCTTCTTATCTGAACGAGATTGAGCAGGGGAAGTAGCTGTTAACGAAGCTTTTGGGACCCATTTGTATGTTCTCTTTGGCATAGTAAGCGGAGCTTTAGAGACCACCTTGCATGTTTCCACTCTTGGCGTTGAAGCGTTAGAGGGGTGGCAAACAATCAAAGATGGTTTTGCCATTGGACTTTGTGATTTTTCGTTATCCAGCATTTTGTCCAGAGTCGATGGCTTAGGAGCGGGATTTTGAGCGGTCATACTGAGTGTTGGTTCTTGCGTTGTGACTCGTTTGGTTGCGCGGTATTAACTTGTTCTTAGAGTAGACACAGTGTGGTCATCTGTTTATTTATTAAGCTTGGTTATTTTCCTTGACTTAGGCCAGTTATAAACCTTGATTAACCTTTGACACCTTGCTAACTCTTGATTTACCTTCAATAATTTTAAACTCGTGTTAATTTGCTACACTAGCTCATTCATGTGACCCCTTAAACTAAGTCTCATAGCAACATCCATTGTGGTCTAACATGCTTGAATTTATACACTTTATATCTCTTGATTTCCAGCATACTTTCACTCTACTTCCCTGTTTTGCAGACGGTCTACCACAACAACCCTATCGAGCTTACCATACCATAGCTTTCGAGGACGGAATCTACATCAGGAAGGGGGGCATGTTAACCTATGATGGACATTGAGACGTACTATGTTTTACATCATTAATTTAAATATTCTAAGTCATGGGCCGGGCTTGTCGGCACCATATGTTAAGGATAAAGGGATTGGGTGATCGCCGATGAGAGGCGCACCTTGAATATCAGCAGGGTAAGGGTTAGGATTGGACGGCCATGTATGGACGCCCATGTGTGAACGGCCAAGTCACCTATAAGAGCCAAATGTAACCCTAAAACCCTCATTCTCATGTGTTGAATACAAGAGTGCTCTTGCCTTATCTCCTTGGTTTCCTTCTCCTGCGTGTGTGTGTGTGTGAGAGAGAGAGAGAGAGAGAGAGATAGAGTGAGAGAGCGATCGAGCACTGTGTAGCGGCACGGCGGTAGAGCGGCGACAGCGGCTCCTCCTTCACTGCTGCGACGCGGGAATCCTTCACGGCGGCGGTTAGAGCGGTGAGTGACACACCCTTGCATTCTGTTTGAGCTTGCTTTCCTGGTTGTATGCTTGCAGCCATTCGTGGCTCGCATACGGTGTTCGGAAAGTCCCCAGCTACGACCTATGTGGCAAAAGCGCACAGAGACCAATTCCAATTTCTAATCACAAAGAATAGACTATCGGAACTAAACTAGTTTCTCTAGAGACCGAACTCACCAAGAATCTAGTTGGACAATCAGACTAAATGATGGGTAGATTACCCCTGATAAGAGATCAAGGATCCTCATTATGAAACTGAGAATTATGGAAAAAGGGTTTTTGGAACCAATCTCAAATTGGAATTTTACTTGCATTGGAGCCTCTATTTTTTAAATTCAAAAGGACTGTTTTACGCCAGAATGCTAGAGGAAGCATTTGGCTTATGTTTTTCTAAGAGGAGGTTCATTGGAACAGCTGGCAGGGAGTCGTCAAGGGACGTCGCTTGCAGTAAAGCCTGCCAAGGTCTTGACTAGCCTCGGTACATTAATAAGATTTGCAGATTGAAAATACAATAGAAAAAAATGCTTATTCTGAGTTTTTTATTATCAATTTCTGATAAGAATTTGTTTATTCTTATTAGCTTTCAACAAAGCTCTGATACCAACTGTGGGGTCCCTGCCCCCCTACGCGGTGCCCTGCCGGCCTCCCGTGTGGGGCGAGGATCCACACTCGGGGCCTCGCCCCGCGGATGTCCGGGGGACGAGAGGCTAGCCCGGGCGGTCCCTCCGAGACCGGGCCCAGAAGGCTCCCATCGCCCGAAAGGCATGGGTGATTCCACCATGGGAAAAATCTTCTAACAGGGGAATTACTCTAATGAGTCAAAGTATTAACTAGTCAAACTGATCTAACCAAACTTGAAGTCACATAGTCAGATCAAGAAGAGACTTGCACTTGGTCCATGGAATCACGGCTTTTTTCCTCATTTACGAGGCACAGCCGCCGCTGATCCCCTCCCACAGAACAAGGTCTTCTCAGTATTTTAAACTAATTAACGTAACTAATCGTATCTAGTTGTTTCTCAAAAATCCTCCGATCCAGCCTAACCCCATCCAGCCCATGGGTTAGCCACCACTGTATTGGTGGGATTCCTTTATAAAGATTTGGTTGTGTTTTTACCCAGGTCCCAAGGAAAAGAGTTCCCAAGTCCCCTAGCCGATGATTCATGCAAAAATTAAGGTAGGCATACCACGTACACACCCAATATGAAATTACCATTTATAACAGATTTGATTGGATTTACAACAATCCTTCAATAGAAATCATAATATTTCTGATCATCATTTTCTAAAATTTAGAGTCCATTGTATTACAATAATATTCTCTAGACTCTCCGTTGAAGACCAGCTCGCCAACCAACGAGATCCAGTATCAAAATTTGGTTCCCAAAAATCTTTCCTTTTTGTCCATCCAAAATATTCCTTGACGTACGCATGGGTGTCCTAGCGACCGCGAGCCCATGCATTGCCTCCCCAGAATGCAAAGGGAAGAGCTTCGCAGTGAGAACAAATGCTCCTTCGGTGGGCCAAGGAAGCCAGAGTCCCAGAGTTCAAAGATCGACTCCTTATCAGTCCAATCAGGGTCCCCCATGCCAAAATCAGGGTAACCCAAGAAGAGTGCCAGCTCAGCCTGCAGCCTCCATGCAAAGCACTCTCCAAACTCCCTCCCAGAATTGGAATAACCAAAGAGAGAGAGTTCCACCTAAGACTGCAACAGCCAGAGCAGTCACCATAGCTGAGGAAGTAGAGGAAGAGAAAGGACAGATCTATGCAGCAATAGAGCATCAAGAGAATAACCATCAATTCTCAATCCTCCAGACTCTAGCAGAGTACCAGGGTCAGCAATTCAAGCTTTTGATTAATTCAGGCAAGACTCATTCTTTTATTTCCTCAGGATGTTTGCGTAAATTAGTCCTAAATCAAAAATCAAGAAAACCTATGCAAGTGGAATTAGCCAGTGGGAAGATTCTTTTCACTCACCTTGAGACTGACCTTATTCAGTTTAGGCTATATGGGAACGTAATAGAGTGCCAGTTCAGAGTCCTACCCCTGGGAATATATGATGGAATCCTTGGAATGGATTGGCTCCAAAAGAATCAGGCTGACATTCACAAAGGAACCATCTCTTTCCTTGACCTTCACGGGAGTATAGTTCAAGGAATTGGAATTTCCGGATCCCCAGTGCTACAATTAGTCAAGGCTTCCAAATTATTAAAAGGGCTCAGAAAGAAGCAAGCTGTGTATGTCATTAAAATGAATCCAGTAGACATAAAATGCAAGGCTAAAGAACCAGAGTGGTTAAGTGAGTATGCAGATGTGTTTCCTGAAGAGCTGACTAAGATGCCTCCATCTCGTGAAGTAGATCATGAGATCGAATTAACCCCCGGGCGGAGCTCAGCCAGTAGCCCACCGTGCATACAAAATGCCAATCCCTGAAGCCATAGAACTTAAGGAACAGTTAAGACAACTGTTAGAACAGGGATTCGTCAAACCCAATGTCTCACCTTGGGGTGCGCTCGTTCTCTTTCAAAAGAAGAAAGATGGAATGTTAAGACTCTGTATTGACTACACAAGACTAAATCAATTAATAATTAAGATTAAGTATCCTATTCCTAGGATTGATGAACTTTTGGATTGGTTAAGTGGGACCTAAATGTTCACAAAGATAGATCTCAAATCCGGGTACTACTAGATCAGAATCAAGGAGCAAGACATCCCAAAGACAGCATTCAATACTCGCTATGGGCATTATGAGTTCACAGCCATGCCGTTTGGATTGACTAATGTCCCGGTAACATTCAATCATCTTATGAAAGATATTCTCAGAGAATACTTGGATGATTTTGTTCTTGTCTTCTTTGATAATATCTTGGCATACTCAAAGAATGCTGCTGACCACATGAAGATCATGTGTGCAAGGTCCTGGAAATCCTAAGGAAACACCAACTCTTTGCAAAGAAGAGCAAATGTCCTTTCTTTGTTGACCAGGTGGAGTACTTGGGATTCATAGTATCAAAGGATGGGATTTCTCCTGACCCCGCTAAGATCCAAACAGTCGTAGAATGGCCAGAACCAAGTCAGTAAAGGAAGTCAGAGGATTCCTAGGGTTAACCGGATGGTATAGGATCTTTATACCTAGGTATGCTCAGATAGAAACTCCCTTAACTAACCTTCTCAAGAAGAGTACACTTTTTCAGTGGACTGCAATGTGTCACAGTGCCTTTGACAAGCTAAAGACAGCCTTAGTAACCAACCCTGTCCTTAAATTGCCATATTTTACCAAACCCTTTGAGAGGTAGTTTTACTGATTCCATTGGGTTTTGCCTTAGGTGGTGCTCTGATGCAAGAAGGTCATGCAGTGGCCTATGAATCCAAAAAACTCAAAACACATGAGAGAAATTATGCCGTCCACCATGACTTCGAAGAGTTACTCTTAGTAGTGTATGCTTTGAAGTTGTGGAGACATTATCTTTTGGGACAAAGGTTCACCTTGATGATAGATCATCAAAGTCTAAAGTGGATCTTCACTCACAAAGGGATCTCAACATGCGTCAAAGGAGATGGATGCAAACCCTGCAGGAATTCAATTTTGAAATAAAGTATTGGCCGAGAAAAGAAAATGTGGTTGCAGATGCGCTCAGCAGAAAAGCCTCCTTGCCTTGCAATAACAATGGTGTCAAATCCATGAAGCAAAGGAGAAAATCTTGTAGGACAAATTCTTTGCCCCCTATTGCTACCCTTCTGATGCATGAAAGCAAGACTCCTCAGGAAATGAGTCGAGTTATTGGATACAAACTGTGAGATCCCTGTTCCAACCGAGTAACAGATTCGGGGTACTAGCAGCGGAAGTAGCACTTCTCGCGTGGGACAGGGGTCCCACACTCGGGGCCTCACCCACGGATATCCGGACAAGAGACTAATCCGTCGGATGTCCAAAACCGAACCCGAAAAAACTTCCTTTACCCGGAAAGCACGGGCGATTCCACCAGGATAACTTTTTACTCTAACGTAGTCAAGACCGTTACTGATCGAGCTGATCCGATTGCATCTATAAAGATACTCGGTCAGATCAAGGAAGAAACTTGCACTTGGATCATTGGGATTAACGCTTTTTTCCCCATTCAAGAGGCACAGCCGTTGATTCCTATCCATAGAACAATTACTGTCCAGGATTTACTTTATCTATCGTAATAACAAAAGTTGAGTCTCGATTTACGGATCCATCAGTCCAGTCTAACCCCATCCAGTCCCATGGGTTAGCCAACCGCCCAACCACTGTAGTGATGGGATCCAATTAAGAATTTGGTTAATGGATGAGAATGAGTACATATGAAAGGAATGTGGAATAAGTAATGTGGATTGAGAAGGGATAATGTGGAAAGATGGAATTCGATATAGAAACTGTATTTTGTGACTGTTTGTAAATGACTGTTTTATGTCAAGAATGCTGAGAAAGCATTTTGACCGTCTTGTGATCAAGGTCGTGGAGACCTAACTGATAAAGTTGCAACTGCTGACGGAGAGTCAATGGAGGACGTCTCGCGTAGCAAGGTCGGCCGAGGTCTTGACCAGCCTCGGTGCGATTAAAATGGTGAGCTTCCGGTACGGTGGATGAGGGGCCAAGGAAGCGGCCTATGAGTGAAGCGCTAGGTCACCTGCAAAGGATCCTAGAGGGTGCTCACCATACGGTGCTCGGGCTCTGGGTTGCCCAGGATACCCACGCGTGCATCGAGGAAGATATTGGAACAAGGAGTAAGAGTTGTTTTCTGAAACCGAGCATGGATTTGGTTGACTGACCTTGCTGGTCCTCAACGGATGAGTCCATGGCTCTTTATATGGATCTGTTGGTTGATCTTGCTGATCTTCAACGAGAGTCCATCTTGATAAGTGATTATTTTGCCGAGTATTATGGGCTAGGAATTAGGAAACGGCCCCTGAGTGGACAGGTGGTGAGCGTCCTAGTTGCCAATGATGCCATAGATACTCTGATGAAGGAATGATGGAAAATTAAGAATCAACTAGATAAATTGGAAGATGGTGATCAGTGATACTATGGTTTTATTAAGGATTTGTTTTAAACTGGTTGAATCTGTGAAAAGGCAATTTCATATTGGGTGTGTGAGTGGTGTGACTAGTTTTATTTTTGCATGAACATCCGGCTAGGGGGCCTTGGAACTCTTTTCCTTGGTACCCGGGACATAACAACAACACATTATTTCCCATACACATTCACCTTCATTATTCTTCATACCCATCCATGCATACATCCATTTTCACATTCTTACTCATACATCCACATCCACATACATACATCCATACATACACATCTACATGCATACATCCACATCTACATGCATACATCCATACATACATCTATTTTTTTTCCTTCCCATTCATATAGCCCCATACGCCTTCACATCTATTCTTTTACATCACATCCATTTTCACCTTATGACAACCCATATACATCTTATCTCATCACATACACTTCTTATCTCATTCCACACACATCTTATCATCTCTTAACTCATCTTATCACATCCTAACTCATCTCATATACATCTTATCTCATCTTATCACATCTCATATACCTCTTATCACATCTCATACACCTCTTATCACATCCTAACTCATCTCATATACATCTTATCTCATCTTATCACATCTCATACACCTCTTATCACATCTCATACACCTCTTATCACATCCTAACTCCTCTTATCACATCCTAACTCATCTCATATACATCTTATCTCATCTTATCACATCTCATACACCTCTTATCACATCTCATACACCTCTTATCACATCTTAACTCATCTTATCACATCTCATACACCTCTTATCTCATCTTAACTCATCTTAACTCATCTTATCACATCCTTTATGCATACCTCTATGCAAGAATTTCAATTGTGATAAAAGTAACACTTTTACAATAAAATAATCATTTTTTTGTAATATTTTTATAATAAAATAATAATTTATTTATTTTTTTCATTTCTATGCACGAAATTCAATATGATAAAAATAACTTTTTATAATAAAATAATTATTTTTTTCTTTACAGTTTTATAATAATAAAATATTCATCTTTTATGCATACCTCTATGCATGAAATTCAATTAGGTTAAAAGTAACACTTTTATAATAAAATATTTATCTTTTATGCATACCTCTATACATGAAATTCAATTATGTTAAAAGTAACACTTTTATAATAAAATATTTATCTTTTATGCATACTTCTATGCATGAAATTCAATTATGTTAAAAGTAACACTTTTATAATAAAATATTTATCTTCTATGCATACCTCTATGCATGAAATTCAATTATGTTAAAAGTAACACTTTTATAATAAAATATTTATCTTTTATGCATACCTCTATGCATGAAATTTAATTATGCTAAAAGTAACACTTTTGATATAAAAATTTATCCATTATGCATACTTCTATGCATAAAATAAAAATGATAAAAGTAATACTTTTGATATAAAAATTTATCCATTATGCATACTTCTATGCATAAAATAAAAATGATAAAAGTAGTACTTTTGATATAAAAATTTATTCTTTATGCATAATATAAAAATTTAATTTTCTCATGATTCTAATGAATTTCTTTCAATTAATCTAGGATGATAATTCCTAAAATATGGTAGGAAATCCTCTTTTCATGCTTTGAATGAAATTATTTTATGTGTAAAATTTTATAAAATTTTGCCATAGCTCTGCTACTATAACTGATAAATCTCAATTATTTAAAAAAAGATAAGGCTTATCTTTAAGGGAATGATTAGAATGATCTCTAATTGGATCATTAATCCTTAATGGATAATCATAAACTAAAAGCATAGAAAAACTATTAATTTATTCTCAAGCATAGATTAATCTTGGATTAAGAAAAAGCTTTATGAAAAGCTTCATTTGGATTGAGAATGGGTCATGAATATGACCATTTCATAAATGAGAGAGGGAAAAATCATTAGAATTAAACATAAATAAAAATTTATGAAATTCTTTACTATCATTAACCAATTAACTTCAATAACATTCAAAAACCATACCAATTAAGCTTCTCAAGCTTGAGAGGGGTTGAGAAGAGAGAAACATTGAGAAATTATAAAAAAAATCAAAATTCACCATACTTACCTTACAAATTGCTTGCTTCTTTGTTCACGGTAGAGGCCCCCAACCAATCAATTGGTTTAGTATGTTGATGGAGCCACCAATGGGGATTAAAGAAAGAGGGAAGTGTCAAAAACTAGTGAATTATTAAAGAATTCACAGTTCTTGGCTTAGGTGGAGTAGAGTAACAATGCATAAGACATTATATTTTTTTCAACAAGGGGAGGCTTCTATTTATAAGAAAATTTGAGCTCCTAACCCAACAAACTGATTCTAGAATTTTCCAAGTCAGTTTGGTCACTTTTTGACCATTTTTAGGTCAGTTAAGCTAACTTTTTGGAACTAGACTTGAATGAGGAGAGAGGAGAGATGAAATATCTCAACTTTTATGATTTTAAAACTCATTTAAGCATGTGTTTTAGGCGCCTCATTGAAGGCCCTCCTTTTCCTTACTGATGTGTCAAAAAAGGAATCCTTACACTCAAATATCTCATATTTTTATATTACTCATAGTCTTTTTACTATTAAACCTTGTACATTTTCAACTCTTCATCATATGTGAGCATTTAAGGGACTCCCCTTCCTTACATATGTGTCAAAATGAAATCATTATACCCAAAATATCTCATATTTTTAATATTGCTCATAGTTTTTTACTAATAAACCCTTGTACATTTTCAACTCTTCATCTTATGTGAAATATGCACCTCCTTTAAAGAACTCCCCTTCCTTACATATGTGTCAAAATGGAATCATTATACCCAAAATATCTCATATTTTTAATATTGCTCATAGTTTTTTACTAATAAACCTTGTACATTTTCAACTCTTCACCTTATGTGAGCATTTACTCATTTTTGGGTATTTTCTTTTTACAAATTGGATTTATCTCCTCCCTACACATGGATTGATGCTATTGGCCCATAGGAACCTTAATTGGACCATAGTCTAAAGATTTCTGAAAATCTAGACCCTTAGACTAAGGTTCTTTATACCTATTTCCAATTAATTCCAATTGCACATTTGAAAATTCTTTTTGAATTTCTGTTTCAGGGGAATTCATCTTAATTACATGAGATATTTTTCTATCCAAAAATATTCAAAATCTGAATATTCTCTCTCTAGAATATTTTCTCTCTCTAGGTTAAAACAGTTAGAAACAAGGTCTTTATATTTCTGAAGAGGGATTGAATTACATGGGAATATGTTGGACATTTTGTGAGGCTGGGGAGGAATCTTACACAAACTGGATGAAGGATGCATGTATTATAATAATCGGCTATGTATCCCCAATGATGAGGGAATAAAGGAAAGAATTCTGAGAGAAGCCCATGATAGACTAATAGCTAGACATCCAGGGTTTATAAAAACCTATGTCTGTGAAGAAAGCTTCTTCTAGCCAGGACTCAAAAAGGATGTACTTGATCATGTGCAAAAATGCTTGATGTGCCAAAGAGTCAAGGCAGAGAGAGTCAAGATGCCAGGGAAACTGCAGCCTCTAGACATTCCACAGATGAAGTGGGAATGCATCACTACATGGACATTGTCACTGGATTACCTTCACTGTAATCAGGTTACAACTCCATTTTTGTGATAGTTGACAGGCTAACCAAAGTTTCCCATCTGATTCCAGTGAAAGAAACATACTTTCCAATGGATGTTGCCAGAGTTTTCCTTAAGGAGATCTTCAGATTGCATGGTTTACCTAGGAGGATAGTAAGTGACAGAGATCCCAAATTCACATCGAAATTCTGGACTGCCTTCTTTGAAGCAGTAGGAACTTTCTTGGATCTCAGCACAGCCTATCACCCCGAAACTGATGGGTGGCCAGACAGAAAAGGTAAATCAAGTAATAGAAGAAATCCTTCTGTCATGCTGCGGTAAGCAACCCAAGAAGTGGTTAAATCATCTGCATCTGGTCGAATTTGCTTACAATGCTTATTATCATCGGAGCATTGGGATGAGTCCTTTCAAAGCTTTGTATGGACAAGATTGCCTTACATCGTTGAGTTGGTCTAACCCATTGATCAGAGTCGAAATGTCTAGACAAATGCTTGATGACATGGACCAGCAAATGCAATCAATCCGTAAAGATATAAAGGCAGCCCAAGACCGACAAAAATATTATGCAGATAAAAAGAGGTCAGAGAGAGAGTTTGAAGAGTCAGATATGGTCTTCATTAGAGTACGACCAAAAAGAAGTTCCTTATCCTTAGGGAAGTACAAGAAGCTCTCTCCTAGATACTATGAGCCATATGCTATCATAAAGAAAGTGGGCGATCTAGCCTACAAACTTCTTCTACCTCCCCATCTCAAGGTACATGATGTATTTCATGTGAGTTTGCTTAAGAAGTATGTACCCAGCTCGAGTCACATGCCTGATGATGCCTTCGACTCTAGGCCAGATCTCCAACAACCTGAGGAAATCCTGCACATTTGGGAGAAGTTTCTTAAGAGTAGAGTCCTCAGAGAATTCTTAGTAAAGTGGAAGTTCTTCCCTCTAGAAGATGCCACCTGGGAGAAAGAAGAAGAGTTGGCAAAGGATTACCCCCACTTTGCGAGATAAGGACATCTCGCGTTTTTCAAGTGGGAGAGGATGTAAGATTCCTCCTCAGCCTAAATAACAATTAAGCCTCACTTTCAATCCCTTGTAATCATTCTATGTTTCTGAATACAAGAAAATATTATTTTTTTCTTATTTGGCCTAGTGAGATAAAAATTTCTAAAGAGAGTGGTAAATCAATATTGGGATATTTTTGGATAAATAAATTCTACAAATATCAAAAAAATGTTTTCCTAAAACAGAAAATCAAATAGATTTTCCAAGGTGCAATTGGAATTAATTAAAAATGATTTAGAAGACCTTATTCTAAGCATCAAGATTTTTTGAAAATTTTGGATTAAGCTTCCTATATGGACCAATAATATTAATCCAAGTGTTGGGATAAGATAAATCCAAAGAATAAAAGAAAATACTCAAAAATGAGTAAATGCCCACATAAGATAAAGAGTTGACTAAGTACTAGATTTATTAGTTAAAAACTATAAAGTATTAATAAAAAAAATGAGATATTTTGAAGTAATCATTCATTTTTGACACATTGGTAAGGAGAAGGGGGACCTTCAAGGAGGCACCTATTTCACATGTGTGGATGAGTTTTAAACTAAAAAACAATAGGATATTTTTATCTCTCCTCTCTCCTAGATCAAACCAAATCAAAAAGGGGAACCAAACTGGTCCAAAACTTATCCAAATTCAGCCAAACTGAAGCTGGAAAACTCTAGAACTCAATTCAATTAGTGGCCTCCCTCACCTATAAATAGACCCTCATTCTTTTGTATTCTCATCTATGAACTAAACTATGTCAGTATTACTCTAAGATAAGCTTATTTTCTATTATCCTCTAAAAACCCTCTACAAATTGAAGAGATTGGACCTTCTCTCTCTCTCTCTTCAATCTTCGTTGGAGACTTCATCAACATACCAAACAATTTGATTGGTTGGGGGCCTCTACTTTGATCAAAGAATCAAGCAATATAGAAGGTAAAATGTGGTTTATGGTCTTTTTTTCTTTAATCTCCAAATGTTTCTCTCTTCTCAATCCCTCTCAAGCTTGAGAAGCATTCAATTGAATGGCTTTTGATTACAATTGAAGTTCTTTAATGAAATTGTAATGATAAAACACATAAATTTTCATTTATGCTTAGATTATAATGTTTTTAAGCATTTTTGTCTCTCCTCCAAAGAATGGTCATTCCTATGACCTATTCTATATTCAAATGAAGCTTCTCATGAAGCAATTCTCTAATCTAAAAGTAATTTCTATGCTTGTCAAATTAGAGGCCAAATAAGTGGCTTTCTAATGCTTTTATGCTATTTAATCTATGGAAATTTAAGAATCAAGTCCATAATTGGATATTGATCCAATTAATGGTTATTCTAATCATAGGGATATTACTAAACTTTATGCTTTCAAATTATTTGAGAATTATCAATGATAGCAGCAGCAGAGCGGAGCTATGGCAAAATTTTTGAAAAATTAACATATAAATCATTTTCATTCATAATATGAAAAGAGGACTTCCTACCATATTCTAGGATTAATCATCCTAGATTAATTAAATGATTCTCATTATAATCATGGAAAATTGATTTTTATGTTTATGCATAAATAGTTAATTACAAAAAAGAGAAATTTCTAGTAATCCATTTTTATGTTAAAAGAGTAATCCCCATGACAATGGAAATCTATGTATTCTAATGAAGTAAGAGAAAAATTGTGATGCTAAAATAATGTATATTTTACTTAAATTTTAAGAGAAAATTTAGTTAAATTTATCTTTTTGCATTGATAAGCTTAAATGATGAAAGAGGAATTCCCACCACATTGGAATTCGAATCTTTAAATGAGAAAAGAGTAATTCCTAGTGTAAAGGAATTAATGGAGATTTTTATTTAAATTTCAAGAGAAAATTCAGTTAAATTTATCTTTTTGCATAGATAAGTTTAAATGATGGAAGAGGAATTCCCACCACATTGGAATTCAAATATTTAAACAAGGAAAGTGTAATTCCTAGTGTAAAGGAATTAATGGAGATTTTTATTTAATTTTTAAGAGAAAAATTGGTTAAATTTATCTTTTTGCATTTATAAGTTAAAATGATGAAAGAGGCATTCCCACCGTATTGGGATTCAAATGTTTAAATGAGAAAAGTGGAATTTTTAGCTTAATGAAATTAATGGATATTTTTATGTACTTTTTAAGAAGAATTTTAAATAGATTTAATTTATGGTAAAAGAGAAATTCCCATGATAATTGGATTGCACTCATGAAAATGAGAAAAAGAAGGATTTCAAGTTTATTCAAAAAAAATAGGTATTGATATTTTAGTTAAAAGAAGAATTTTTATAATATTTAAGAAAAGATGGATTTGAATTAAATTTTAGTGTCAAAAGATGAATTTCCACCATAATTCTACCCAATGAATTAAGGTTGAGAAATTATGTGATAGAAGGAATATCTTTGGATATTTTAATTGGTAAAATCACTAAATTGATATTTACCCAAAAACTAGATGTTTATCTGAAGGGAATCCTTGTAGAACTAAACCGAATGAATTTGGTTAGACTACGAGAGGGACGGACAGTAAACCTACTTGTCCATCTCTCGATCTGCATCAAGTAAAAACTTCGTGACCAATTCCAGTTTCTAATCTCACAAAGAATAGACTACCGGAACTAAACTAGTTTCTTCTGACCAAACTCACCAAGAATCTAGTTGGACAATCAGATTGAATGATGGGTAGATTTCCCTGGTGAGAGATCAAGGATCCTTATTATGAAACTGGGAACTATAGAAAAAGGGTTTTTGGAACCAATCTCAAATTGGAATTTTACTTGCATTGGAACCTCTGCTTTTTTAATTCAAGGATTGTTTTACGCCAGATAGGTGAAGGAAGCATTTAGCTTATGTTTTTCTAAGAGGAGGTTTGTTGAACAGCTGGCGGGGAGTCGTCAAGGGACGTCGCTTGCGACAAAGCCTGCCGAGGTCTTGACCAGCCTCCGTACGCTTAAAATGGTGCGCTTCTGGTACGATGGGTGAGGACCGATGAAGCGGTCCCTGAGTGAAGTGCTAGGACACCTAAGGAGGATCCTAGAGGATTCTGACCAAGCGATGCACGGGCTCGCGGTTGCTAGGACACCCATGCGTATGTCGAGGAAGATTTTGGATGGACAAAAAGAAAAGATTTTTGGGAACCAAATTTTGATACTGGATCTCGTTGGTTGGCTAGCTAGTCTTCAACAGAGAGTCCAGAGAATATTATTGTAATACAATGGACTCAAAATTTTGGATAATGATGATCAGAAATATTATGATTTCTATTGAAGGATTGTTTTTTAAAGCCAGTTGAATCTGTTATAAATGGTAATTTCATATTGGGTGTGTACGTGGTATGCCTACCTTACTTTTTACATGAATCGCCGGCTAGGGGGCTTGGGAACTCTTTTCGTCGGTACTCGGGCAAAAACACAACCAAAATTTTTTAAAGGAATCCCACCAATCCAGTGGTCGGGTGGATAACCCATGGGCCATAGATACGATTAGTTATGTTAATTAGTTTAAAATCCTGAGAAGACCTTGTTCTGTGGGAGGGGATCATCGGCTGTGCCTTGTAAATGAGGAAAAAAGCCGTGACTCCATGGACCAAGTGCAAGTCTCTTCTTGATATGACTATGTGACTTCAAGTTTTGTTAGATCAGTTTGACTAGTTAATACTTTGACTCGTTAGAGTAATTCCCCTGTTAGAAGATTTTTCCCATGGTGGAATCGCCCGTGCCTTTTGGGTGATGGGAGTCTTCTGGGCCCGGTCTCGGAGGGACCACCCGGGCTAGCCTCTCATCTCTCGAACATCCGCGGGCGAGGCCCCGACCGAGTGTGGATCCCCGACCCCCCACGCAGGAGGCCGGCATCGCTTCCGCTACCAGCAGGGCACCGCGGAGGGGGGGGCAGGGACCCCACAGCTGGTATCAGAGCTTTGTTGAAAGCTAATAAGGATAAAGAATTCTTATCAGAAATTGATAACAAAAAACTCAAAAAAAGTATTTTTTCATAACGTATTTTTAATCCACAAATCTCATTAATAAAGAATTTTTAATCAAAGAAATTATTTTTTTAGATGGAAGTTCCATACTTATCTGGTATTCCCGACCTCACCCAGTCACAAGACATGATTGCGTTTGCCTTCTTCGAACATCTCATCTTTTCCACTGCAACTCGAACAAAGAAATTTTTAATCAAAGAAATTGTTTTTTTAGATGGAAGTTCCATACTTATCTGGTATTCCCGACCTCAGCCAGTCTCACAAGACATGACTGCGTTCGCCTTCTTCAAACATCTCATCTTTTTCGCTGCAACTCGAACAAGCCAAGTCAGACTCGCACGCCATTTCGAGGATTTATATTTTCCTAACCTAGCGGAGAGAAGGCAGCATAAGGGCAGTATGTCCACGCCTCTTGCGACCGGCGTGCAACGTTGAGGCAGAACCTCTCCTTGGCCATGATTCTGATAAAGCTAAAAGTGGTACACGGTGTCATTCTATATCATTCAACGCCTCGAAATTTCAGACTTTCATGCCAAATCTATAGACTGAGATGATCCTCCATGTAGTACTGGGGAATCATTTCAAACGTATCAATCCCGTATGGAGTAGTGGGGTCTATCTCCTCTTCATAATCCCCACACGCACTGTGACGCGCAACCCATCTGGTTTATTGGGGTAATCCTTGGATGTGGAGGTTGTGGTCCTAGCACTGGCGGTGGTAACGGCACCGACTGGACTACATTCGGATTCCTTAGAACTATGTGCTGTGACGGTTGCTCGACAGGTTGTGCAGGCATTAGCGCGGGTACTTGAGGTGTGTTTCACCAGGCTAGTGGTGCCTGATTTGCCAACATTCGCTTAAGTACTAGGCAATCCTTAGATTGATGGCCGTACTTACCACATGCATTGCAATTCCCATTGAATTTGACTCTGAATGTGGGACATTCACTCGTGTGCTGTGGTCCTAAGCACACCGAACACCATTGTTGCTCTCTCCTTGGGTACATATGGCTATTCTGAGGAGCTCGATTACCCCTAAAGTATTCTTGGAGAGCCTTAGTAAGGTCGGTCACAGACATTTCAGATATTTTGGGCTCCTTGGCTTCACCGTCATTGGCTCGTGCCCAGATACTTGCGAACTAACGGATTTTATCTCCGAAGACACCTTTTTACCTGCAATCATCAAGTTGTCTTCTAACTGGATTGCATTGGCAGTGACTGCTTCCCACATTGTAAGACCTCTAATGACTAGGCCATTGTATATGTCCTCGTGGCACAATCCTCGGATGAATCTATCGAGCAGTTGGTTATTATTGAAGCGCTCATCTGGAGTGCAGCGAGAATTTAGATGCTTCAATCGACTTATAAAGTCTCTCACTGACTCCCCTTCCTCGCGTTCAGCTTTTTGGAGTTGAGATGCTACTCCCCAAAGCACACCCCTTGCTGTCTCTTAGGCGGTGGAAAGGTGGAATCACCTTCCAGAGCTAGGAATCTTTTGAAAGATGATTGCATTGGCTTTGACGGAACCTTGACAACAACAAAGGCCTTAGTGAAATCCTTTGCCATCCATATGGCTTCAGCCATAGAAACTGGCTTGGCATTCTTCACCAGGGTATTCAAACGTTTGTTCATTCCCCGAATGAGCCTAGCCACCATCAGCCGTTCT
Organism: Cibotium barometz; assembly: GCF_041138505.1. Classification (NCBI taxonomy): domain Eukaryota; kingdom Viridiplantae; phylum Streptophyta; class Polypodiopsida; order Cyatheales; family Cibotiaceae; genus Cibotium; species Cibotium barometz. Next base: position 16,112,572 of record NC_141083.1, read on the forward strand.
TCGTCTAGAGGTGGCAAGTATTTGAGGAGGAGAGCGAATTCTTGGTGATACACTTCAATAATTCTGTTTCCCTGGGTTAACTCTAAGAATTCGTTCATCTTGGTTTCCAAAAAGCCAAGAGGACAGAATCTCTTCCTTAGGTAAATCTTGAGATCATTCCATGTCTGGATGTTTCGATCCAGATGGTTTGTCTTGTAGTGGTTTCTCCATGCCACTCTGGCTGTTTCTACTATCTTCAGCCTTGCAAGATCTATTTTACTCTTCTCATTGTATCCGGTGACATCAAAGTATTCTTCCATTGCTTCGATCCACTTCTCCACAGCCTCACCCAACTTTTCCCCTTCACTCTTGAAAGGTCCAGGCTAAGCTCTATGAAGAGCTTTACAAACATCTGGGTCAAGCTCTTTTTCATCGAGTTGGGGGTTAACATTCCTACCATGATGACCCGGATCCATGATCCTATCAATACAAAAATTTTTGTTTAAGTCCCTTTTTCCAAATTAACCAAGACGCTCAGGTGAAAAAAACCACTTTATTTAAAATTCAAATCCGACTTTAGATCCAATTGATTCTGGGGTTCCTTATAGTCTTGTCAACCCTCACAAAATCCTAGGATAAATATCCCTTCTAAAGAAGAACATACAGAACTCATTATTAGAGAATAATTCATTCATATTCTTAACACAATAATGGTCCTTCAGACCCAAAATTCCATCTGCACATTCCTCCCACGAGAATTTCAGTTATGCAGATTCTAAATTTGACGTTCCTTGATTAGGTCTACTGGGTCAAAGATCAAACAGCAACAATCTGTCAGCACATCCACTAATCTCATAGTGATCTGCTGAAAATCATAATCGTCTTCCAGTTACTAACATCATCACTGGGATTCTCCCCATTCATCCTCATTGTGGCTTTATTCTACTTATCTTTTTTCACCCAAAATTCATAAATCACCATCTCTCAATCAGAATCCAAATCAATTCATCAATTCTCAACCAGAATTCTAAAATCATATCAACCAACATTCAAATTCATCATCTGGATAGCATTTTTGCTTATAACTTCAAGGTCTTAGATTTACTCGTATATATTGTCAGTAAAGAGCTACAGTTATACTCACAGTATATACGGGTAATCACGATCCTTGGAACTATAGGGTAAATACCATCATATCTAGGCCTCAAGCAAGTTAGGGATTCCAAATCATTGCAATACTTCCATCTGAAGACCCAATTCCCAATTTATGAATCTTCATTCTGAATATCAATTTGTATGAGTTTCATCACACAATTAAAATCTCTTACTAGTAACTCATAAATTTTTGACATTTCTTGCTTCTTGGTTAATAAACTATAGCCAATTCGCTCTGATACGAGCTAAAAGATCCCCGCCCCCTCTGCGCAACAAATTCAAGGGTGCTAGCACAGCGGAAGTAGAACTTCTTGCACAAGGTAGAGACTCTCACTCGGGGCCTCGCCCATGGATGTCTAGACAAGAGACTAATTCCTCGGTTCTCCCAAAATCGATCCCGGAAACAATTTCCCTCGCCCCAGAAAGCATAGGCGATTCCTCCAGGAGAAATTATTCTAACGTAGTTAAGAGCTTTAAATTACCCTTTTTCATTCCGACCAAACCCGCAGGTCACATGGCCGGGTCAAGGGAGAAACTTGCACTTGGATCATAGAGACCAACACTTTTTTCCCCGTTAAGAGGCACAACCATTGATTCTTTTCCATAGAACAAGGATTATCCATGATTTACTTCAACTATTGTAACTTAAACAGAAATGAGTCTTATTTTAGGGATCCATCAGTCCAACCTAACCCCATCCAATCCCATGGGTTAGCCGACCGCCCAACCACTGTATTGATAGGATCCATTTAGAAATTTGGTTATGTTTTGTCCCGGGTACCAAGGAAAAGAGTTCCCAGGCCCCCTAGGCGGTGCTTCAGGCAAAATTCAAGATAGTCACACCACTTACACACCCAATATGAAATTGCCTTTTTCACAGATTTGGCTGTCCTTAAAACAATCTTTTAATGAAACCATAGTATCACTGATCATAATCCTCCAAAATATCTAGCTTGAATTCCAATTTTCAATCATTCCTTCATCGATGTACCTATGGCATCATTGGCAACCAGAATGCTCACCACCTGCTCATTCAATCAGGGGCCTTTTCAATAGTTCCTAGCTCGTAGAACCTAGGAATATAATCACATAAAAATCCAGATGGGCTCTCCATTGAAGATCAGCTAGATCAATCAACAAGATCCATATCAAAGGGTCCTGAACTCATTTGTTGTTGAAGACCAGCAAGGTCAATCAACCAGATCCATACCCGAATTCAAAAAACAACTCCAACTCATTTTCTTCCCTGACGCACGCGTGGGTATCTTTGGCAGCCCAGAGCCCGAGCACCGTATGGTCAGCACCCTCTAGGCTCCTTCGCAGGTCACCTAACGCTTCACTCATAGGCCGCTTCCTTGGTCCCTCATCCACCGTAGCAAAATCTCACCATTTTAATCAAACCAAGGCTGGTCAAGACCTCGGTAGACCTTGCCACGCGAGACATCCTTCATTGACTCTCCGTCAGCTGGTTGCAACCTTATCACTTAGGTCCTCTCACGACCTTAATCTACAAGATAGTCAAAATGCTTCCCAGCATTCTTGACATAAATCAGTCTTTTAAAAACAGGTTTTATATACAATTACAGTTTCCAACAACTTCCATCTATCCACATCGTTCCACGTCATTTCTCATTATTCCACATTCGTCTACATTAATTCACATCGCACATTCCACATCCATCCATATTTATTCCCATCGTCCTACATCCAATCTCATTCATTTACATCCACTCTCATCATAGCACATCCATTCATCTCACATTACATCTATTCACATCTATTCAGATCCATTCACATCACATCATGTTCATTCACATCCATCCACATCACATCACATCCATTCACATTACATCACATCCATCCACATCACATCACATCCATCCACATCTCATCACATCCATTCATATCCATCCACATCACATCACATCCATTCACATCCATCCACATCTCATCACATCCATCCACATCTCATCACATCCATTCACATCCATCCACATCTCATCACATCCATCCATATCTCATCACATCCATCCACATCTCATCACATCCATTTACATTTATCCAGATCCATATCACATCACATCACATCCATCCACATCACATCACATCCATCCACATCACATCACATGCATTTACATTCATTCAGATCCACATCACATCTCATCACATCCATCCACATCACATCACATGCATTTACATTCATTCAAATCCACATCACATCTTATCACATCCATTCACATCACATCACATCCATTTACATTCATTCAGATCCACACAACATCCATCCACATCACATCTCATCACATCCATCCACATCACATCCATCCACATCACATCTCATCATATCCATCCACATCACATCACATCCATTTACATTCATTCAGATCCACATCTCATCACATCCATTTACATCTATTCATATCTCATCACATCCATTTACATCTATTCACATCTCATCACATCCAATTACATCCATTTAATATGGTTACTCTACTTTCGATATACTGATAGAACTTTTCTAAGTTTTTGCCAATTGCTTGGTTTAGTTAAAGGTAACTTTTTCTCGATCCCATTAAATCTAAGTATGAGAGTGTTGTTGAAGGTTTAAAAAGGAAAAATGAACCTTATCAAAATTTATAGTAAAAACTCAGAAAGAGTATTTACATATTGTGTCTTCATTCCTTAATCTTCATTAATGAGAACTAAACTTTCGTTTACTTATTAGATCCTTGATCCTCTCTGGATTCCAGATTCCCTTTTTGTGATTAAGAATTATCCAAGTTTTCTCGATGGATATTTTCACATTCTTTCTCAAATTTCTCAAAATAAGATAAATTCAATATTCTTCTTTTTGAATAAAAGATTCATGGGATTTACAAAATCAATTCTACCCATATTTCTTAATAAAAATGATAATATTTAGAATTTCACTTTTGATAAATTCTCATATTTTGAATTATGCCAAAAATTCCTCTTTTAACACTTAATTGTTTGGATCTTGAATATCATGGGAATTCCTCTTTTCATATCAAAATTCTTATGCATAAAAATAAATTTATCAAAAATTTATGTATTCTCTTAATTAAATATTTATGCATAGTTACTAAAAAAGTATTTTTCCATGAATATGATAAAAATCATTATTTTTGCATAAAATATCTAAACCTAGAATATGGTAGGAATTTCTCTTTTAGCATTATGCATAAAAATAAGATATGTATTTTTTTCTGAAAATTTTACCATAGCTTTGCTCCTATTACTGATAATTTTTAATTTTCTAATTGAATGAAAATTTGTAATGAAAATATGATAGAAACTCTTCTTTTAAAATTAAACTATATATACTTAACATAATTATAATCATAATTAAAAGCATAATTATGATTATTTTCCTTGATTAAACTAAATTTACCATTCCTCATTTCTAAAATTGTTAGTATAATCCTCTTCCAATTTAGAATGAGTTAAAGTAATTTTTCCTACTCATAATCAATCTAAAAAGAATTACCATCACTTTTACTAATTTAAAATCATGAAAATATCAATTCAGCTCATCAAGCCTAGAGTTTAGATTTGAAACAAGAGATTATTATTGAAAATCATCCTTTTACTAAGGATCTAGCCATAAAGATGATCAATCTTTTCAAGAGAGATTTTCTTAAAGAAAACATTATAATTAAGCATAAAGATTAACATAATTCTAATTAGACATTAAGAATCTTTGGGAAAGCTTGATTTGAAGAAAGAACCATTACTTTAAAAGCTTCTCAAGCTTGAGAGGGATTGAGAAGAAGAAAATCATTGAGATAATTTAAAAAAAACCATTAAAATAGGATTACCTTTGTATTTGGCTTGATTCTTTGGCTAGAAGTGAAGCCCCCAAGCAAGTCCTTGGCCAGAGAGAGAGAGAGAGAGAGAGAGAGAGAGAGAGAGAGAGAGAGAGAGCAATCTCCAAGAGAGGTTAGAGGAGAGAGAAGCTCCAAAGCTCCCAAGAGAAGAGGGAAATTAAAGGGATAATAGAAATATGCTAATTTTGAGGATAATATTGGCATGGTAATGTTTCAATATGAGAATACAAAAGAATAAGGGTCTTTTTAAAGGTGAGGGAGGCTGACCCAATTTCGACAAGATCCCTTTTTTATCCAGTTTGCTCCAGGAGAGAGGAGAGATAAAAATATCACTTTTTTTTGAATTAAAAAACCCAATCAATGATGATGAAGAAGTCGCCTAGCTCAAGTGGATTTTCCACCTTACTGAGGTGTCAAAAATTGCATCATTTCTCCTAAATATCTCATTTTTTTACTAATAACTAATAAACCTTGTACTCAGTCAACTCTTCATCTTATGTGAGCATTTACTCATTTTTGGGTATTTTCTTTTATTCTTTGCATTTATCTCATCCCAACACTTGGATTAATCCTATTGACCCTTTGGAACCTTATTTGGACCTTAATCCAAAAATTTCTGAAAATGTGGACCCTTAGGCTAAGGTCTCTTATTCACATATTCAATTAATTCCTAATGCACATTGGAAAGTTCATTTTGAACTTCTCTTTCAGGGGAATTCATCTTAGACATTAGGAGAATTTTTGTATCCAAAAATATCTCAATTTTGAAGTATCTCTCTCTAGATATTTTCTCTCTCAATGCTGAAACAGGGTAAAACAATATCTTTTTTCATTTCTGAGGGAGGGGATGATTATAAGAGACAGAAGGGTAGGTTCTTACACCTTTACATCTCAAAAGCTAGAGGGAGGAATCTTACACCCTAGCCCACTTAAAAAAACACGAGATGTCCTCATCTCGCAGCTGGAGGATAATCTCTTAGTTCTCTTTCTTGAAGTTGAATTCCAGGGGATTGTGTTCCAGGAAAAAGACCTGTCTTCCATTCTGGAACTTCCCATATCCTGAGTTTGACCTTGCTGTCTCTTAGGCGGTGGAAAGTTGGAATCACCTTTCGGAGCTAGAAATCTTTTGAAAGATGATGGCATTTGCTTCGATGAAACCTTGACAACAAAGGCCTTGGCGAAATCCTTCGCCATCCGTACGGCTTCAGCCATAGAAACTGGCTTGGCATTCTTCACACGGGTATTTAAAGGTTTGTTCATTCCCCGAATGAACCTAGCCATCAGTCATTCTTCATCGAGATGTGGCGAGTATTTGAGGAGAAGAGCAAACACTTGGTGATACACTTCAATAGTTCTTCTTCCTCCCTAGGTTAACTCTAAGAATTCATTCATCTTGGTTTCCAAAAAGCGAGGAGGACAAAATCTCTTCCTTAGGTAAATCTTGAGATCACTCCATGTCTGGATGTTCTGATCCAGATGGTTTGTCTCGTAGTGGTTTCTCCATGCCACTCTGGCTGTTTCTACTATCTTCAGCCTTGCAAGATCTATTTTACTCTTCTTGTTGTATCTGGTGACGTCGAAGTATTCTTCCATTGCTTCGGTCCACTTCTCCACAGCCTCACCCAATTTTTCCCCTTCACCCTTGAAAGGTCTAGGCTGAGCTCTATGAAGAACTTTACAAACATCTAGGTAAAGCTCTTCCTCATTGAGTTGGGTGTTTGGGACATCATAGCATAGCGGAGGCTACACTTCAACCCACACACTTTGTCAATCCGTGAATGCAACCCGGTTAGCGCATAGAGGCTATCCCGAATGGGAGAAGATGAGTTAACCACACACTAATGACTTCTAGTCCTACTCAATCCTTCTTCAACACTCAAGCAACCAATCTAACATAATCAAAGCATCAAGATTAGGCTACACTTAAGCACAAAAATGCAACTTATGCAAAGAATCTAACATGCAAAGAGCTATCACACAAGCCTCAACTACACATCATTTCATGCACAAGCTTCATCACATGCACTCTACAACTCACAAATCAAAACATCATTAAGAAATCTAGATTAGCAAGTGTGTAGACCAAAACCTCATATCATTGAAAATGTAAAGAATAGAGAGTACAAGATTGAAGCAAGAATGGAAATGGAGAGCCTTGGGAGAGCACATGAGAAGGAGCTATGGAGCAAGCTCTCTCTATGAGCCTCTCAACCAAATGACCAAAGCGTCCTCCCTAGCTCTCAAATGAGCCACCTTTTATACAAAAATTCTAGAACTCCCAAAAGTTCCCATGTGGGATTATTGTCAAGTCCTCTCCCACATTCATCTACAACTTGGAACTCTTTTCAAGAGCCCTAAGTGTCTTTTTTGTTGCATCCTTGTATTGATCTTCATTTGTCATAAAACACTCCCCCCTTTCTATTTTGCGCACGTCCTCGAGCGCGGTAGTAGTAAGAGCTGCAACAAAAAAACAATGGATACATTAAAGTCTTTTATTGAAAAAAAAAGAAAAGAAAAGAAAAACCAGCAATGATAATTTCACACATGAGCATACAAGTGCAAGGCTGATTAAAGTTTTAATGAGTACTAAAATAGGTGAGTAAAGACGAGTCAAAGTGAGACTTAAGTGGTAGATAGTGCTATGCAAAGGCAAGTGTGCTTTGTACACCGCCGGTTATGACCGCAGTCTCAATGTCCTACAAGTATGTAAGTTATTCCTAAGTGGCAAACCTACTCCCAAATATGAGCAAAGGTGATTGGAATTTTTTTATTTTTTTATTATTATTTTTTTTAATTTTTTTTGATGTGTGTGTAAAAGGTGATAAAGATTAAGGTTCTATCCCAAAGAGACCCAAGCAATGGCCAAGAGACCTCCGCCAAGAGAATCTAAAGACCGCTAAGTATCTCAAGGGCGACAGACTCTTTTTCTTTCTTTTATGACATAAGGAGTACCCCATGAAGATGAGGGCATCGGTCTCGAGGGCCCATAGTGTACCCCAGAGTCGTACCAACATCCATCAAGGCGATAGATTCCTCAAAGGTCTTTTTCTGAAGCTTTTAGACATCAGTGTTCACCCCATAGAAACCAAGGCATCGGCCCCAAGGTGCTAAGACAACCCCAGGTCCTACCAAGCATTTCTCATGGCTGTAGACACGTCATGTCTCAATTTACTTTGTACATATTTTTTTTATGGTATAATTTTTTATAAATTATTATTACTCCTAGCACCTAGCTCATATCTAAGAGGTAGCTACCACTAGGGATAACTAATATACCTTGAAAGCATAAGAACTTGGCATATTCCCTTGGTATATATCCTACACTGTCTTTAGATAGAAATATCTTTTACTAAGTCTTCTAAGAGTCTAGAATTCACTCACCATATTTTAACAACTAATCAAAAACTTAAACCAGCCAACATTGTGTGAACATGTAAACCATATATTCGAAAGATAAGAGCACATAAAGAAATAAAGATTAAGATTTGAATACACCTGTTGTAGTGCCCTGTTGATGTTGTTCGTTTGCATTGATGCATTGCTGATTTTGTGCAGATTGCTCCTCCTTGATCTTTGTAGGCGTAGCATGTCTCCCCCCTTCCTAATTTGTGTGCACTGTAGGTGGACTATTGGGGCGTGTTTGATGCTCTTGTTTTAGCGAAGATCTCTGCAAAATTTTTATTAACAAACAAGAAAAGAAAAGAAAAGAATAAAATCTGCCGTTGGTGCCAATCACCGAATATAGCCGAAGGGAAAAACCCAATGGGAGAAAAGTGCCCTGGCTTGTCGATCTTATTATGGAGTCACTGAACTTACCCATACGCTGGTAGTGGAGATCATCTCAAAAAGAACATAATCCTCTAAAGGCATAAGGAACCACACTATGCAAACATTGATCTACCAAAGAGCTTCAATTGTAGTGTTAATGCCTTATCTTTGGTTTTAGGTATGTCCTTCTTGGGTGGGAATTTTATCAATTGTCTTGGAATTTGAGCAAGATAAGAGGATTTAGGCATTGAAATGCCAGAATCTATGCTCAAATGAGACTCCTTTGAAGTTGGATGTGTCTTAGGTACACCATTTGAGGGTGGAATTGTGTAACAAGGAGAATTTGGGACAACTGGTGACTCATTACATGTTTTAGGAAGATCAACACAAGTAGATTTGTAGGTGCTATCACAGCCACCTATCCTATCTTGAAGAGTTTGTGTTGATTTCTTTTGCACCCACTGATATGGAAAATCAAGGGTGGCTTTTGGCATCTTTCGGAAACACTCTTTTATCCCTAGCAAACCAAGGCATTTTGGAATCCAAATTGCTGTTGCAACCTCATAATAGCCTTGTGCTTTAAGAACATGTTTTGGGACCCATCGAGTAACAATCCGAGGTTTAGGCTTGAAAATGATGTGCTTCTTAAGAGGCTTAGCAACTGGACTAGATGGTACAAGTTTGTACGCATCTTTGGGTAGCCACATTGATAATTCCTTCTTGCCTGGCCTTCTTTGAGCAGCAACTAGAGTAGTTGGAACATGCCAGCCGTGGCCCTCACTTGAGTACTCATCAATTATCCACATCATTTGTTTTGGAGCTTCAAGAGCAGATTTTGATTGTGGGTTGGGTAAGGTAGAAACATTACCCCTTTGACACGATAAAGCTCGTGGAGTAGCAGAGACTTCCTCTACATGCAATGCTGTTATGGATGCATTCCTATAGTACAAATCCTCTAGAAGGTCACGTGGTTGTACCATTCGTATAGGAATAATATCATATCCATCTGAGTCACAAAATTGAATTGGCTTCGGTAAAGCACATGTCGATAATGTTGCAAGGACATGACTCCATTCTAGTGGATCAATTAAATGCTCAGGGAAGGGTTGTGGAATGTATGCCTCGTCTGATACACTTCGATTACCCTTAAGTCTCTCAGTGTTGAAATCCCTACATGAGGCTCCACACATCCATAGATCTTCTCTACCATCTGACAATGTAACTCTTGAGCCCTCAGATGAAGCAGAATCAAACTCATCTATTGGAGACCTTGTTACATCACGATATGAATGATTCCTTAGGTTGACCCTTGTGATGATAGAATCATGTCGGAGGTACAAATAATTGTATCCCCAATCTTGAATCATTTGAAATTGTCGCATGAATGGTCTACCCAATATCACTTCGTAGTTTGGATGTTTTCCAAAATCCACTACTGCAAAGGTGTGCTCATATTCAATCCCACATGTGGTGACCAATATGTTCTCAAGCAGCCCAAGGGGATGTTCTAAGCTTCCATCTGCTAGCTGCAAGCGCATCCTCGTACTCCTAATAGCTGGTTTGTCCCATTTTTTCCAAATGGACCTTGTCACAATGCCCACTCCTGCACCACTATCAAGTATTGCAGTTGAAGCTACTTTTCGCACTTCTAATGGGAGGGTAACATTTCCCTGATCGTCCTCACAAAATTTTCCTACTTTGTTGATAGGAACTGGCATTACATGCTTTGTCTCAGGGTGTATAGTACACTCATGGTGACCCTTTTGTAGCAATACCTGCTCTGACAAACATGTGGCAATATCATTCCACAACTCAGGTTGAATTTTTATCAAATCAAGCAAAGGTAAGGTACAAGCCACTGGTGCTGACAAAATAGCTTGCACCATACTCATATCTTTCTCCTTTGTCAACCTTTTATGCATGGAGGGTATCCTCAAGGTTTGAGAACAGTTCTCATATTCTCCCAGATATGATGGTAAGGTTTTCATTGTATGCTTACTTCTAGGAGAAACAATTGTTTGAACTTCCTCCTGGATGCTTGGGCGTCTAAAGTTGTTTTCCGTGCCCCTGGTAAAATCCACCTCAGAGAATGGAGGCAAACTAATAGAAGACATGTTCTCATGAACTTTCTCATGAACTGCGGCCCACATCTCATTTGCCATGTCCTCATTAGCATCAATAACTTCATCATTGCATGGGAAGACAAGGCTAGGTGGTGGCAGATTACCCCCTTTCAATTGGGTGTCAATTGGTGCAGACCTTTCGCTATGAGCTTGTGAAATGAGCTCACTTTTCATTCCCCGACTTGATGACACTTCTGGTATGGTTTCTAATGTTGGCTTAAGAGAGGTTGGGCCTTGAGGAATAGGTGGTGGTGGTCCCTCAAGTATTGACTGAGCTTCCCTAATGAGTTGCTGATGTACAGCTAGATTGATCTTCTCCTCACGAGGGTTTGGGTATTCTTGAAGCTTCTTGGGTAGCTCAGATAAAGCTGCAATGCGACTTCTATGAGCATCAATGATGGCCTCTAGAGTCTCATTCACTTTATCCACAAAAACAGAACCCCCAGAACTATCCTCAGTCGTACTAGCCTCATTTTGTTTAACACTAGGCCCAGGTTGAGGTTGATGTTCCTCATGCACTTCTTGGGAAGTAAAAGTTTTATCCCTCATGTTTTGTTTAGAGGCTTCTTGAGAACTAGTGGATGTACTTTTAGTTTGCTTATTTCGGTTCTTCTTCCTCCGAGTGGTTTTTTTTCTATTGGACTATAGGGTCTTGTCCACTAGATTTGTCTTTGCATCCCTAGTTCGAGGTGTCTCATCAGTTTATATTTCGGCGTTTCGTGTCTGTGACCTAGTCGTGACTCTAAGTGGCACGACATCCTCATTCTCAGATGGAGGTGGAGATGGAACTGTGCCTACAAGGTTGAGTGAGACCTTTGGTTGAGAGGTGCCTTCCTCATGTGGTTTCAGCAGACAATCCTTTGGGAAGTGTTCGACACAACACCCTAGACAATAACTTTCAATTGGTGGAAATTGTTGTACTGTTGTATTGGACCGAGATGCTTGCCTTGAGCGATGTGGACAATCACGAGCCCAATGGGGTTCTCCGCACTCATAACAGGGGCCCATTGGTTTGGCCTCTACTTTCCTTGGCTGTCATTGACCTGAGGGGCCTGGAGTCCTAGGTTGGTAGCCGCCTAGCAACATTAAAGAGTTTTGTTCCCCTGGTTGAACGTCCCAGTGCTGAGCTTGGGTATGCGGGACTTTCAAAGAGATTTTCCTTGGATGAATATGATACATATTCCTCCTCCACATAGCCTGGGTTTACCAAGTCTCTACACATATTTGAATTGTCGTAGTTAACAACCCTCACAGGAGCAGTCCCTGGAGCAGGAGGTTGAGCACCAAGAACAGGTCGTGCTTGCTCTTGTGCCATCGGTGGCTTACGTTCAAAATTAGTATACTGTTGATACATTTGTGGAGCCACTCCACCCCTTGGCTGCTCACGTTCCTGTCTCATTCTCGCAATGCGAGTACATTCCTGTGTGGTATGGGTAAAGTTCCAAGCACAGGCTTGGCACCACTTTTTTGTGGGTTGGTTTGTGACTAGAGGAGAAAAGGTATTACATTCCTCTGTTTTATGGTTATCGCCACATGCTCCACAAAGATGAGGACCTGTAGGAAGTACACTCCTCATTCTCTGCTGCTGTTGTAGTGGCTGCAAGGGTGGACGATAGGTTTGTCCCAATCTCCGTAGTACTAGGTTAGCTATCTGGTCTGGATTTACTAGCGCGGTAGACCCTGAACTTTGGTCATCACCCCACTGATCTCTAGGTTTCACCTCTGGGCGAGAACCATCTTGGAATTTGAAGTTATCGGTGAAATCCATAGCATCATGGCAACACTCATTGAAATTTGTATGTTTCTTCGCATAGAGATGTGTATGCAGTGTTGAATTTTTGAGTCCTTTTAAGAAGAGAGAAATTAATCGACTTTGGGCGGGCTTCTCATCTTCTGGGCAACGATTAATGTACTGCTTCATTCTATTTACACAGTCTCTAACACTCTCATTCTCACCTTGCTTGAAAGAGTAGATGTGTGCTACCGTGTCATGTTGAATTCCCATCAAGGAAAAAGTAGCAATGAATCTCTCTTCCAAAACTCGTAAAGAAGATTTGTCTGAAGCCTCTAATGCTTGAAACCAAGCCAGGGCTTTTCCCTCAAGAGTGAGTCCAAATCCTTCAATTTGAGTATGCTTATCAGCCACTTGCTCAGCTCGAATTGCTTGCCTAAATGCTGCTACATGGTCGTATGGATCTCCCGACCCTTCATACTTCTTTACCAGTTTCTGAAGAGTTGATGGCCTTACTTGTCTTGAATACTCATCATAGGGCCTACGGCCTCTCACTCTCAGTGGGAATTGTTCCTCTCTTTGGAAAGATGGTCCACATGCATCAAAAATTGGTGTGGGTACCCTATTACCAGCCTCACCAAACCCCTTCAAAGATCTTGTCACCCGCATTTCAGGAGGTGCATTAATGGGAGGCCGAGTTGGCTCCCCTACCCTCTGATTGTTATAGTGAGAAAGATGTTGGTGTGGTGTGACCTGTGGTCGCACATTTGGTGTAGGACGATATCTTGGTACTAGAGTTGGGCTACTAGCAGTGGTCCACTTGGATGTTCAGGGTCCCTCTCTAGTGAACTCTCGTAGGGGAGGAGCAACAGTTTCTCCAAGAAAGGCTGTCTCCCCTGGTTTGGCTGTATTTGTTGAGAACACTTCCATGAATAATGGTTGTCCTTTCCACGTGAGTTCCCGAATCTCTTTCCAATCTAAGGTTCGGTATTCATTGGCCCATTTATCAATTATTCTGTTCATGTGTCCTGCAAGCTTCTCAACTACCACCACATGAGCTAGAGGAAGATCCAGCTGTGGCAATCTAGTTGTGGCATAATATCCCTCTAACGAGTCCTTATAGACCTCTTGAAGTGGGTCATCCTGTAAGACCTTTGTCACTGGAATTTGTCGTACAAACTCCCATTGGCTTTCAGCCCCCTGATCCATTTTACTCTTGCCTTTCCTATCCCTTTCCAAATTTAGATCTACAAGAAGTAAATCATCTATGGATGGCTTTGAGGACTGGGCATTGGATGGTCCAGGCATGTCCGGCTCAATGAGCCAGTCATCTCTAGACTCCCTTGCTCTGGAAAGTTTTGATAAGTCTAAGAACTCGGTTTTAGAGAGCTCCCCTAATTTGTCTACCTTTTCTGGATGGTAGGTGACTTCGTAGCGAACACCATCTCCACCCATGTACATGTTACCCTGGTCATTGACTAGAGGTGCTCTATCAAGTTCTGAGAAAATGTCTGCGATCTTAACAAGATACCGTTGTTGTGGATCCCTAAAGATCTCAGCTCCTTGAGCATTTGTGTAGACATATTGGAGTCTCACATTGAGTGTTAACCCCATGGTGTCGGCTTCAAATGGATTAAAGGATCTTGAGGGTGTCTTATTTGGGGCTACGGGATGACTATTTGTCGGCCCTAGATTGTCCATGGACAATGAACTAGTTGTTCTGGAGGAAAGGGTATCGGATTGGGATTCAGAAAGGGTTTCAGCAATATCTGCCAAATTTCCTACCGATTGGGTCCCACTTTCCTGCGTAGGTACTCTAGAAGGTGGCCTAGGCCCTATGGCAGAATCTACAAGACGTCCCGACCGCAAGTACATAAGGTCAAATTTTTTTGGTTTTTTATGTGTTTTTGTTTTGTTTTGTTTGTGTTTTTGTTTTTTTGTGTTTTTTTTTGTTTTTGATAAATATATATGTATATATATGTATATATATATATATATATATATATATATATATATATATATATATATTTTAACCTACCTAATCACTAAATGCAACTAAAATGAGTATGTGTGGTGTAACTATCTATCCTATTTTTTTAAAATTATTTTTTTAAATGATTTTATGTTTTTTATGTTTTTATTTTTTTTAAATTTTCACAAAAATTATGAATCACACTAAAAAAAAATACTAATTATGCACAAAGTTACAAAAATTAAAAACTGAAGGTTACACTAATTATGCAAAAAATTTAAAAAAATAAAGAATTACAAAATATGCAAAAAAAATAGACTTTTAAAAAACACTTAATTTAAAAAAAATTAATTTTCTTTTGTTTTCTTTTGCTTTTTTCTCCTTTTGTTGTTTTTTTTTAAAAAACTAATAAATTTTATGCCAATTACAAAAAATATGAATCTACTAATTATGCACTCAATTACAAAAATAAAAATAAAAAATGCACGAATAATGGATTCAAAAAAATAAAAATTGTTTTTTTTAATTTAATTGTTTTTTCTCTTTTTTTATTTTTTTTCTTTTTTTTAATTCTTCTTTTTTTTCTTTCTTTTTTTCTATTTCTTTTTCTAAATTTAATTATTTTTCTTTCTTTTTCTTTTTTAATCTCTTTTTCTTTTTTTAAAAAAAATATTTTTTTGGTTTTTTTATATTTATTATTATTTTTTTATTTAAAAAATGCAAAAACCTGAAAAATAACTAAAATAATAAAAAAATAAAAATAATAAAAATAAGAAACTACTAACCTTATCCTCCGCCGCTCGCCGCTCACCGCACGCCGGATTTGTCGCTGGCGCGCACACGCTCGCGTTCAATGCGGCCTCCACGCGCTTCTTCCAGTTGTCGTCAACACCTTCTTCTACGGCCGGCACGTCCTCCGCCTTCTCTTCCCACTGCAGGCGACGCCACTGCTTTGCTTCCCACTGCAGGTGACGCCACTGCTTCCTTCGCCCCAGCCCTTGCTGCAGCCACTTCGACACCTTGTGGTCAGTCGCCTTCGACACGGTGCCTTCCCACGCCAGCCGCCTACTTCCACGTTAATCTCGATGCCAACTCTTCCACGCTAATGTCGATGCAGCGCTCAATGCCGACTGCCCCCTCCACGATGCATTCCACGTTAATCTCGATGCAGTGCCGACTGCCCCCTCCACGATGCAGCACTCGACGCCACTGTAAATATATATATATATAGATTTATATTTTTTTTTCTTAAGGCTGCCTTCTACGCTTCTTGAGCTGCCGCCTTACAGCTGCAACACCTCCGGCCAACGCTGCTCGCCGCCTACGCCTCTCACTCTCTACTGTCGTCCTGCAGGCTACGCCCACTGTGCAGGCGCCTCCCAGTGCAGCACACGATGCAGACGTAAAAAATTATATATATATATATATATATATAATTTTTTTTAAAAAAAACCGCCTTGGTCTCCTTTCAACCGGCCGCCCCCTCTGCATGTATATATATATGCTTCGATTTATATGTTGAGTGTTGTAGCAATGTAGTAAGCACCAAAATTTAAAGGTGATATCGACTCTTTGCTGCGTTTATGGAGACGCCTCCCCACACAATAACAAATCAAAACAATAAAAGAAAGAAGGCCGCTTCCACTACTTCCTACCAACCTCTCGCCAACCCCGTCAAGAATACAAAAACAGAACGTACTTAAATCTGATTAGTGTCGGGATTTCTCTACCGCAATGAGGTTTTAATTAGTTTTGTTTTTTTTGCTTCTAATCAAAAAACCAAAAACACACAAGGTGCCCTTGAGATCACACACTCAATGCCCTTGCAAACTCTACTCTAATCTACCCTAATCCATGATTTTGCAATCAATGGAGCACTTAGTAAGAAGTAATGGTTAACACCCTTCACTAACTTAGGTGTGCGTTCCCCGGCAGCGGCGCCATTGTTTGGGACATCATAGCATAGCGGAGGTTACACTCCAACCCACACACTTTGTCAATCCGTGAATGCAACCCGGTTAGCGCATAGAGGCTATCCCGAATGGGAGAAGATGAGTTAACCACACACTAATGACTTCTAGTTCTACTCAATCCTTCTTCAACACTCAAGCAACCAATCTAACATAATCAAAGCATCAAGATTAGGCTACACTTAAGCACAAAAATGCAACTTATGCAAAGAATCTAACATGCAAAGAGCTATCACACAAGCCTCAACTACACATCATTTCATGCACAAGCTTCATCACATGCACTCTACAACTCACAAATCAAAACATCATTAAGAAATCTAGATTAGCAAGTGTGTAGACCAAAACCTCATATCATTGAAAATGTAAAGAATAGAGAGTACAAGATTGAAGCAAGAATGGAGATGGAGAGCCTTGGGAGAGCACATGAGAAGGAGCTATGGAGCAAGCTCTCTCTATGAGCCTCTCAACCAAATGACCAAAGAGTCCTCCCTAGCTCTCAAATGAGCCACCTTTTATACAAAAATTCTAGAACTCCCAAAAGTTCCCATATGGGACTATTGTCAAGCCCTCTCCCACATTCATCTACAACTTGGAACTCTTTTCAAGAGCCCTAAGTGTCTTTTTTGTTGCATCCTTGTATTGATCTTCATTTGTCATGCAACATTGGGGGTTAACATTCCTACCACACGAAGACCTCGATCCATGATCCTATCAATACGAAAAAAAAATTACGTCCTGTTTTTCAAATTAACCAAGATGCTTAGGAGAAAAAACCACTTTATTTAAAATTCTAATATGACTTTAGATCCAACTGATTATAGGGTTCCTTATAGTCTGGTCAACCCTCACAGAATCCTGGGAGATAAATATCCCTTCTACAAGAAGAACATACAAAACTTGTTATCAGAGAATAATTCATTCATATTCTTAACACAATAATGGTCCTTCAGATCGGAAATTCCATCTAAACATTCCCCATGGGAATCTGAGTTATGCAGATTCTTAATTTGACATTCCTTAATCAGGTCTATTGGGTCAAAGATCAAACAACAACAATCTGTCAGCGTGATCCACTAATCTCATAGTGATCTACTGAAAGTCATAATTGTCTTCCAGTTACTAACATCATCACTGGGATTCTCTCCATTCATCCTCATTGTGGTTTTATTCTACTTATCTTCTTTCAACCAGAATTCAGAAATCATCATCTCTCAATCAGAATCCGAATCAATTCATCAATTCTCAACCAGAATTCTAAAATCATAACCAGCATTCGAATTCATCATCTGGATAGCATTTTTTCTTATAACTTCAAGGTCTTAGATTTACTCGTATATATTGCTAGTAAAGAGCCATAGTTATACTCACGGTATATACAGGTAATCACGGTCCTTGGAACTATAAGGTAAATACCATCATATCTAGGTCTCAAGCAAGTCAGGGATTCCACACCATTGCGGTACTTCCATCTGAAGACCCAATTCCCAATTTATGAATCTTCATTTTGAATATCAATTTGTATGAATTTCATCACACAATTACAATCTTACTGGTAACTCATAATTTTTTGACATTTCTTGCTTCTTGGTTGATCAACACTTCTTGCACAGGGTAGAGACTCTCACTCGCCTCGCCAACGGATATCTGGACAAGAGACTAATCCCTCGGTTCTCCCAAACCAAACCCGAAAAAAACTTCCCTTACCCAGAAAGCATAGGCTATTCCTCCAAGAGAAATTATTCTAATGTAGTCAAGAGCTTTAAATTACCCTTTTTCATTCCGACCGAACTCGCATGTCACATGGCCGGGTCGAGGGAGGAACTTGCACTTGGATCAAAGAGACCAATGCTTTTTTCCCCATTTTTAAGAGACACAGTCCGTTGATTCTTCTCCATAGAACAAGGATTATCCGTGATTTACTTCAACTATCGTAACTTAAACAGAAATGAGTCTTATTCTAGGGATCCAATCAGTCTAGCCTAACCCCATCCAATCCCATGGGTTAGCCAACCACCCAACCACTGTATTGATAGGATCCATTTAGAAATTTGGTTATGTTTTGTCTCAGCGGCGGCAGGTACCAGGGAGGAAAAGAGTTCTCAGGCCCCCTAGCCGGCGCTTTAGGAAAAATTCAAGATAGTCACACCACTTACACGCCCAATATGAAATTGCCTTTTTCAAAGATTCGACTATCTTTAAAAAAATCTTTTAATGAAACCATATTATCACTGATCATAATCCTAAAAAATATCTAGCTTGAATTCTAATTTCCAATCATTCCTTCATTGGTGTACCTATGGCATCATTGGTAACTAGAATGATCACCACCTGCTCATTCAAGGGCCTTTTCAATAGTTCCTAGCTCATAGAACCCGGGAATATAATCACAAAAAAATCCAGATGGGCTCTCCATTGAAGATCAGCCAAATCAATCAACAAGATCCATATAAAAGGGTCATAAACTCATCCGTTGCCATGAAGACTAGCAATGCCAGATCCATACCCGAATTCAGAAAACAATTCCAACTCATTTTCTTCCCCGATGCACGTGTGGGTATCTTCGATGACCCAGAGCCCTAGCGCCATATGGTCAGCACCCTCTAGGCTCCTTTGCAGAGGTCACCTAATGCTTCACTCATAGGCCGCTTCCTTGGTCCCTCATCCAATGTACTAGAAGCTCACCATTTTAATCGAACCGAGGCTGGTCAAGACCTCGGCCGACCTTGCCACGCAAGACGTCCTTCATTGACTCTCCGTCTCAGCACCAGCTGGTTGCAACCTTATCACTTAGGTCCTCACGACCTTAATCTACAAGATAGTCAAAATGCTTCCCAGCATTCTTGACATAAAATAGTCTTTTAAAAACAGGTTTCATATACAATTACAGTTTCCATCAACTTCCATTTATCCACATCGTTCCACGTCATTTCTCATTATTCCACATTCTTCTACATTAATTCACATCGCACATTCCACATCCATCCATATCCATTCCCATCATCCTGTATCCAATCTCATCCATTTACATCTACTCTCATAATAGCACATCCATTCACATCCATTTATCTCACATTACATCTATTCACATCCATTCATCTCACATTACATCTATTCACATCCATTCAGATCCATTCACATCCATTCATATCCATTCACATCACATTCAGATCCATTCACATCACATCACGTCCATTCACATCCATCCACATCACATAACATCACATCCATTCACATCCATCCACATCCATCCACATCTCATCACATCCATCCACATCACATCATGTCCATTCACATCCATCCACAACTCATGACATCCACATCTCATCCACATCTCATCACATCCATCCACATCTCATCACGTCCATTCACATCCATCCCCATCCATCCACATCTCATCACATCCATCCTTATCACGTCCATTCACATCCATCCACATCTCATGACATCCATTCACATCCATCCACATCTCATCACATCCATCCACAACTCATCACATCCATCCACATCTCATCACATCCATTTACATCTAAACAGATCCACATCACATCACATCCATTTACATCTAAACAGATCCACATCACATCCATCCACATCACATCACATCCATTTACATTCATTCAAATCCACATCACATCACATCCATCTATATTCATTCAGATCCACATCACATCACATCCATTTACATCTCATCACATCCATTTAATACAGTTACTCTACTTTTGATATTGATAGAACTTTTCTAAGTTTCTGCTAATTGCTTGGTTTAGTTAAAGGTAACTTTTTCTCGATCCCATTAAATCTAAGTATCAGAGTGAGGGAGGCCACTAACCAAGTCCAACTGAGTTCTAGAGCCTTTGACCCAATTTGGACAAGATTTGGATCAGCTTGGCTCCCTTTTTGATCCAGATTGCTCCAGGAGAGAGGAGAGATAAGAATATCACTTTTTTAAAATTAAAAAATCCAAGCAATGATGATGAAGAAGGGGCCTAGCTCAAGTGGGTTTCCCACCTTACTGAGGTGTCAAAAATGCATCATTTCTCCTAAATATCTCATTTTTTTTACTAATATACCTTAGTTTTTAATTAATAAAACTTGTACTCAGTCAACTCTTCATCTTATGTGAGCATGTTAAGTGTACTATGTTGAGAAATGAGGGATATGGAGAGAGTGAGCAAAGAGAGAGAGAGAGAGAGAGAGAGAGAGAGAGAGAGAGTAAGAAAAGAGAAGGATCTATATGCAAAACATGAGTTAAGTGTACTGTGTTGAGAAATGAGGGATATGGAGAGAGTGAGCCGAGAGAGAGAGAGAGAGAGAGAGAGAGAGAGAGAGAGAGAGAGAGAGAGAGAAGAGAAGGATAGAGAGAGAGAGAGAGAGAGAGAGAGAGAGAGTGAGAAAAAAGAAGGATAGAGAGAGAAAGAGGAGGATATAGAGAGTGAGCGAAGAGATGGATCCATAGAGCGAGAGAGAGGATATAGAGAGTGACCGAAGAGATGGATCCATAGAGCGAGAGAGGAGGATAAGAGAAAAGAGAAGGATAGAGAGAGGGAGAAAAGGGCAAGAGAGAGAGAGAGAGAGAGAGAGAGAGAGAGAGAGAGAAGGGCAGGATAGAGAGAAAGAAAGGAGGCTATAGAGAGTGAGCGAAGAGATGGAGAGAGAGAGAGAGAGAGAGAGAGAGAGAGAGAGAGAGAGAGAGAGAGAAGAGAAGGATAGAGAGAGAGAGAGAGAGAGAGAGAGAGAGAGAGAGAGAAGAGAAGGATAGAGAAAGAGAGAGAGAGAAAGAGAGAGAGAGAGAAAGAGAGAGAGAGAGAGAGGATAGAGAGAGTGAGAAAAAAGAAGGATAGAGAGAGAAAGAGGGGGATTTAGAGAGTGAGCGAAGAGATGGATCCATAGAGCGAGAGAGAGGAGGATAAGAGCAAAGAGAAGGATAGAGAGAGGGAGAAAAGGGCAGGATAGAGAGAAGAGAGCTTGAGCTCTTGCAAGAGCACACACACTCACAAAACCCTAAAAGAGAACACACAAGGTGAGAGGCTAAAAATCTTCTTCTTCTTCACACAACACTCAACACACCATATATAAAGATAAGAGTACACTCAATATGAAAAGGTACTCAACCAAATACATACTAGGGTTCTCTATAGTGTGAACCCAACTAAATGAGCTTGCGCTATAACTATGCCAGCCTCTAGAATGGCTGTCACACAGCCTATCATCCCACTGGCCGCATATCACCCATGATCGCACCAACCATGCCAGTGGTGTAAGTGTGGGGCCTATCCCCCAAGCGGGTCATCAGTGTCCACCGCCTCACTAGATGAGCTCGATATCTCAACACTCCCTCTCGAGCTCAACTCCATCTCATGTACACCAAGCAAAGCCCTGAATCTGTGGAGCTTCTCTGTACCCAATGCTTTGGTGAAGATGTCAGTGACCTGATCCTCTGTGCTGACATAAACAAGGTCAACGTCTCCTGCCATAACCAAATGGTAGTGGACCTCTATATGCTTCGTGCGAGCATGAAAAACTGGGTTCCTGGCCAATTGTATACTGCTAATGTTGTCACAGAAAATGACAACTTGTCTATCCACTGATAGACCCAAATCTGCAAGTAGCTTTCTCAACCAAGCTACCTCACATGCTGCCATAGCAGCACCTCTGTACTTGGCCTCTGTAGTACTGGATAGAGCAACCGTAGGCTGCTTCTTGCTGCTCCAAGTCATAGCAGCACTCCCCAAAGAAAACATGAAGCCACTAGTAGTATCTTCTATCTGAGATACTACCAGTCCAATTAGCATCTCTGTACCCATGTACACATATCTCTGTCCCAGTTTCATGTAGACCTCACATACCTCAGTATGCGTCTCAATGCATCCAAATGCAGCTTCCGAGGAACCTACATAAATTGACTCACTATCCCAACAGCATAGCTCAAATCTGGTGTGGTGATCGTCATGTAGATCAAGGTTCCTACTATGCGCCTATACATTGTAGGATCCTCCAAAATCTCTCCTGAATCTGCACTCAACTTGCCATTCTAATCCAATGGCACTGAGATAGGCTTATAGCCTATCATACCATACTTGGACAACATGTCCAAGCCATACCATCTCTGCAACAGTAATCCAATACCATGTGGTGACCTAATCACCTCAATGCCCAAGAAATATCTGAGCCCCCCACTTCCTTCATCTCAAACTTCTGTCTAAGCAAGATCTTTACATCAAAGATCTCTACATCATGGTCCTCGTAATGATCAGGTCATCTACAATAGTGACAAGATATTCAGAAATCTTGTTAGACCATGCTCTTGGTGCTTGTTTTAAGCCATACAAGGCTTTCTTCAACCTGCAAACATGCTCGGGGTGACTCACATCCTCATAACTAGGTGGCTGCAGCATATACACCTCTTCCTGCAAATCCCCATGCAAGAATGCATTCTTTACAACATCCATCTGAACATCCATCTGATGTAAAGACCATTGCTTTGACGCAGCCACTGCTTCACAACTCTCACTGTTGCCATCTTGGTAACTGGGCTGAAAGTTTCCTCATAATCAATGCTATATGTCTGTGCATATCCTTTGGCTACCAATCTAGCCTTGTACCTGCTTATGCTTCCATCACTGTTATGTTTTACTTTGTACACCCACTTGCATCCAATGGCTTTCTTGCCTTCAGGCAATTGCACTAAATCCCAAGTCTCATTTCCATATAGTGCATCCATCTCCTCATCCATAGCTTTCTCCCAACACACATTTCCAATAGCCTCATCAATGCATGTGGGCTCTACAACCTGTACAACTTTTGCCATGTATGCACAGTGATGTGCCACATAACCATCATAGGTAAACCTCTGCATAGGATTCTTCACTCTCCCAGATCTTCGTAGCTTTGCATTCATGGCTTCCATAGCCTTCTTTACACCAGGTGTTCTCATAGTAGCTGGTATCCCAAGATCCTCATCAAGGCTCATCTCTGAGCCACTAGACTCTCCATCAACATGAGAATGCCCTGCAGAAATGTCAGGCATACTAAGGGGCTCAATCACTTTCTCTTTACCTTTATGTGATGTACTAATCACATTTACAAGACTGGTATTACGACGCAGCCTGCCTATCAACTGAACCACTAGATGAGGACTCTCCTGGTCCACTCAAAGACTGTGATTGTTGCTAACTTGCATTCTGTGCAACCACATTTCCATTCACATCAGCCCCAACAGCTTCTTTTTCAGCAGCATACCAGCTGCTCATCTCATCAAAAACAACATCCCTGCTTACCCTCAACTCACGTGTAGCAAGTTTATAACACCTATATCCCTTTTGCTCAAGGGAATACCCAATAAACACACATTTTCAACTTTTGGATCCAGCTTAGTTCTCAGCTCATCTGGCAGATGCACATATGCAATGCGTCTAAAGACTTTCACATGAGACAAATCAGGTTTTCTGCCCTGTAAACCTCTCCTCTCTGGAGTTACATCATGTATGGCTACAGTTGGAGTCCTGTTCATGATGTAAACTGCTGTAGAAACAGCCTCAACCCACAATAGCTATGCAGCATATTCTTCTCTCCCATCAATGCTCGCGCAATCTCAGCAATGTGCCTGTTTTTCGGCTCGGCAACTCCATTTTGCTGCGGAGTGTATTTGCATGTAAACTATCTCTGAATACCATTCTTCTTCAAAAATTCAGAGAACTCATTGGAGAAGTACTCTCCCCCTCCATCTGACCTTAGGCACTTTACATGTTTCCCTGTTTGATTTTCAACCATAACTCTGAAATTCTGAAAATTAGTGAACACCTCACTCTTCTCCTTCATGAAGTATACCCACACTTTCCTTGTGTGGTTATCAATAAATGTCACATAATACCTGTAGCCTCCCATAGATATGGTCTTTGTAGGATCCCATACATCTGAATGCACAACATCTAGTGCATTTCTGCTCACATTTCTCACATGGAAATACATGCTTTGTTTGCTTTCCAAATTGGCATGCTTCACGTATTTTCTACATACCTTCAACTTTAAACTTTGGCAGCCCTATCACAATTCCTTTAGTCTGCATAGACTTCATTCTCTGCACATTCACATGTCCAATTATTTTATGCCAAATGTCTATGTCTGCAACAATTCCTGAACCATTTGCAAACATTGCAGCACTCACTTTAGGCATGTTTACATTCAATGTAAACATTATGCCCACTGTGTTGCCTTTTGCAACCAACCTGCACTTGTCTTTAAAGTCTTTACATATGTCCAGGCTTACCACAATAAAAGCATCCACGTGTATCATTATACTGCCTTTGCCAATTTCCATGACCTCTTTGACTCCCCCTGCCTCTGAATTGGCCTCTTCCACCTGTGTGTTGTTGTTGTTCTGAATTCTGGAACTATTGTTGTTGCTGCTGTACTGGCCATAATTCTGATTACCTATTCGGCCACCTCCTTGGCCGCGTCCACGGCCTCCTCTACCTCGTCCTCTTCCTGAACTTGTGTAGAAGGCCTGTTGCTGTGAACTGTTTTTGTTTTGTTAAGACTGTTGGTCTTCACCCAAGCTCTTCTCTTCTATAATTAACATAGACACCAAATCTATGAAATTGGGAATGTTTTCCCGAGTCTGAATAGACGTCTTGAATGCCTTGTATTGTGGCCCGAGACCACGTAGAGACAGACTTCCACCTTATCATCATCATCTACAGAAACGCCAATAGATGCAAGGGATTCCGCAATACCCTTGATCTTCAATGCATAGTCATTCACAGACATACTCTTTTTCTCCACAGTATGAAGTTCATTCTTCAACTGTATCTTTCGTGCCTTGGTATTTGTTTCATAGAGTTTTACCGAGGTGTCCCACGCCTCCTGTGAGATCCCTGTTCCCACCGCGCAACGGATTCGGGGTACTAGCAGCGGAAGTAGCACTTCTCGCGCGGAACAGGGATCCCACATTCGGGGCCTCACCCACGGATATCCGGACAAGAGACTAATCCGTCGGTTTGTCCAAAACCGAAACCGGAAAAACTTCCTTTACCCGGAAAGCATGGGCGATTCCACCAGGATAACTCTTTACTCTAACGTAGTCAAGATCATTACGGATCAACTGATCTGACTGCACCTTTAACGGTACTTGGTCAAATCAAGGAAGAAACTTGCACTTGGATCATTGGGATCAACGCTTTTTTCCCCATCAAGAGGCACAGCCGTTGATTCCTATCCATAGAACAATTTCTATCCGGGATTTAATTCATCTATCGTAATAATAGAAATTAAATCTCGATTTACGGATCCATCAGTCCAGCCTAACCCCATCCGATCCCATGGGTTAGCCAACCGCCCAACCACTGTAGTGATGGGATCCAATTTGGAATTTGGTTAGGTTTTGTCCCGGGTACCAAGGAAAAGAGTTCCAAGGCCCCCTAGCCGGAATTTCATGCAAACATAAAACTAGCCACACCACTTACACACCCAATATGAAAATTGCCTTTTTCTTAGCATCAGCTAACTTTAAAACAATCCTTTAATGAAACCATAGTACCACTGATCACAATCTCCCAATTTATCCAGTTGATTCATAATTTCCCATCATTCCTTCATCAGAGTATCTATGGCATCATTGGCAACTAGAACGCTCACCACCTGTCCACACAGGGGCCGTTTCAATAGTTCCTAGCCCATAATACTCAACAATATAATCACTTATCAAGATGGACTCTCGTTGAAGATCAGCAAGATCAACCAACAGATCCATATAAAAGAGCCATGGACTCATCCGTTGAGGACCAGCAAGGTCAGTCAACCAGATCCATGCCCGGTTCCAGAAAACAACTCTTACTCCTTGTTCCAATATCTTCCTCGACGCACGCGTGGGTATCCTGGGCGACCCAGAGCCCGAGCACCGTATGGTCAGCACCCTCTAGGATCCTTCGCAGGTGACCTAGCGCTTCACTCATAGGCCGCTTCCTTGGTCCCTCATCCACCGTACCGGAAGCTCACCATTTTAATCGAACCGAGGCTGGTCAAGACCTCGGCCGACCTTGCTACGCGAGACGTCCTCCATTGACTCTCCGTCAGCAGTTGCAACTTTATCAGTTAGGTCTCCACGACCTTAATCACAAGACGGTCAAAATGCTTTCCCAGCATTCTTGACATAAAACAGCCATTTACAAACAGCATTTACAAACAGTTTACAAATACAATTTCTATATTAACTCTTATTTTTCCACATTATCCCTCATGCAATCCACATTACTTATTCCACATTTCATTTATATGTGTACTCATCCAATCATATCATTTTCCATCTCTTCACTTCAGATTCCTTCACATCACATATCATATATTCACATCCATATCCACATCCATACATCCACATCCACATCCACATTCACATCCATACATCCACATCTACATGCTTATCTCCATTTTCACATCCTCATTTATACATCCACATCCCATATCCACATTCATACATACACATCCATATCCACATCCATATCCGCATTCATACATACACATCCATATCCACATCCACATGCATACATTCATTATCACGTCCTCATTCATACATCCACATCCACATACATACATACATACATCCACATCCTCATCCACATTCTCATTCACATCTATACATCCATATCTACATGCACATTCACATCCATACATCCACATCTATATCCTCATTCACATCCATACATCCACATTCATGCATCCACATCTACATGCCTACATCCATACATACACATCCACATTTACATCCATGCATCCACATCCACATCCTCATTCACATCCATACATCCACATTCATACATCCACATCCACATCCACATTCACATCCATACATCCACATCTACATGCTTATCTCCATTTTCACATCCTCATTTATACATCCACATCCCATATCCACATTCATACATACACATCCATATCCACATCCACATCCACATGCATACATACATCCACATCCACATTCCCATTCACATATATACATCCATATCTACATGCACATTCACATCCATACATCCACATCTATATCCTCATTCACATCCATACATCCACATTCATGCATCCACATCTACATGCTTATCTCCATTTTCACATCCTCATTTATACATCCACATCCCATATCCACATTCATACATACACATCCATATCCACATCCACATGCATACATACATCCACATCCACATTCCCATTCACATATATACATCTTTATCTACAAGTACATTCACATCCATACATCCACATCTATATCCTCATTCACATCCATACATCCACATTCATGCATCCACATCTACATGCATACATCCATACATCCACATCCACATTTACATCCATGCATCCACATCTACATCCTCATTCACATCCATACATCCACATTCATACATCCATACATCCACATTCATACATCCACATCCACATCCACATTCACATCCATACATCCACATTCATACATCCACATCCACATCCATACATCCACATTCATACATCCACATCCACATCCACATTCACATCCATACATCCACATCCACATCCACATCCACATGCATCTTATCATATCTTATCACTTCCCATATCTTTTATGCATACCTCTATGCATGAAATTCAATTATGCTAAAAGTAACACTTTTATAATAAAATATTCAACTTTTATGCATACCTCTATGCATGAAATCCAATATGATAAAAGTAACACTTTTGATATAAAAAAATTATCCTTTATGCATACTTCTATGCATGAAAATTAAAAATGATAAAAGTAACACTTTTGATATAAAATTTTTTCCTTTATGCATACTTCTATGCATGAAAATTAAAAATGATAAAAGTAACACTTTTGATATAAAAAAATTATCCTTTATGCATGATATTAAAATTCAATTTCTCCATGATTATAATGAAATTCTTTCAATTAATCTAGGATGATAATTCCTAGAATATGGTAGGAAGTCCTCTTTTTATGCTTTGAATGAAATTATTTTATGCATAATTTTTATAAAAATTTTGCCATAGCTCCGCTGCTATGACTGATAAATCTCAATTTTTTCTAAGGGATAAAGCTTATCATTAAGGAAATAATTAAAATGATCTCTAATTGGATCATTAATCTATAGTGGATTGAATCATCAATATGCATAAACTAAAAGCATAGAAAAAAGCCATTAAATTGGTCTCAAGCATAGCTTAATCTTGGGTTAAGGAAAAGCTTTATGAAAAGCTTGATTTGGATTGAGAACGGGTCATGAGTATGACCATTTCTTGAGTGAGAGAGAGAATTTACATAAAAATCATTAGAATTTAAACATGAATGAAAATTAACTTCAATAGCATTTATTAACTTATGTAACTCTTCACTACTATTCAAACTTCAATAGTATTTAAAAAAAACCATACCAATTAAACTTCTCAAGCTTGAGAGGGGTTGAGAAGAGAGAAACATTGAGAAATTATAGAAAGATCAATATTCACTAATTACCTTACAACTTGCTTGATTCTTTGTTCACGGTAGAGGCCCCCAACCAATCAATTGGTTAAGTATGTTGATGGAGCCACTAATGGGGATTGAAGAAAGAGGGAAGCTCCAAAAACTAGTGAATTATTAAATGAATTCACAGTTCTTGGCTTAGGTGGAGTAGAGTAACGATGCATAAACACTATATATTTTTCAACAAGGGGGAGGCTTCTATTTATAGGAAAAATTGAGCTCCTAACCAAACAAACTGATTCTAGAATTTTCCAAATCAGTTTGGTCAATTTTTGACCATTTTTAGGTCAGTTAAGCTAACTTTTTGGAACTAGACTTGAATGAGGAGAGAGGAGAGATGAAATATCTCAATTTTTATGAGTTTAAAACTCATTCAAGCATGTGAAATATGCACCTCCTTTAAAGAACTCCCCTTCCTTACATATGTGTCATAATGGAATCATTTTAATATTGCTCATAGGTTTTTTTACTAATAAACCTTGTACATTTTCAACTCTTCATCTTATGTGAAATATGCACCTCCTTTAAAGAACTCCCCTTCCTTACATATGTGTCATAATGGAATCATTTTAATATTGCTCATAGTTTTTTATTAATAAACCTTGTACATTTTCAACTCTTCATCTTATGTGAGCATTTAAGGGACTCCCCTTCCTTACATATGTGTCATAATAAAATCATTATACCCAAAATATCTCATATTTTTAATATTGCACATAGTTTTTTACTAATAAACCTTGTACATTTTCAACTCTTCACCTCATGTGAGCATTTACTCATTTTTGGGTATTTTCTTTTTTACAAGTTGGATTTATCTCCTCCCTACACATGGATTGATGCTATTGGTCCATAGGAACCTTAATTGGACCATAGTCTAAAGATTTCTGAAAATCTAGACCCTTAGGCTAAGGTTCTTTATACCTATTTTCAATTAATTCCAATTGCACATTGGAAAATTCTTTTTGAATTTCTGTTTCAAGGGAACTCATCTGAATTAGAAGAGATATTTTTCTATCCAAAAATATTCAAAATCTGAATATTCTCTCTCTAGAATATTTTTCTCTCTCTAGGCAGATAGAAACAAGGTCTTTATATTTCTGAAGAGAGATTGATTACAGGGAAAGATACTAGACATCAAAAAGGGGGTGGGGGAGGAATCTTACATTCTACCCCACTTAAAAAACGCGAGATGTCCTCATCTCGCAACTTGGGATAATTTCGCAAGATGCACGAATATGAGACTTAGAGAAAAATTTTAATCAAGATTAACCACCAAGAAAAGTCTTAAAGAGGGCAAGATAAGAACAAGATTTAAACTTTATTCATTTCGGAACTTATACAGTAAAGATAGAAGAACTCTTTACACTTCCATAAGCCCGTCCATCATATGATCACAAAAGCAGTCCTCACAAGCTGCACAAGTATAGGGTGACTCATCTATGGGAATGATTCTGCTGGTTATTGCCGCACCTATCTCAACGGTATGAGGTGATCCCACAAAAGGACCTCTGAGAGGCAAGCCAAAAACGGGATAAAGGCATATCTTCTCATGAGGAAGAAAACACGCCAATAAGAAGACCCGCTCAGAAAACCCAAGATGCCTTGATCTCATGACGCAGTAGTATCGGGGACCCAAACCCAAGGCTTCGATAACCATGGCCAAGCGGACATTGTTACGAAAGTGCTGCTGACCCCAGGGTGTTACCCTAGTTATGTTTTGATAGGTTCGCCATTTGGTCTGCGCTACAGAAGTTCCTAGGTGAGGAAAAAGTGAGCGCTCATACTGTTCTATAAAGTCTTTCTTCACAGACTCTCTTGCGTCTTGAAGGTGAGAAATCATCATGGATAAAACTAGTTCTTGTTGCCAAGCCATGAAGGAGATTAAGAAAGAAAGGAGATTGATGGGAGTAAGATTACTGTGAGCGACAAGTAAAAGTTACGACTTATATAGAGGAAGGAGCTAGCGTAACCTAGAAGCCAACGGTAACTTGCCACTGAAGTTTTACCGTCTTTCCATGATTTGGGTTTGACACATTTTTCTATAGAAGGCATTAAGAATTTTGAGATGAGGAGATAAAAGAAGCTTGTAGGCTAAGTCACCTACTTTCATTGAATTCAGATATAAGGGTCACAATATCTGGGGGATAACTTCTTATACTCCCCAAGAGATAAAGAACTTCTTCTGGGCTGAACTCGAATGAAAACCAAAACCTTGGTATCCAAAACACCGATTCTTACTTCTGAACTCATTGTTCTAAATCTTTAAAACAGGTGGGACTCCTGAGAAGTATTCTAGGGAAAGGGTCTTCCTTTTTTAAACAAAAACTTTCTTTTATTTTAGAGAGGGAATAATTATAAGATCAGAAAGGGAGATTCTTACTCCTGTATACCTCGAAGGCTGGGGAGGAATCTTACATTCTACCCCACTTAAAAAGTGCGAGATGTCCTCATCTCGCAAGGTAGAGGACAACTCTTTTTCTTAACATCCAATTTTATTTTGGGGTTCCTTATATTCTGGTCAACCCAACAGAACACTGGGATAAATATCCCTTATATAGAATTCATCATTAATATTCAGATCATATCATTCATATCTTTGACATGATAATGGTCCATTAGAGACCGAAAAATTTCCTTCTGAACATTCCTCCACGGGAATTTCAGTCAAGCAAGTTCTCAATTTGTCATCCCTTAACTTGATCTACTGATCAAGTGTTAACAGTAACAATTTGACAGCACAACCCACTAATCTCATAGTGATTTGCTGAATTCATTATCATCATTCCAGTTATGAATATCATCACTGGGACTCCATTCATCCTCATTGTGGTTTTGTTCAGATTTTTATATTTCAACTAATTTCAAAAATCATCATTTTTCAATCAGAATCCAATTCAATTCATCAATTCTCAAACAGAATTAAAAATCATATCAACCACATTCGAATTCATCATCTGGATAGCATTAACGCTTATAATTTCAAGTCTTAGATTTACTCGTATATACTGTCAGTAAAGAGCTGCAGTATACTCTCGGTATATACGGGTAGTCGTGGCTCTTGGAATTATAAGGTAAATACCATCATGTCTAGGCCTCAAGCAAGTCAGGGATTCTATATAATTGCGGTACTTCTATCTGAAGACCCAATTACCAAATTACGAATTTCAGTTTGAATATCAAATTGTATGAATTATATCACACAATTACAACCTTTTTGTGTTTCTACATAAATTTTTGACATATTTGTCTTCTCAGTTGATCTTTATTAACCAATTCGCTCTGATACCAACTGTGAGATCCCTGTTCCCACCGCGCAACGGATTCGGGGTACTAGCAGCGGAAGTAGCACTTCTCGCGCGGGACAGGGATCCCACATTCGGGGCCTCACCCACGGATATCCGGACAAGAGACTAATCCGTCGGTTTGTCCAAAACCGAAACCGGAAAAACTTCCTTTACCCGGAAAGCATGGGCGATTCCACCAGGATAACTCTTTACTCTAACGTAGTCAAGATCATTACGGATCAACTGATCTGACTGCACCTTTAACGGTACTTGGTCAAATCAAGGAAGAAACTTGCACTTGGATCATTGGGATCAACGCTTTTTTCCCCATCAAGAGGCACAGCCGTTGATTCCTATCCATAGAACAATTTCTATCCGGGATTTAATTCATCTATCGTAATAATAGAAATTAAATCTCGATTTACGGATCCATCAGTCCAGCCTAACCCCATCCGATCCCATGGGTTAGCCAACCGCCCAACCACTGTAGTGATGGGATCCAATTTGGAATTTGGTTAGGTTTTGTCCCGGGTACCAAGGAAAAGAGTTCCAAGGCCCCCTAGCCGGAATTTCATGCAAACATAAAACTAGCCACACCACTTACACACCCAATATGAAAATTGCCTTTTTCTTAGCATCAGCTAACTTTAAAACAATCCTTTAATGAAACCATAGTACCACTGATCACAATCTCCCAATTTATCCAGTTGATTCATAATTTCCCATCATTCCTTCATCAGAGTATCTATGGCATCATTGGCAACTAGAACGCTCACCACCTGTCCACACAGGGGCCGTTTCAATAGTTCCTAGCCCATAATACTCAACAATATAATCACTTATCAAGATGGACTCTCGTTGAAGATCAGCAAGATCAACCAACAGATCCATATAAAAGAGCCATGGACTCATCCGTTGAGGACCAGCAAGGTCAGTCAACCAAATCCATGCCCGGTTCCAGAAAACAACTCTTACTCCTTGTTCCAATATCTTCCTCGACGCACGCGTGGGTATCCTGGGCGACCCAGAGCCCGAGCACCGTATGGTCAGCACCCTCTAGGATCCTTCGCAGGTGACCTAGCGCTTCACTCATAGGCCGCTTCCTTGGTCCCTCGTCCACCGTACCGGAAGCTCACCATTTTAATCGAACCGAGGCTGGTCAAGACCTCGGCCGACCTTGCTACGCGAGACGTCCTCCATTGACTCTCCGTCAGCAGTTGCAACTTTATCAGTTAGGTCTCCACGACCTTAATCACAAGACGGTCAAAATGCTTTCCCAGCATTCTTGACATAAAACAGCCATTTACAAACAGCATTTACAAACAGTTTACAAATACAATTTCTATATTAACTCTCATTTTTCCACATTATCCCTCATGCAATCCACATTACTTATTCCACATTTCATTTATATGTGTACTCATCCAATCATATCATTTTCCATCTCTTCACTTCAGATTCCTTCACATCACATATCATATATTCACATCCATATCCACATCCATACATCCACATCCACATCCACATTCACATCCATACATCCACATCTACATGCTTATCTCCATTTTCACATCCTCATTTATACATCCACATCCCATATCCACATTCATACATACACATCCATATCCACATCCATATCCGCATTCATACATACACATCCATATCCACATCCACATGCATACATTCATTATCACGTCCTCATTCATACATCCACATCCACATACATACATACATACATCCACATCCTCATCCACATTCTCATTCACATCTATACATCCATATCTACATGCACATTCACATCCATACATCCACATCTATATCCTCATTCACATCCATACATCCACATTCATGCATCCACATCTACATGCCTACATCCATACATACACATCCACATTTACATCCATGCATCCACATCCACATCCTCATTCACATCCATACATCCACATTCATACATCCACATCCACATCCACATTCACATCCATACATCCACATCTACATGCTTATCTCCATTTTCACATCCTCATTTATACATCCACATCCCATATCCACATTCATACATACACATCCATATCCACATCCACATCCACATGCATACATACATCCACATCCACATTCCCATTCACATATATACATCCATATCTACATGCACATTCACATCCATACATCCACATCTATATCCTCATTCACATCCATACATCCACATTCATGCATCCACATCTACATGCTTATCTCCATTTTCACATCCTCATTTATACATCCACATCCCATATCCACATTCATACATACACATCCATATCCACATCCACATGCATACATACATCCACATCCACATTCCCATTCACATATATACATCTTTATCTACAAGTACATTCACATCCATACATCCACATCTATATCCTCATTCACATCCATACATCCACATTCATGCATCCACATCTACATGCATACATCCATACATCCACATCCACATTTACATCCACGCATCCACATCTACATCCTCATTCACATCCATACATCCACATTCATACATCCATACATCCACATTCATACATCCACATCCACATCCACATTCACATCCATACATCCACATTCATACATCCACATCCACATCCATACATCCACATTCATACATCCACATCCACATCCACATTCACATCCATACATCCACATCCACATCCACATCCACATGCATCTTATCATATCTTATCACTTCCCATATCTTTTATGCATACCTCTATGCATGAAATTCAATTATGCTAAAAGTAACACTTTTATAATAAAATATTCAACTTTTATGCATACCTCTATGCATGAAATCCAATATGATAAAAGTAACACTTTTGATATAAAAAAATTATCCTTTATGCATACTTCTATGCATGAAAATTAAAAATGATAAAAGTAACACTTTTGATATAAAATTTTTTCCTTTATGCATACTTCTATGCATGAAAATTAAAAATGATAAAAGTAACACTTTTGATATAAAAAAATTATCCTTTATGCATGATATTAAAATTCAATTTCTCCATGATTATAATGAAATTCTTTCAATTAATCTAGGATGATAATTCCTAGAATATGGTAGGAAGTCCTCTTTTTATGCTTTGAATGAAATTATTTTATGCATAATTTTTATAAAAATTTTGCCATAGCTCCGCTGCTATGACTGATAAATCTCAATTTTTTCTAAGGGATAAAGCTTATCATTAAGGAAATAATTAAAATGATCTCTAATTGGATCATTAATCTATAGTGGATTGAATCATCAATATGCATAAACTAAAAGCATAGAAAAAAGCCATTAAATTGGTCTCAAGCATAGCTTAATCTTGGGTTAAGGAAAAGCTTTATGAAAAGCTTGATTTGGATTGAGAACGGGTCATGAGTATGACCATTTCTTGAGTGAGAGAGAGAATTTACATAAAAATCATTAGAATTTAAACATGAATGAAAATTAACTTCAATAGCATTTATTAACTTATGTAACTCTTCACTACTATTCAAACTTCAATAGTATTTAAAAAAAACCATACCAATTAAACTTCTCAAGCTTGAGAGGGGTTGAGAAGAGAGAAACATTGAGAAATTATAGAAAGATCAATATTCACTAATTACCTTACAACTTGCTTGATTCTTTGTTCACGGTAGAGGCCCCCAACCAATCAATTGGTTAAGTATGTTGATGGAGCCACTAATGGGGATTGAAGAAAGAGGGAAGCTCCAAAAACTAGTGAATTATTAAATGAATTCACAGTTCTTGGCTTAGGTGGAGTAGAGTAACGATGCATAAACACTATATATTTTTCAACAAGGGGGAGGCTTCTATTTATAGGAAAAATTGAGCTCCTAACCAAACAAACTGATTCTAGAATTTTCCAAATCAGTTTGGTCAATTTTTGACCATTTTTAGGTCAGTTAAGCTAACTTTTTGGAACTAGACTTGAATGAGGAGAGAGGAGAGATGAAATATCTCAATTTTTATGAGTTTAAAACTCATTCAAGCATGTGAAATATGCACCTCCTTTAAAGAACTCCCCTTCCTTACATATGTGTCATAATGGAATCATTTTAATATTGCTCATAGGTTTTTTTACTAATAAACCTTGTACATTTTCAACTCTTCATCTTATGTGAAATATGCACCTCCTTTAAAGAACTCCCCTTCCTTACATATGTGTCATAATGGAATCATTTTAATATTGCTCATAGTTTTTTATTAATAAACCTTGTACATTTTCAACTCTTCATCTTATGTGAGCATTTAAGGGACTCCCCTTCCTTACATATGTGTCATAATAAAATCATTATACCCAAAATATCTCATATTTTTAATATTGCACATAGTTTTTTACTAATAAACCTTGTACATTTTCAACTCTTCACCTCATGTGAGCATTTACTCATTTTTGGGTATTTTCTTTTTTACAAGTTGGATTTATCTCCTCCCTACACATGGATTGATGCTATTGGTCCATAGGAACCTTAATTGGACCATAGTCTAAAGATTTCTGAAAATCTAGACCCTTAGGCTAAGGTTCTTTATACCTATTTTCAATTAATTCCAATTGCACATTGAAAAATTCTTTTTGAATTTCTGTTTCAAGGGAACTCATCTGAATTAGAAGAGATATTTTTCTATCCAAAAATATTCAAAATCTGAATATTCTCTCTCTAGAATATTTTTCTCTCTCTAGGCAGATAGAAACAAGGTCTTTATATTTCTGAAGAGGGATTGATTACAGGGAAAGATACTAGACATCAAAAAGGGGGTGGGGGAGGAATCTTACACCTCCTTGGGGGGACTTGGCATCCTGTATGTGCCTAATCATGGTGTCCTGTATACTGATAGAGAGCCAATACATAGCTTTTCTGGCTCCTTGGTTCCAATCCTTGAAGTCTTTCATGTCTATAGCAGTCAGATTGATCTCCGGTATCTCCGGTGCCTCTTCATGCTTGCTCACCTTCTATGTAGTCCCAGTAACCCTTTCCCATCAAGAAATTTGCCAACCTGAATCTCCAAGCATAGAAGTTGTTCTTATCAAGCTTCTCAACAGCAATCTGGTTTATGCCATCATTTGACATCTTGCCAAACACAAATTTACTAGAAATAGCACTCTGGTTTGTCCTGCACAAACTGCTGTATTTTTGGCAGCGGTACTGTACTACACTCAAATGTCACCAATGACCTCAATGTGCATACATACACCCAATGGCAACTGTTGACCTCCTTTTGTAGCACACACTATGTCTGCACAACCAATACCTTAAAGATCCATAACACGGAGATGGAGATGCCATTTTGTGATAAGGATAATTCGACGCTAAAATATCTACAAGGTTCCTCCCAAAAGGCTACCAGGTTCCTCCCAAATGGCTTCTTAGCTTGAAAACTTGCCTTCTTCATCAGAATCCCTTCTCAACAAAGTCTACGTCCCCTCAAATCCATCTTCACCTTAAAGAATAGGCTTCCACCCCTCTAACTTCACAAACTCATAGTCAACGTCCACTCTAGAATATATCTCCTCTTATACCCTATTAACAAATAAAAAACATAGTTTTTTTGAAATTTGTGGTGCCATTGAGGGCAAGGTATGAGTGGAGGACTAGGATTAGGAGCATGCAGCCACATCACACTTGGGCATTATCCCCTAGGAGCACATTTGTAAGAGGTGTACCCTCCTCGTATAAAAAGGTCATTTTCAAGCAATGAAAACAAGCAGCTCTCAAGCCTCTTTATGAGTACAAGTTTCCATCTCATAACCTAATTGTGCTTGAGTCAAGCTTAATTAAGTCATTATGATCATCATTACATTGTTAATTAGGTTGCACCCACCATAGGATTAGTATTCTTTAAGCACAATAGTTAGGATTAAGCACACCATAGCCATGCATCCTTGAGGTGCCATGTTCAAACTTTTGACATGGTATCAGAGCCACCCCTCTCTTCATGAGCTTCTCCATGAACTTAGCTTTAGTTCTCTCTAATAATTTTCTAGTTATTTAGTGTTAATCAAGCTCATTAAGCTGATTAACCCCAAGCTTATCCAAACGCCTCTTTGTGGATCAAATTTGGAGATCTCTATTCTCTTTATCCTGGCAGCCATTGCTCAAGCCATTCAAGGGGGACTTCCATCACATCAAGGCACCAACTTTCACCAATGGAAACCAAGAAACTTTGCCACCAATTGTCCAAAAATTGTGTTGAACTATTGACTAGTCTTTTTCGCCATTCGTCGTGTGTGCTTCAAATTGTCCTAAGTCCTTTTGTAGGCTTATTCCTCACCTTACAAGGAGTCTACAGTTCAAAGGTCGTCCATAAGTGTCCATCATTTTGTTTCTCCATACCAGAGATTCGGGCCTTCCCACCACATGGTGAAAGCTTGTTAAGCAATGTAGCCATCATACCACTTAGGAAGATCATCTACCTTAGTGATTTCTTTGACACTTTACAGAGTAGCATGCAAACTACTGTTCAAAGGGAGTGAGAGGGAAAGCTAAAAATTTTAAAGTTTTGATAGTCTTCTAATCATGCATTAATCTAAGAAAATTTATTTACTGCAAAAAGCTTAATAAGCAATTTCTCCTTTTTGCTTGAGAACCCACCATGTCTGTCCATTATGGAAATCTTACTTCTCTATTGGTTTAGCGATCCAACAATTGAACCCAAACCTCCTCAATTTGCTGATTCCATCCATACAATTGGATGATGGAGAGGAAGAAGAATTCAAAAGGTAGTTTTGTGAAGACAAAGGTGGTTTTCAAATATGCAAAGTGGTTTGCTCAGGGTTTGGGAATCCCCAAAAATGAGAAGCTAAAAGAGAAGTTGACCAATAAGCCTATTAGAGTGCAAGCAGAAGAGATTGTGGAGGAAAATCTAGGTCCACAGGATGATCCATAGAACGTTAGGATCATTGCACAGCTAGAGGAAAAACTCCAGGGGAAGATCTAATCTTACTACCTCTTCAATCCAACATCGAGTCGATGAAGATGGTTCTCTAGCAAATCATAGGGCAGTAGACAAGCTCCACCTCTCCATCCATAATAAGCTCACACACATAGTGATATTGTATCTCAATGTGCTTTGTGCAAGCATGAAACATGAAATTCTTGGCAATACAACTCTCATTATCACATAGCAACACTATCGCTCCCTTTTGAGTAACATCCATGTCTCTTATCAACCAGACTGCTTCACGTGAAGCAAAGCATGCTAGTTCTTCTTGTACTTAGACTATATAGAAGAAAATGCCATCATAGGATACTTCTTCATGATCACAATCTCCTCCCCAATCTGAGTCACAAAATCCAGTCAAGGAATTACTTGACTTATAAGTGATACCATACCTAATGGTACCTTTGATATATTTTAACACCTATATCCAAGCCTTCCATGGCTCTCTCAAGGCTGATTTGAGAACCTGCTACTATAAGGACAGAAAGTGCAAACCTGATGTCAAGTCGTGTATTACACCACAGGAAGATCAAACTCTCCACTGTACTCCTTCATATCCACAAGTGGAGAAGGATCTTCCACCACATATAGTCTCACATTAACCTCCATGGGTGTAACCACTAACTTACAATCAGCCATGCCGAATGCCTTCAAAATTTATGCTACATATGTTTGCTAAGAAATGAAGATTCTATCTAACTCCTGTCAGACCTCAATCCCCAAACAAAAATGCATAAGCCCAAGATTTATCATGTCTAACTCTAAACTCAACATCTCTTGTGTCTATCAGATCTTCTTTCCTTAACATAATGAGGTCATCCACATATAGGACAATGATCATGTACCTACCTTGCTCAAAGAAAATATATAAATTTGCATCTGATGGGCATTTAGAGAGACCAAAATATATAGGACAATGATCATGTACCTGCCTTGCTCAAAGAAAATGTATAAATTTTCATTTGATGGGAATTTAGAGAGACCAATACTTACAAAGAAAGCAAACATCCTTGAGGGGCATGTCGGTTCAACAATGCCTTCTAAAGCCTGCACACTTTGTTTTCTAAACCGGGTATCTCAAACTGGGTATCTCAAACCTAAGTGGTTGCCCTATATAAACCTCCTCCTTGATATTGTCACTCAAAAATGATGGCTTCACATCTATTTGTAATACCGGCCACTTCCCATGAGTAGCCAAAGCTAGTATTGTGCATGCTGGTCAATCTAGTTGTGGGGGGTAAATGTCTCTTGAATGTCAAATCCTTCGACCTGTGCACAAAACCCTTTGCTAGTGTTGCCTTGTACTTATCCAATGGACCATCAGACTTTTACTTGGCCTTCCAAACCCACTTCGTGCCGATAACCTTCCGTTTTGTAGGACAATCCACAAGATCCCAAAAGTGGTTTCTCGAAATTAAGTCAAATTCTGACTCTATGGCCCCTTTCTAGTTCAAATCTGCTAATGCTTCCTATACTTTCATTATCTCAGCCACCATCAAGGCCATATTGACAATGTGAGTAGAGGTCCTCTTCTGCTCCTCTATTCTCTTGGATCTACTCTAACATAGCTTTGCCATCCAAGAGCTACTTCACCCATTTAGGATATGGCCCCTTATGAGGTGTTGTAGGCTTCTCTTCTTCATCATCTAATGAATCCACCTCTTTTTGATTTGGTACTATCACTAGTGGTTGTGATGGCTAGGCCACTTCTTTGCTTTGAAGGCTTCATTAAAAGATAGTGTGGATGGATCCCTCTCCTCCATCTGATGAGGCTGTTCCTCAAACACCACATCATGACTGATAATTATCTTCTTTGTATTTGGGTCATATAGTTGGTAACCCTTTGACTCCATACTATACCCCAAGAACATACACTTTGACTCCATATTGTATCCCAAGAAGATACACTTTTTACTCTTGGAATTCCACTTGGTTCTAGATGAGTCTGGAATATGCATAAAACACTCACATCCAAATGTCTTGAAATATGCAACTGAGAGTTTCTTGCTTGAAGAATCTTCTTGAGGTGCCATGCCCTTCACTACCTTTGTGTAACTCTTGTTAATAGGATATGCACTACAGTGTTAACTGCCTCGGCCCAAAAGGAATTATGTAATCCTTTTGCTTTGAGCATACTCTACACTATCTCCATACCTGTACAATTCTTACACTCTCCAACACCATTCTTACACTTTTGTTAATAGGATATGCATTGCAGTGTTAATTGCCTTGGCCCAAAAGGAATTATGTAATCCTTTGCCTTTGAGCACACTTTGTGATATCTCCATCTCCAACACTTGCAAGCATTTAAGCAACACTTGTGGAGTATAAGCAACCTGACTTTGCATTAACCCCTATTGTGGTTTCTCACAACTTGTATGAATCAAGAATAGGCCTAATCTTGAGCTTTCAGAGTGTAATTTGTCCCATCGAACTTCCTATCTCCCCAAAATGTGGAGGGTGAGCACAAGTGGATACATTATTTGCAAGTTGGGTCATCTCTCCAAATCTGGCTTCAAATAGCAAACTACCAAAAACAAGCTTTGCCTAGAGCCTATTCTCTAATACCATATAAGAATACAAATCAACATTGAATTGTAGAAAGAAGTGGAGTAAACAATACCTATGAACAGGGCTTTTTTATGCATTTTTCTCCTCTCCCCTAGTTTTTTCCTACGTGATTATGTCGTCACCACATGCCATGATCATGCTCTGTGTTTTTTATGTGATTATGCAATCACGATCATGATTTTCAAGGTGATTATGTAGTCATGACCGTGATGGAATTTTTTTGACCATGTTGTGATAGAAATTTTTCGGCTGTGATGGGATTTTTATGCCCGTGATCGGATTTCTTTTGCCATGATCGGTTTTTTCAACCGTGAGATTGGGTTTTTTCGACCATGATCAAAGTTTTCTAGCTATGACTTTTTTGGGCCATGTGGCTCACACAGCCACCACCACCACCTAAGCATGAATGGTGTTTTTTTAATATTCCCAAGGGTGGATTTCAAAATGATGTGGATGAGAAAAGTCAACACCCCACTTGCACCCTCTTACACATGCCTTGAATGCGTTCCAAAAGAGAAAAGATTCAACTAATTCTATTTTAATTAACTCTAATGGGTTATAGAAAATTATGCTTAAGAATTAATCAAAGATTAAGACTTAAATTAATCTTTAATTCTAAATTAATTAACACAACCAAGCACATCATTAGATTAAACAACCAAGGACAACCAAACACATGCCTTGAATGCATTTCAAAAGAGGAAAGATTCAAACCTAATCCCACTTAAATCAACTCTAATGAGTTATGAAAAAGTATGCTTAAGAATTAACTCCTTTGCTAATTTTTCTCCTTTGTGGCTAATCCTTGAGCTTAAATTAAGCTTTAATTATGAATTACTTAACACAACCAAGCACATCAT
Source organism: Cibotium barometz (assembly GCF_041138505.1). NCBI lineage: Eukaryota > Viridiplantae > Streptophyta > Polypodiopsida > Cyatheales > Cibotiaceae > Cibotium > Cibotium barometz. The sequence continues at coordinate 16,155,276 of NC_141083.1, forward strand.
TAGATTACTTATGTGACTGCTAAACCATGTGCATAGTTTAAGGTGTAATCAATTCACTAATCTAAGATTAAATATGGTTTGATTTATTGCTCTTTCCTCTTGTGTGCAATGAGAAAAAGAGAGAAAAATCTCATAATTAATAGATTAATTGGTGTAATTGGATTTTTTGGTACATCCAAACACACTCAAAATGCTCAAAAACATCAATTTTGACTACCCATATGATCAAATTGATTGAAAAACCCTTTTTCAATTCTTGAAAATCATTAGAGTCATGCTCTTCAAAAACCAATCCATTAAGGAAAACCAAGAGTTTTTGGTGTTTTTAGGAAATTTCTTCGTACATTAAAATACCTAAGATCTACGCTAATACTCTTAATCACTAACATACAAGAAGGAGCTAAAATTAAGCAAAATACCTCTATGTTACTTTTAAAGATAGAAAAAATCACCTAATATGTATTCTAATACATATTTTAATGCAAATGATGCAATCTAAACCCAACAGATGCTATGTGAATGCTATATGAACATTGAAAACTACTCTACTAGTAATCAAAATAACAAACTTAAAAAAAATTAAGATACCAAGCATTATTTTATGTACAAAAAGAGAGAAAAAATTTACCAAAACCCATACAAATCTCCATCAAAACCACTTCTTTTTTTGTGAAAAGAAACTACTCAAGAGAATGGGCAATGGGGTATGCGTGGATTTGGAGAACAAACAACGAAAAAAGCTAAAGGATTGCTTGTTGGTAGGCGCCAAAAATGTTATTACCTGCTTGCCTCTCCTAGAAACACATTCACAAGAGATTACCTTAGCAAGCTATAACCATCGTGGGAGTCTTTCCAATGGCCAAGGTCAAGTACACCACTTCAAGAGATTCACACCTCCTTGGGTAGCTATTTTCATCATCGCCTCCCACGAGTGTTGTCACACTGTCATTGTCTCCTATGAGCATTGTCACACCATCGTGTTGGACTATAGGTCCTTGTCCCTTCTCTCACATTAAACCACTCATACACACACTAGCATGCATTAGAGAAGATAGATAGTAAGAGGATTAGCAAAGAGCAAGACTATATTCACACAATGGGAGAGTACGTTGTATTATGAGAGAAAATGACTCATATACAAGGCCATAAGGGTTCACACACTTAAACTCTAGCTAGTTGAGCGACAACCAAGGCTCATAAAAGTGGCCTATTTCTTACACAATGAGAGAAAATGACTTATATACAAGGCCATAAGGGTTCACACACTTAAACTCTAGCTAGTTGAGCGACAACCAAGGCTCATAAAAGTGGCCTATTTCTTACACAATGCTTAATCTTATAATACATGTGTAAAGTAAATTCATAGGGAGTCCATTGTAGCTTGTTTTCACACACTCTTGGAGTGAGAATCACCATAAATATTCCATTGGGCCATTTTCAAGTGCATGTCCAAGTTGTAGATTTGGAGAGGCTTGGACACCGTTGCTTTATAGATTGATCATAACAACTCCTATATTAACCCTTAAATGGGTCAACAATCACCTTGGATAACATCCCATTGCCTTTCTCTCATGGGTGTGCTCATGGGTGATGTGACCATATGATCAAGGCCATTAGCATTTTACAAGTGTATCAATAGACCCCATTGGGCCCCTTGATATCATCAATCCTTAAGAAAATTATAGTATCTTTGAGTTTGCATCCTTCTAGTCCAAAACCTATGGAATCAATGATTTGCTTTAGTAAGCGCATCCTTCTAGTTAGCTAGAAGCCTATGGAATCAATGATTTTCTTTAGTAAGCTCATCCTTCTAGTCCAAAACATATGGAATCAATGACATCATTTACTTTAGGAAGTGCATTGGCCCTATTTTAACTCAGATGTTTCTTCTTCTTGGGCTCCTCCAACATTAAAAGAGTTTTTGAATCTATCTTCTGGCTTGATTATTTAACCACAAGCTCCATCTTTCCTCTTGAACATTTTGAGGCTCTCAAGCTCTAATCAACTCTGTCTCTATGGATTTTAGAAATGATGGCTCTTTACCTTTTTTGAGCTTTGTTGACCCTTGTGTTCTAGTGTGTTGAGGATTGGGGCTTCATCCTGATTGCTTTGCATATCAGCATCTCACCCTTCCCTTACTCTCTTTACTTGAATTGGACCATCCACATTCTCCAATCTTGCTTAATAACTTGAGTTTGTGGTTTTGGAGCTTCATCTTGATGGGATGACTTCATTGCTATCTTTTCCCATGGCTGATTGTGATTTATGTGGATATTTTTGTTGCAAAGTTGTTGCTTTTAATACCCAATGTTAAGATACCCTTATGTTGTCCTTTGGTCTTTGGGATTGAAGAATAAATTTTGGCACCCATATCTTTACAATTTTTAACTTTGTGGACATCTCATTTGTGGTGGATGAATGACCATGTGTCTCTTTGGTGGACATCTTTGATCCCTTGCTTTTGATGCCACTGAATTTTTTCCATGGCACTTGCATTGTGGCTTCCATCGCTCTTGCATTGTGGGACTTATCTCCAGCTTGATTTGTGGGGCACTCCTAAATGATTATGAGGAATCCTTGGGGAGACTTACAATCCGGATTCTAACCTTGGTGATCTTGATGGCTACAACTCCTCATGCATTATGCCTGAAGTTGATCCAACTTTGACCACATACAATATGGCTAGAATACATACATTATGGGTTAGATTTTAATGGGCTAGCGCTCTTTGCTCTTGGGGGTTGCATTTTCATCTAATTTTACCAAAACTTGTTGCAAAGTGGGACTCTTATGTGGAGTTGGACTTGGTTCTTCCCCTAGTCATGGATTACCAACACCATTCCAAGCCATGGCCTCCCCAAAGGTCAAAAGAAACTCAAAACAAGGAAGAATCGCTATGGGAATTGTGAACCTTAATCTTGATATCTGCATAGGAACACTCTACATTAACCCCATGAGCTTTACCCTTTCTTGGTTATCCAACTTAATGATAAACTCTATTCTTTTCAATGGTGACCTCTCCCACATGGTACAAAGTTCTTTAGTGATAACATTCACTCCTAATTCACCATCTAAGATGGCTAAAATATGAGGTAATTGCTTATAGTCTAGTAGAAGCATTGCATTTGTGGTGCGGAAAGGTGTCAATATTCATATATTCTTTCAAAAGCTCCCACAACTCTGGGCTATTTCTCCAACAAGACCCCTAATGTAATCCCCTAATGGAATGTTCATGGGTGAGCTTATAAGATCAAAAATCATGTAGACCTTAAATCCATCTCTAATTAACATATTTAGTTTTAATATCGACACTTTTTACTATGTGAAACCATCTCATGCTCGTTTATGTGAATAGAAACCAATTGTGTGCTCAATCCCTTTAGCAAAGCTCTTTGTCTTGCCCACATTGGCCTTGTAGTTAGTATTTTTATGGATGAGCTTATGAGATCAAAAATCATGTAGACCTTAAATCCATCTCTAATTAACATATTTAGTTTTATTATTGGCACTTTTTACTATTTGAAACCATCTCATGCTCGTTTATGTGAATAGACACCAATTGTGTGCTCAATCCCTTTGGCAAAGCTCTTTGTCTTGCCCACATTGGCCTTGTAGTTAGTATTTTTATCTATGGCATTGATGTTGCTTCCGTACTTCCCATGTGCTTAATCCCTTTGTTGGCAAAAGCTCTATCTTTTACACACACTAGCCTTGTAGTTAGTCCTTATATCCATGGCATTGCCGACATTGGCTTCACTTATTGACCTTTGACTTAATTGACTCTTTTTTGCACTTATTCACCCGTTCAAAGCATTGATTGGGTTTTTAATAGGCCATAAATAAGTGATACAAGTCAACATATATTTCAAAGAATTCCACAATTGAGACATCCGCTTCACTTATTGACCTTTGACTTAATTGACTCTTTTTTGCACTTATTCACCCGTTCAAAGCATTGATTGGTTATTAATAGGCCACAAAAAAGTGATACAAGTCACCATGTATTTCAAAGAATTCCACAATTGCATTAAGAACATTTTTTATCCTATTTGATGCATGCTTAACATCTCTTATTTTAAAATCAACCCCTTGCATAAGCTTTCCCATTATTACTTCTTACCATAAAGATATGATTGGTTACAAATAAGTACTCGAGTACTTATTGGTTACCATAAAGATATAATTGCTTACAAATCAAAATATGATTAGTACTTCTTACCATAAAGATATGATTGGTTAAAAATAAGTACTTGGGTATTTGATTAGTTACAAATTAATTACTTGAGTACTTGATTCATGCATATCACAAACTATGCACTACATAAGTAATGTAAGTATAATCATGTTAGATGAAAGATTTGGCTTGGAATCCAATTAAGTAACAATGCCATGAAAAAAAAAAAAAAGAAGGAAAAAAGTTAAGAGAATTCCAAAATGGGCTAGATTTAAAATTGCCATGTGGCATGGGAAAACAAACTTGAGCTTAAGCATAGAGGTATGATGCAACCAAAATGCAATGGAGAGAGCATAGAGATATGCAACCAGAATGCAAGTGGCTAGAAATTATTTAAAATGAGAAAGCACGCAAATTATCTTGGGCCCCAATATATGCATGACCCATCTTCTCACCAGCTTGGTCCATAGCTCTTAATGTAGGATAACACCACTTCTCGAAGTCCCTCAATTTTCCCTCTACCTCCTCTATATTTTTTACATTGCCACTCCACCACCTTGTGAACCACCATTGTAAGTTCTTAGCATATGTTTCTATCCCCTTTTCTCTCCCTTTGATATGCATCCCCCCAATATGCATACTCGCCTTCTTTGGCCAAAGTATCTTTGTGTTGACTTGGTACCCTTTTTTAAATTCCCTCGAGATTTCTTTTTCTCTCTTGATGTTGCTCTCATACTATCAAAATCACTTAACCATGTTAGAAATGAACCTTATTTTGTAAATTCTTCCTTCTGATAAGCAAGTTGCTTGTTTCCTCCTTAGTAATCTCTCTGCTTGTTTTCTTTTATCCTCCAATTTAATCTCCACTCCTTAAATCTCTTTCTTGCTTTCTTGCATAATCTAGCATGTTTCCTCTAGCTCCTTCTTGAGGACCTCTCTATGATACTCTCTTGTTTTATTGATCATATTTTTCTCTTAGTTATTCGACATGGACGCAAAAGAGATGAGGGGGGTATGTTTTGAAACTATGTTGTTAACTATTAGAAAAGGTCTTTGGCTTTAATGGTGGTAGTACATAAAATATAATGTAGAAGTTAACTATTAGAAAAGGTCTTTGGCTTTAATGTTGTTAACTATTAGAAAAGGTCTTTGGCTTTAATGGTGGTAGTACAAAAAATATAATGTAGAAGTTAAGTGCATGATGTATTTGTGCTTTTGTTTCAATGGCATCTTCTATCTTTAATAAACTCTTGCACATAGCACAAGTGTATCACCTTTCATAGCATCCTTTGTAGATGCATCTTCTTCCTCCATGTGGTCATGATGCCTTTTACTCCAGCAAATGCCAATTTTGTTTCCCTCGTTCTTTGACAACTTTGGTTGTTTCTTTTGGTCAAAAGATTGCCTTATTTACCCTAGATACTCCCAAAGGAGCATGGGTGCTTTCCGAAATAACTTGGGGATTGACACTCTAAAATCAAGTGACATCATTTAGTAGACTCAATTCTGTTATATTTGACAAGCATGCAGTGGTGGGTGAGCCCACTTGGCACTATAAACCACCTATGTCGTTGTTTCCTCCTCCCCATTATATGGGCTAGACATAGTGTCCTTTAGGAGAGTGATAATTTTGGAAAGCCATAAATGTTATCTAAGAGAGTTTTTGGAGTGTGTGAAAGCATTGAGGAAGAAAAAACTCCATCTATTCAACAAGAATATTGGTTGCCAAAGCCAAATGGTTTCCAAAACAAGAAGCTTTCTAACTTAGATAAACCAATGTCAATAGATAGCTGATAATGATTATACATCGCATAAATTCTTTATTACATTATTTTCATAGTAGCCCTCAATTTGAAGAGTGATCCTACAATTGGTAAGGCAAACTTCTTTTATTCCAAAACTATGTCTTTCTTTTCAAGGTTTGACTAATATTGGTATAAAGCCCCCTAGAAAGGGCATGACAACCTTAGTAAAGGCTTTGATTATACTCATTTTCTAAACCAACCCTTCATTTGAAGAGATTAAAACAATTTAATTTCAATGTAATTTTTTAAAATTCCAATGTAACTCTAATTTCTAATGGAAGTTTCCGACTATCCAATCCCGAAGTAATTTCCAAAGCTAGTGCATTGAATGCTAAAACATGGATCCCACCAAGATGATGGCATAAACTTGAATATGAGAATTATTCGATTTTTTTTTCTATTTTAACCCTTTAAAGCTAATTATAGATTATCTAAGTACATAAACTCATCTTTGCTCTTCATCGTGTACTTAAAACTCTTATGCTCAATATAAACTTACTATACTTAAATTCAGTGTACATGATTTGAAATTAATATATGTTTCTCATGTTCATTCTAATTTTATATGCCATGATCTACTAGTACATGTTATGGTTTGCCACATCATTATATATTATAACTGTGTATGCTCAATTTTAAAGAAGGGCAAAATCAATATTGTAGCTGGATTGTATTTAGATTATGTTTAAATATTTTCCATTGTTCATTTGAAGGATAATTTTTTGATCACATTTCTTTTCTTTAACATTAAAAGGGCATGATAGGAGGAGACGTTAGAAAAGGGCATAAAAAACGCATGTATTGAAATTCTCAAAAATAGAAAGAGAGTTTCTTCACCATCAACTAGGGGAATGCTGCAAGGATGTGATTATGGTATGTTTCTCATAGATATAGGGCCTCATTTGAACATGAAAGCAGCCATTACTCTATGCTTTGGTCTTTTGCATTTCAAAATAAAGGAAAAGCCCACCTCTTGAAATCTTCCATAATACCAAAATTGTCTCCCTCCTTAAACATTTAAGTGAGGCTATTATGGTCATCCTCTAAATAATTATCTCCATTTGCTGTGGAATCTTCTTGTCCCACCAATCCAAGCATAATTAAATCTTTGATTCCTAAGACTCTCTATTCTATACTATGCTTTGCAATTATCTTGGCATAGGTTGATTGTGTCCCTATGAAGAGGTTGGTTGTCATCCATGCTACTCCATGATGGGCATTATGCATCTTCTCTTGATTGTGTCCCTATGAAAAGGTTGGTTGTCATCCATGCTACTGCATGATGGGCATTATGCATCTTCTCTTGTGGGTAGATCACTGCGTCGCAACATCATATTCACCTTTTCAATGACCTAAATAAATGAAGTTCCATAACCTGCTTAAACATGGTAAGAACTCCAATCTTGCTACGAAGTGGAAAGAACATGATGATTTGAATTGGGTGGATACACCACTGACCACACCTGGTGATGCTTTATCGTCTCTGCAATAATCGGGTCATCATTCTGAAAAACCACTTCCAATGTTGTAGGGAAGCATGCTACACAAAAATGCCATGTTCTTTATCATTTAAGTTGTAGAAGGGGTATATACAATACACTCTTTTAAAGTCATCCAATCTCAGACTAGTATCTATAATGGAATCAAGCAAGTGAGAATGTAAGTGATGTGCACTACTATTGTGACTTATTTTTTATACGAGTAAGCACATCATGTTTGATAGTCTGCTTTGTCTATGGGAGCTGGCCCTGTATCCGAAGAGCAACTCATCTTGGCACAATATAGATGTCACACATGGGAGAGATAGGGTTTGTGCTACAAAAGAAGGAAAAATTGATTCGTCCAAATGTTAGTTCTCCCAACAACCAAGTTGCAATTAATTAGAGAATCTTTGAGAGACTGATAAGTTGTTTTCAAGTTATTCTGGATAAACTGGTGGAGTTTCTATCCTCCACCACTTCACATCTCAATGGATGGATGAGAAACTTTAGAAGTGTCTAGGTAATTTCTGTAAACAGAAAATTCGTTGATTTTCTGAGAATTATACTTTCCAAGAGTAAGATAAAATTATGAGTACCAGAAACGGGTTCATGAATACCATCAGTGTCATTTTGGCAATGTAAGTAGAAGACCCAAGAGACAGAAAACTATACATTGAACCTGGTCTCAATACATGGACACGTCTCCATGAAAGCTCACATGCCCATCAGACTTTATGTGCAGAATCGATTATCATATAGACAAAGTAGAGAGAGTCAGAGACAGTGAGAGAGTAGGCAATGATCAAGTTCTATTATTATAGCATGAGATTTACAAGGGGTTGTATAGCAACCAAAAGATGGGCTTCAAATGGTATGCCCTAAGAATGGAATGGTTACACCAGAAGCTCACCATTTAAATCAAACCGAGGCTGGTCAAGACCTCGACCGACCTTGCTACGCGAGACGTCCTCCATTGACTCTTCGTCAACTGTTGTAACTTTATCAGATAGATCTCTACGACCACATACTCAAGATAGTCAAAATGCTTCCCCAGCATCTTTGACATAAAACAATCATTTGCAAATAGTTTACAAATACAGTTTCCATATTGAACTCTCGTCATTCCACATTATTCCATATCAATCCATATTACTTAATCCAATTCCAAATCATATGTGTATCCATTCTTGACCAGTACATCATTTTTCATCCCATCACATCGGATAACATAACATCCATTCCTATCTTTCTTAATTTACATTACGTCTCATCACATCCATTTCTCATTATATCTCATTCGTTCAGATCTTATATTATTCATTCACATTCTGATGATTCACATGACATCTCATCCATCCATTTGCTCATATCGACTTCATATCCATTCACATTCATATTTGCATTCATTATTCCACACACACATCCACATTCGTACATCCACATTCACATCTACATTTATACATCCATTTTCACATCCACATTTATACATCCACATCCAAATCCACATTCATAAATCCACATTCACATTCACATCCATACATCCATATCCACATTCCACATCCTCATTCACATTCACATACATCCACATTCACATTCACATACATCCACATCCACATTCCATATCTACATCCATATCCCCATTCACACATCCACATTCATATTCACATACATCCACATTCACATTCCATATCTACATCCATATCCCCATTCACACATCCACATTCACATTCACATCCAGACATCCATATCCACATTCCATATCCTTATTCACATTTACATACATCCACATCCATATTCCATATCTACATCCATATCCACATTCACACATCCACATTCACATTCTCATCCATACATTCATATCCACATTCCACATCTATATCATTTCTTTCACATACATATAACTACATCTATTCCTCATTCATTTTCATCTAATTGATTCGTTTCACATCCTCATATCTATTTATAGAATACAAGAGAATTCTTATTTTCGATATATGATTTCTTTACGCATTTATTTATGCATAAATTACATTTTAAGGAGACTAACACTTTCGAAATAAAAATCAATCTTTTATGCATCTTCCTATGCATAAATTCATTTTAAATGAGAATAACACTTTTGAATAGAAAATCAAATCTTTAATGCATCTTTCTATGCATAAAATCAAAATTGACGAAAATAACTCTTTTGAACTAAAAATAGATTTCTTTATGCATCTTTACATGCATAAATCTAATTTAGTGGAATTACACTTTTAGAATAAAAGAATTTTTCTTATGATGAAAATCGCTCTTTCAATTTAAAAAAATATCTTTTATGCATATGATTATGCATACAATCATTTATGATGAAAATCACTCTTTTAATATAAAAGAATTTCTTTTATGCATAAAATCATTTATGATGAAAGTAACACTTTTATAAAAAAATAATCTTTTATGCATACTTCTATGCATGAAAATCAAATATGATTAAAGTAACACTTATAATAAAATAATAATCTTTTATGCATACCTCTATGCATGAAAATCAAATATGATAAAAATAACACTTTTACAATAAAATAATAATCTTTTATGCATATCTCTATGCATGAAAATCAAATATGATAAAAATAACACTTTTATAATAAAATAATAATCTTTTATGCATACCTCTATGCATGAAAATCAAATATGATAAAAGTAACACTTTTACAATAAAATAATAATCTTTTATGCATACCTCTATGCATGAAAATCAAATATGATAAAAGTAACACTTTTACAATAAAATAATAATCTTTTATGCATACCTCTATGCATGAAAATCAAATATGATAAAAGTAACACTTTTACAATAAAATAATAATCTTTTATGCATATCTCTATGCATAAAAGTCAAATATAATAAAAGTAACACTTTTACAATAAAATAATAATCTTTTATGCATACTTCTATGCATGAAAATCAAATATGAAAAAAATAACATTTTTTCAATAATAATCTTTTATGCATACCTCTATGCATGAAATTCAAATATGATAAAAGTAACACTTTTATAATGAAAAACATAATCTTTTATGTCTAAAAATCTATTTTGATGAAAATAACACTTTCATAATAAAAGAAAATTATTCTTTTATACATAAAAATCTATTTTGATGAAAGTAACACTTTCATAATAAAAGAAAATTATTCCTTTATGCATAAGAATAATAATAATCAATATGCATCTTCTATGCATGAAAATGATACTTTTAGAGTATAGAATTGATAAGAATTACTCTTTTAGCATAATAAAAGATAATTCTTATTTCTAAAAATTTTGCTATAATCTCCTTTGTATGGCTGACCATTTTTTAATTTTTTTTACTTAATTTTTATCTTAAAAATTAACTCTAATTGATTTAAAGTAATCTATACTAATCAAAATTCACTTATAAGAGAGAAAACATTATAAAAAGTTTAATTCCAACAATTTTTACTTAACTAGGATAAAGAAGGGTTGATTCTAAGAAGAGAGATGGGAAAAGCCTTTCGATCAAGGCATAACATCCATTTATCACTTCAAACAATCATAAACATTAGAAAAACATAAAATCAATAAAAAAAAATACAAGAATCTCTACTTACAATTTCTTGGAGCTTTCCTTTGGCTTAATGGTTTGAGGGTTCAACTCTTGTTTGTAACAAGAGTGGCCATCAATCTTTGGAAGAGGAAAATGTCAAAAACTAGTGAATTATTAATAAATTCAGAGTTCTTGGCTTGGGAGGAGCAGAGTAACAGTACATAAAACACTATTATGTTTCAACAAAGGGGAGGGCTTCTATTTATAGAAAAAAGTGAGCCTCTAACCAAGCCAACTGATTCTAGAATTTTTCAGATCAGTTTGGTCAATTTTTGACCATTTTTTGTCAGTTTTGGTCACTTTTTGGATCTAGTTGAAACAGGAGAGAGGAGAGATGAAAATATCTCATTATTTGGGAGGTTAAAACTCTTTCAAACATGTGAAATAGGTGTCCTCTTCATGAGGAAAATTCTCCCATGCAGAGGTGTCAAAAATACATCATTTCACCTAAATATCTCTCTTTTTTTAACTATTAACCTTGTCCTTAGTCAACTCTTCATCTTATGTGAGTATTTACTCATTTTTGAGAGATTTTTCTTTTATTTCTTCATTTATCTCCTCCCTATGGATGAATCTTATTGGTCCATAAGAACCTTAATTTAAAATTTCGAAAAAATCTTCACCCCCAGGAGAATGCCTCTTGAACAGATTATACTTAATTTCTAATGCACCTTCTGAAAATCTTTTTGAACTTCTGTTTCAGGAGAACTTATTTTAATAAGATGAGGTATTTTTCTATCCAAAAATATTTAAAATCTGAATATTATCTCTCTAGAATATTTTCTCTCTCTAGGTCAAAACAGGTAGAAACAAGATCTTTTATATTTCTGAAGAGGGGAATGAATTACAGGGGAAGATACTGGACATCATGAGGGTTGGGGGGAGGAATCTTACATTCTACCCACTTAAAAAACGCGAGATGTCCTCATCTCGCGGGTGGAGTATGATCTTTTTCATCTTCTTCTTCTTCTTCAATCATTTCCAGCGTTACTGCTTTGGAAGTGGACGGCCGATTTGGGAACAACTCTCTTTGACTTCCCCTATTCTCAGGTGGAGGTCTTGCATTACTTTAGGTTGAAAGTGCATGTTGGATAGAGAGTCTACCTCTGGGACTTCCCTGATTTTGGCGGATAGAACCGTGATTACTCTGGACGGAAGGGGCTGGAGTCTGGAATTTTGATCCCTGATTTCCCTGCCCTGAAAACCTTGATCCAAAAGGAGTTGGGCAATCCATACTGCGATGTCCAAATCCTTGACAGTTATAGCATTTCACTCTCTTGTTCAAGGGTGGAACTTCTGAAGTTGAAAGCCAGGGAATTGAGTTTTGAAAAAAGGACATTTCTTCCATTCTGGAACTTTCCATATCCTGGGTTTGACCCTGATATCTCTTAGGCGGAGGAAGGTTGGAATCACCTTCTGGGAATAAAAACCTTTTGAAAGGTTATAGTGCTGGCTTTGGCGAGACTTTAACATCAAAGGCTTTGGCGAAATCCTTCGCCATCCGAACTGCTTCGGCCATGGAAATAGGTTTGGCATTCTTGACTAAAGTATCTAATGGCTCGTTCATTCCCTGAATGAACCTGGCCATCAGCTGCTCTTCATCCAATTGAGGGGAATATTTACGGAGAAGTGCAAAAGCCTGATGGTACTTTTCAATTTTTCGGGTTTCCTACTTTAGTTCCAAGAACTCATTCATCTTAGTTTCAAGAAAGCCTGGGAGACAAAACCTCTTTCTGAGGTAAGCCTTGAGATCGGTCCAGGTTTGGGTATTTTGATCGAGACGGTTTGTCTCGCAGTGGTTTCTCCATGCCACTCTAGCTGTCTCCACTATCTTCAGTCTTGCAAGAGCCATTTTGCTCTTCTCATTGTACCCGGTGACATCGAAGTATTCTTCCATTGATTCGATCCACTTCTCCACAGTCTCGTCCAAGTTTTCTCCTCCACCTTTGAAAGGTCCAGGCTGCAAACTATGAAGAGTTTTACGAACATCCGGGTCAAGCTCTTCTTCATCGAGTTAGGGGTTAACATTTCTACCACGACGACCTCGATCCATGTTCCTATCAATACGAAAATTCTTGTTAAGTCTCTTTATTTATGATTCAATCCGAATTTTGATTCAACTGATTCCGGGGTTGTCTAAATAGGTCGGCTCTCCACAGAATCAAGGGATAAAGATACTCATATAGAATGCATTATCATTTAATAATTCATTCAGAATATCTCATTCATATCTTTAACACAGTAATGGTCCATTAGACTAAATTTTTCCATCTGAACAGTCCTCCATGGGGATTTCAATTTTTCAGATTTTTATCATCCCTTAACTTGATCCACTGAACAAAAGTTAACAGTAGTAATCTGGCAGCATAATCCACTAATCTGATAGTGATTGGCTGAAGTCATTAACTTCATTCTAGCTACGAATATTATCACAGGGACTCGTCCCATTCATCCTCATTGCGGTTTCGCTCAGCTTATTACATTTCAACCAATTTTCAGGGATCATCATTTTTCAATCAGAATCCAAATCAACTCATCAGTTCTCAACCAGAATTTAAAAATCATATCAACCACATTCGAATTCATCAACTGGATAGCATTAATGCTTATAATTTCAAGTCTTAGATTTACTCGTATATACAGCCAGTAAAGAGCTGCAGTTATACCCTCGATATATACGGGTAGTCACGGTCCTTGGAATTATAAGGTAAATACTATCATGTCTAGGCCTCAAGCAAGTCAGGGATTCCATACAATTGCGGTACTTCCACCTGCAGACCAAATTACCAAATTACGAATTTCAGTTTGAATATCAAATTGTATGAATTTTTTATCACAATTACAACCATTTTGTCCTTCTTGATAAATTTTTGACATATTTGGCTTCTCGGTTGATCCTCATTAATCAAATAGCTCTGATACCAACTGTAAGATCCTTGTCCCCACCGCGCAACGGATTCGGGGTGCTAGCAGCGGAAGTAGCACATCTTGCGTGGGACAAGGTCCCACACTCGAGACCTCGCCTACGGATATCCAGACAGGTGACTAATTCCTCGATTCTTCCAAACCGAACTTGAAAAAACTTCTCTTGCCCGGAAAGCGCACGGGCGATTCCACCAGGATAGCTTTTCCCTAACGTAGTCAAAAGCCTTACTTAACTGAACTGATCTGACCGTTTGCACTTGGATCATAGAGACCAACGCTTTTTTCCTCATCGAGAGGCACAGCCGTTGATCCTTTTTCCATAGAATAATTTTTGTTCGGGATTTACTTCATCTATCGAACTAAACAGAAATTAAGTCTCGATTTACGGATCCATCAGTCCAGCCTAATCCCATCCAGTCCCATGGGTTAGCCAACCGCCCAACCACTGTAGTGATGGGATCCAATTAGGAATTTGGTTAGGTTTTGTCCCAGGTACCAAGGAAAAGAGTTCCCAAGTCTCCTAGCTGAAAGTTCATGCAAACATAAAACTAGTCGCACCACTTACCCACCCAATATGAAATTACCTTTTTCTCAACATCAGCTAACTTTAAAACAATCCTTTAATGAAACCATTATGTCATTGATCACTATCCTCAAAATCTCTGGTTGAATCCATATTTCTAATCATTCATTTATCGGTGTTTTATCGGTGTACTTATGGCATCATTGGCAACCAGAACGCTCACCACTTGTTCACTCAGGAGCCTTTTTGATAGTTCCTAGCTCATAATAATCGACAATATATTCACATAACAAAATGGAATCTCCGTGGAAGATCAGCAAGATCAACCAACAGATCTATATAAAAGAGCCATGGACTCATCCGTTAACGACCAGCAAGATCAATCAACCAGATCCATGCCCGGTTTCAGAAAACAACTCTTACTCCTTATTCCAATATCTTCCACAACGCACATGTGGGTATCTTCGGCGACCCAGAGCCCGAGTACCGTATGGTCAGCACCCTCTAGGATCCTTCGCAGGTCACCTAGCGCTTCACTCATAGGCCGCTTCCTTGGTCCCTCATCCACCGTACCGGAAGCTCACCATTTAAATCAAACCGAGGCTGGTCAAGACCTCGACCGACCTTGCTACGCGAGACGTCCTCCATTGACTCTCCGTCAACTGTTGCAACTTTACCAAGTAGGTCTCTACGACCACATACTTAAGACAGTCAAAATGCTTTCCAACATCTTTGACATAAAACAATCATTTGCAAACAGTTTACAAATATAGTTTCCATATTGAACTCTCGTCATTCCACATTATTTCATATCAATCCATATTACTTAATCCAATTCCAAATCATATATGTATCCATTCTTGACCAGATACATCATTTTCCATCCCATCACATCGGATTCATTCACTTCACATAACATCCATTCCTATCTTTCTTAATTTACATTACGTCTCATCACATCCATTTCTCATTATATCTCATTCGTTCAGATCTTATATTATTCATTCACATTCTGATGATTCACATGACATCTCATCTCATCTATTTGCTCATATCGACTTCATATCCATTCACATTCATATTTGCATTCATTATTCCACACACACATCCATATTCGTACATCCACATTCACATCTACATTTATACATCCATTTTCACATCCACATTCATACATCCACATCCAAATCCACATTCATACATCCACATCCACATCTACATTCATACATCCACATTCACATTCACATCCATACATCCATATCCACATTCCACATCCTCATTCACATTCACATACATCCACATCCACATTCCATATCTATATCCATATCCCCATTCACATCCACATTCATATTTACATACATCTACATTTACATTCCATATCTACATCCATATCCCCATTCACACATCCACATTCATATTCACATACATCCACATTCACATTCCATATCTACATCCATATCTCCATTCACACATCCACATTCGCATTCACATACATCCACATTCACATTCACATCCTTACATCTATATCCACATTCCACATCCTTATTCACATTTACATACAATCACATCCACATTCTATATCTACATCCATATCCACATTCACATCCACATTCACATTTACATACATCCACATTCACATTCACATTCTCATCCATACATCCATATTCACATTCCACATCTACATCATTTCTTTCACATACATATAACTACATCTATTCCTCGTTCATTTTCATCTAATTGATTCGTTTCACATCCTCATATCTATTTATAGAATACAAGAGAATTCTTATTTTCGATATAAGATTTCTTTACGTATTTATTTATGCATAAATTACATTTTAAGAAGACTAACACTTTCGAAATAAAAATCAATCTTTTATGCATCTTCCTATACATAAATTCATTTTAAATGAGAATGACACTTTTGAATAGAAAATCAAATCTTTAATGCATCTTCCTATGCATAAAATCAAAATTGACGAAAATACCTCTTTTGAACTAAAAACAGATTTCTTTATGCATCTTTACATGTATAAATCCAATTTAGTAAGAATTACACTTTTAGAATAAAAGAATTTTTCTTATGCATTCTATTTATGCATAAAATCATTTATGATGAAAATCACTCTTTTAATATAAAAAATATATCTTTTATGCATATGAATATACATACAGTCATTTATGATACAAATCACTCTTTTAATATAAAAGAATTTCTTTTATGCATCTAATTTATGCATAAAATCATTTATGATGAAAGTAACACTTTTATAAAAAAAATAATCTTTTATGCATACTTCTATGCATGAAAATCAAATATGATAAAAGTAACACTTTTATAATAAAATAATAATCTTTTATGCATACCTCTATGCATGAAAATTAAATTTGATAAAAATAATACTTTTACATTAAAATAATAATCTTTTATGCATACCTCTATGCATGAAAATCAAATATGATAAAAATAACACTTTTACAATAACATAATAATATTTTATACATACCTCTATGCATGAAAATCAAATATGATAAAAGTAACACTTTTACAATAAAGTAATAATCTTTTATGCATACCTCTATGCATGAAAATCAAATATGACAAAAGTAACACTTTTACAATAAAATAATAATCTTTTATGCATACCTCTATGTATGAAAATCAAATATGATAAAAGTAACACTTTTACAATAAAATAATATTCTTTTATACATACCTATATGCATGAAAATCAAATATGATAAAAGTAACACTTTTACAATAAAATAATAATCTTTTATACATACCTCTATGCATGAAAATCAAATATGATAAAAGTAATACTTTTACAATAAAATAATAATCTTTTATGCATACTTCTATGCATGAAAATCAAATATGATAAAAATAACACTTTTTCAATAATAATCTTTTATGCATACCTCTCTGCATGAAATTCAAATATGATAAAAGTAACACTTTTATAATTAAAAACATAATCTTTTATACCTAAAAATCTATTTTGATGAAAATAACACTTTCATAATAAAAGAAAATTATTCCTTTATACATAAAAATCTATTTTGATGAAAGTAACACTTTCATAATAAAAGAAATTTATTCTTTTATGCATAAAAATAATAATAATCAATATGCATCTTCTATGCATGAAAATGACACTTTTAGAGTATAGAATTGATAGGAATTACTCTTTTAGCATAATAAAAGATAATTCTTATTTTTAAAAATTTCACCATAACCTCCTTTGTATGGTTAACCATTTTTTAATTTTTTCTACTTAATTTTTATCTTAAAAATTAACTCTAATTGATTTAAAGTAATCTATACTAATCAAAATTCACTTATAAGAGAGAAAACATTATAAAAAGTTTAATTTCAATAATTTTCACTTAACTAGGATAAAGAAGGGTTGATTCTAAGAAGAGAGAGAAGAAAAGCCTTTCGATCAAGGCATAACATCCATTTATCACTTCAAACAATCATAAACATTAGAAAAACATAAAATCAATAAAGAAAAATATAAGAATCTCTACTTACATAATTTCTTGGAGCTTTCCTTTGGCTTGATAGTTTGAGGATTCAACTCTTGTTTGTAACAAGAGTGGCCACCAATCTTTGGAAGAGGGAAATGTCAAAAACTAGTGAATTATTAATAAATTCACAGTTTTTGGCTTGGGAGGAGCAGAGTAACAGTGCATAAAACACTATTATATTTCAACAAAGGGGAGGGCTTCTATTTATAGAAAAAAGTGAGCCTCTAACCAAGCCAACTGATTCTAGAATTTTCGAGATCAGTTTGGTCAATTTTTGACCATTTTAAGTCAGTTTTGGTCACTTTTTGGATCTAGTTGAAACAGGAGAGAGGAGAGATGAAAATATCTCATTATTTGGGAGGTTAAAACTCATTCAAACATGTGAAATAGACGTCCTCTTCATGAGGAAAATTTTCCCATGTAGAGGTGTCAAAAATACATCATTTCACTTAAATATCTCTCTTTTTAACTATTAACCTTGTCCTTGGTCAACTCTTCATCTTATGTGAGTATTTACTCATTTTTGGGAGATTTTCCTTTTATTTCTTCATTTATCTCCTCCTTACATTTGGATGAATCTTATTGGTCCATAGGAACCTTAATTTAAAATTTCAAAAAAATCTTCACCCCCAAGATAATGCCTCTTGAACAGATTATACTTAATTTCTAATGCACCTTCTGAAAATCTTTTTACACTTCTATTTCAGGGAAACTTATTTTAATAAGATGAGGTATTTTTCTATCCAAAAATATTTAAAATTTGAATATTATCTCTCTAGAATATTTTCTCTCTCTAGGCCAAAACAGGTAGAAACAAGATCTTTTATATTTCTGAAGAGGGGAATGAATTACAGGGGAAGATACTGGACATCATGAGGACTGGGGAGAGGAATCTTACAGGTGTTAGCAACAGAGGATATCCCTTGTAAGATTTACACCAAAGACCTTTGCTTGAATCTCAATCCACTTACCTTGTAAAATAATGAATATGGTCTTCAGTAGTACTAGGCACCCACGTATGAAAGGAGAAGTCTTTATTATTACTATTGCTGCCAGCTTCTTGAGAGATAGGGGATGGAGAGCCAGCAGCTGCCCAATAGTATGGGAAGTAATATTCGCCTGTTGTTGTGAAGCCTGTATGCAAGGCAAAAGAGATGGGAACCTGTGCGCAGCCGCCTGTGGGCAAGCGAAAGAGAGACGTGTGCGCAGCCGCCTAGGGTAAACGAAGGAGTGCCCTACGCGCAGCCGTTTGTGGATAAACGATGGAGTGACCTGCGCGCAGCCGTCTGTGGGTAAAACGATGGAGAGGTCGCCTGCCGGCCAGATAAAAGAAGATTGCCATGCACAGCCGCCTATATACAAGAGGAGGATCACGCCTGAGCGATGGAAGGGGCACACGTCGAACAGCTGGCCGGCCCACCTTATTTGCATGGAGGCGGCCACAGTTCCAAAGTTCCCAAGGGGGGGTGGGTAGGTGGCCATGCACCCACCCCCACACACCTGATTAAGGGAGGGCTTCCCTCCCCACCATGGCCCATGCGTGGGTGCCCACCCTACCAAGGGCATCATGAGATATTGGGGAAGCTGCCCACTCATTAATGAGTGTGAACCTGCAACCTTATAAAAACAAAGGTTACAAATAATGCTATAAAATAAACAAATGCAATACACTTACCACCTGTTCACATGAAACAAAATTCGTCTCAGAAGGTAGAGCAAACTTCACGGCTCACTAGAGCAGGCGTCCGCACTTAGTAAGTGGCACGTCAAACATGCAAACACAAGAATACAAGTCACGCGAAGACAGTTCCAAGCATGCAAACATGAAATGAGTGATGCTAGAGTGCCGAGTCCCCTAGTATAATTATTCCACATGAGCTATCATAGCTTTGTTGTACTCTCCTCATATAAAAGGGGACCATTTCAAGCAATGAATACAAGCAAGCTCTCAAGCCTCTTTATGAGCACAAGTCTTAATCTTGTAACCTAATTGTGCTTGAGTCTAAAGCTTAATTAGCTTAATTCATTCGTCATGATTGTCATTAGGTATCACCCAACTTAGCTTAGCTTAATCACATGTTAATTAGTGTAGGATTAGGTCTTTCTTCTCATCACCGTCTCCATGGGAGCTTGGATCCACAAGCTTTAACATGGTATCAAAGCTTGGTTTAAGCTCCCTATTAGCTTAGCTCTAGTCTTCTCCAATCTCTCTTTAGCTTAATCTCAATCATTACTCATCTTTATTCTTCACTAATTTCATCCTATCTACTCACCTCACTTTATAGCTCAAAATTGTCAAGCTTCACATTGCTTGCTCCGTCAACCATCTTCAAATTCCTTTTGAGAGACTCCTTAGCTCATTGCTAAGAGCCTCACCAAAGAAATTAGATAGAATCCTCCTCCACAACCCGATTTCTGCGCTGCAGGCCGCATGATAGCTTCTGCTCATTCCGCATTATTGCTTGCAATCAACCCAAGCCCTCTTGGATGTGGGTTAGCAATGCCCTAAGCTACCCACAAACGAAATTTGAGCCCTATTCATGCAATGGTGACAACGACACGCTGAAAAAACCATCAAGCCTAAGCATCATTTTTTGCCGTTTTTTGAGTAACATTAAGCTCCCTTTGAGTTCTAATCAAAGGCAAGAAAGCCAGGCAAAAAGACTCACCAAAAACGCTACCAATTTGCTCAATTTCATCCTCCATTTTTTAGCTCTGTTAATCACAATGATTAACACTTAATCATTGTCATTAGTAATCATTTAGCAGAAATTGAGCTTAAATCAAAGTCAAAATTAAAAAATTAGAGTGTTATTCCATTGTGAAAAACTCTCTGTTGCATCAAAATTCATCTCAACCACTGGCATTGCTCAACTTAAGTGATTTTTTCACCGCATTGAGTTTATCTCTAGCATATAATTTACACCTTAATCACTTGTGAAAGGATTAGACACTGCCTAAGCACTAAAATCAAGGCTTAAGGTAAGACCCCCTTCTCATCATGGAGCATGTAGAAGTCGTCTCAAGATTTTATGGTGATGGGTTTTACACATGGCAAAGCAAGACCATGTACTTGCTTATGCGTAAGAGACTTTAGCTTCCAATTGAGGATGAACAAGTGGAGGTTGATCCACTCCAAAACAACAAAGCATTGGGCCTTATCACTCAAAACCTTGGTGACGATGTGATTAGTCATATTGCTGGCATCAAAGATGCCAAGTTGACATGGTAAGAACTCAACAAGATTTTCGACACCGACTCAAAGAGCTCAAAGATCAACCTTCTCATGAAGTTTTACAAGCTCGACAAGAAGGACACCGAGACCATGGCACAACACATTAACAAATTTAAAGGTATCAAGCAGCAACTTAGTGCATTAAAGAAAGTCATTGAAGAAGATGAATCTATTGCTGTATTGTTAAAAGTGTTGACAAAGAACCTTATGAAGCACTTGTTGCTACACTTAAAAATGTACCCAACACTAAAATTTAAGATATAGAATCATCTCTACTTGAACATGAATCAAAATTCAAGGATAAAGAACCACTCAAATCACATTCAAGTGAGCAAGCACTGTATGCAAAGGGTGGGAGATTTCAAAGGACAAATCAATCAACATCTCAACTTCCAAGATGCTATCACTATGGAAAACTTGGTCATAGCAAGAATGAATGTCGCAATAAAGATAAACCAAAGCTTGTTTGTGACTACTGTGCAAAAATTGGTCACCTAGAAGACGATTGCTATCACAAAAAGAAGCAGGCAAACTACATCAAGGTCAAAGATGCTCCACCAAACGACACGCTCTTCTAGCGAAAGAACCAGTGTATTTTTCATCCCTCTTGTCTCTATAAAATTGTGATGTAATCAGCCTCTGAGACCATATGATGCACTCAAGCTGAAATTCATAGCCAAAGTAGCTATAATGCCAAAGTAGCAAAAGGACAAAATTAACCTAGCACAAGGAGGGAGAGAGGAAGAGTGAGCCTAAAAATTGTACCCAATCTAGCATCGAGGGGGGGTGTTGAAATGAGTGATGCTAGAGTGCCAAGTCACCTAGTATAATTATCCCACATGAGTTATCATAGCTTTGTTGTACTCTCCTCATATAAAAGGAGACCATTTCAAGTAATGAATATAAGCAAGCTCTCAAGCCTCTTTATGAGTACAAGTCTTAATCTTGTAACCTACTTGTGCTTGAGTCTAAAGCTTAATTAGCTTAGTTCATTCATCATGATTATCATTAGGTCTCAAGCCTCTTTATGAGTACAAGCAAGCTCTCAAGCCTCTTTATGAGTACAATTCTTAATCTTGTAACCTACTTGATGCTAGAGTGCCAAGTCACCTAGTATAATTATCCCACGAGTTATCATAGCTTTGTTGTACTCTCCTCATATAAAAGGAGACCATTTCAAGCAATGAATATAAGCAAGCTCTCAAGCCTCTTTATGAGTACAAGTCTTAATCTTGTAACCTACTTGTGCTTGAGTCTAAAGCTTAATTAGCTTAGTTCATTCATCATGATTGTCATTAGGTATCACCCACCTTAGCTTAGCTTAATCACATGTTAATTAGTGTAGGATTAGGTCTTTCTTCTCATCATCGTCTCCATGGGAGCTTGGATCCACAAGCTTCACCACAATCACCAATGCAATCTCCCCTAGATTGCACTTGGACTCCGCGAAGAAAACGCAAGGCAAGAGCACCAGAAGAGAAAAAACGCTTCATGAAGAACGGGCTATACAACAGAAAACACACCCTCTAGAAGAAAACGCAGCCCCTTGTAGCTTGCCCCTTGATGCCTAACCGCCAATTTACTCTCACAGGAGCGGCTTCGGCAACCATTGGTCTGGAACCCCCTGATCCGTTTACCTAGTGCCCACATGTTGGGGGCCTGACCTCATGTATCATGGGGAGCGTTGAGCATAGGACCTGCCAGGTCTCTTGGAGATTGGATCGCACACAAACAGTTACACCCCGGAGGTGCAGGAGAGAGACCTGACAGGAATCCGAGATAGAGACAGACTTAGCATCGACATCAACTCAGCTATTCCTCAGGAGTGGCTCACTCCTATCCCAAACCTGACTCCCCTAGTGTGGCTAGGCATGTTTACGATGCATGTGGCAGTCCATGGAGCCGATGAGGGCAGTGGTCTGCTCACCTTTTCTATTGGATCCCATGGAAGATTAGAGAGATCCGAGCTCCCCTTAGGGGATTTCTATGGCTGCACCTTACAGAGGGTGAGGGTGATTGGATTTCAGGCACGGGAGTGGCATATAGACCCACCACCGGCCAAGGTGGCTAGGGAGAGATTCTGGCGGCTATGGATATGGGAGTACCGACCTCTCACGCGCCTTCAGTGGGACTGTCACCAATTGGCCGACCATTTGGTCCATCTCCAGTTTTTGTGTCTCTTTCACTTGAGGCCAGGCCGGTGTCTCATGTGAAGAGGCCAGTATTCTTGCTTGACATGGACGGTAGCCAGACTGGTGCCACCCGTGTGTTAGCACGAAGGTGTCATATGGACGGGAGCCAGACTGGTGCCACCCGTGTATGACCTGGACTGTGTTCTATCCATGGGATTGTCATGCCATGGAAGAGCCAGTATTCGTGCCGTGTCTTGCCTATGGGACTGTCACTCCATAGGGAGGCTCGTGCCTAGAACTGTGTCTTACCTATGGGATTGTCACTCCATAGAAAGACCAGGATTTATGTTTTACGTCGTGCCATTTTTGTGCCCGACAGATATTTTGTACTTGTTCCATGAACGGGAGATATGTCCATGATACTATTTGCACATGCACTCATGTTTTGCATGTTTGAAACTGTTTTCGCATGACTTGTATTTTTGTGTTTGCCTGCTTGACGTGTTACTTACTGAGCGGGGATGCCTGCCAATGAGTCCTGAAGTTTGCTCTGTCTTCTGACGAGATTTGTTGCATGTGAATAGGTGGTAAGTATATCGCACATGTTGGTTTAATACTTTATTCTCTAACCTTTCATTTTATAAGGTTATATGTTCACATTCACTTAAAAGTGGGCACCCAATTTGGGCACCCACTTAGGGGCCAAGGTCGGTAGCCACACTTAACTTGTGTGTGTGTGGGGCTAGGTGCATGGTCACCTACCCACACCACCTTGGAGTTGGCCGCCCACATGCAAACATGGGGAGCCAACCAGCTCTAATTGTTTACTCCCCTCCAACACCCATAAAAAAAGGCGACCACCCTTCGTGGAGGGGTAACCGGCGATCGTTTCCACCATCTAGCCGACGATCATCTCTTGCGCTTGTTTTCCAAACAGGCGACTGCCATCTCCAACAGACTACGCACGACCCTCTGTCTAGCAGGCTACGCCTGTCTACTGCAGTCGACTAGGCGCCTCCCCTCCTCTCAGCAGCCAGGCGACTGTGTGTGTGTGCGCCTCCTGTGACAGGCAGCCAAACAGGCTGCGCTGCCTACCACAGCAGGCGACTGTGTATCCACCACCAGCAAGCTGCGCTCCAGCTCCAACAGGCGGCTGTCAACTGTGCGCTTCATCTCCTTTGCACGCGGCATCTCTTCAGAGTGGCGGCTACTACTCCTCTTCCTTTCCCACAAGAAGGTGGCTGCTGTTTCTTTGTAGGCGGTTGTGCCTCCTTTACATCGGCGGCATCTCCTTTCTTCAGGAGGCTATACTTTTCCCCAGGCAGCTACTCCTCTTGACATGCTACTGCACTTTGGTGTCCCTCTCAAGTAACTGCACACAGACACCATGAGTATTGGTCTTCCATCTGCAATCTACAAGTAAGTGAATTTCAGATTTAAGTAAAGAACTTTGTGATAAATCTGATAAGGAGTTCTCTCTACGGCAACACCCGTTCGGTGCCGGGTAGTCCAAGCTCTTGAAGAACCACGGTCCAAAGGTGCTGAGATCGAGAGAGCCAGACGTTAGTACGGGAGCGCCTCTTTGTGCGTGGTTATGGAACACCAGTGGGGCGCTCTCGCGGAGTCCAGTGAAGGCACAGGACCGTAGAGACTGGACCACTCAAGTGGTCGCTCTACTTCGAACGTCGACTTCGAGCTTCTTGTTTGGTACTGTATTCATTTGTACATGGACATCATCTGATTCTTGGAACCCATGGAGCATTGTATTTGTTAAATACTCCCAATAATATATTATATATGTCGGCCCGTTCCGGCCCCAGTGCTGGTGTCCATCTATCTCATTTCATTTCATTTAAATTTCAAGTTGTCATTAAGTTGTCCATTTCAAATTATGATATTAAGTTGTGCTATTACGCGTGTGGGTGTCCAACGGAGTCTATTCCCACTTGACGGGATCGGTTTCAGGGACCCGAGTGAGTGGACTTGGCATGACCCCGCTAATTGGGAGGAGACTATGCATGCCCTCTTCTATGCATATACAGCGCGATAGTTTTTGGCCTAGAAAGATCACTCTCTTTCTTTGGCTAATGGCACATGGGAGCTTGGCAGAGTCAGTACTTCGTTGGCAGTTGGAGGTTGGCCAACAACTTGCCCGAGCTGTGGCCACCCCTAGGAGTCTCAGCAACATTGTCTTTGGGATTGCCCGAAGGCTCAGCAGGTTTGGTGGTGGATTCTCCGCATCTTCACTATGGACAGGGCCTCAACCCGGATCATTACATGGGGCATTGTTGGTTGGGCCACAGAGGTTGAGGTGGTCAAGGCTTACGAGGAGGATGGGGAAGGGCTAGCCCTTCAGGTCTCTCACCACCACATTTCGGCATTACCAGTCATCACAGCCCCACGTACAAATCACTGGCGTCCAGGATCATGCCAGGGAACCTGGCACATATGGCGAGCTAGATGCAACGAAGCCACTGAGGGTACACACACTCCGCCAGCTGAGTCCACTCTTCGCGGCCAATGGGAAAAGTTGCAGGGTGGATCTGAACGCATGCGGAAGCGGCGGGAAGCTTTCTTAAGGCTCTGGCGGCTTGGTCCTTTTCTCACTGATAGAGGTGGTGATCCCACTTGGCATTACAGACCACCTATGTGGTTGTTTCCCCCCTCCCCCCCCTTCCCCCTATATGATATAGCCTTCTCGTCATAGAGCGGCCAGACAGAGGAGAAGCGTCTCTTTCCTCTCCTTTGATTACTTGATTCCTGCCTTTTACATGAGGCGAGTTTGTATCTAGCCCTTCGTGGTTGTTTTTAGCCATTCTTGGCTGGTTTTTTTAGTAACTAATAGAAGGATCTTTTTCCCAGGAAAAAAAATATTAAGATCATGCACACACATGAGTGCAACTAAACTGAAAGAAACACCCATCTACTCAGTTGTATCAATCAAGTTAAGTGCTCAAGGATCCAAAATCCTTCTCGAATCTTCCCAAAACATAGATACAGGTGAACACTAAGATAGCTAGTCCTATGAAAACACACCATGTCAGGCTCCATATGCCATACATGTACTGTCATGTCAAGCTCCATATGCCACACATGTACAGTAGAAAACATAAGTAATTAAGAATTTTGTGACATCCCCCTCGGCTTCTAAGTAGTTGACCGCAATTGAAAAGCTTCCAGATAGGCCGTCAAAAGCTTTAGATAATCTTGAAAATAATCCTCGTCCATCCATTTTGCATCCATAGTGGAATAGTTTTTAAATTTCACAAGATACCTGCGTACAAGCTTTCCTCCCACATGCTTACGTTCCTTGTGAAAAACTATATGCTCAAGTTGCAATACCTCCTCGAGTTCATATCTTCCAAAATTGGTTCCATAGGAGGTGGTCCCACATAAGGCCACATGAAATGCATTATGTATTTTTCAATGATCGGGTAGTACCAATCTATAAGCCACTTCATTTATCTTCTGTAAAATCTAGAATGGCCCATGATACCTGTTCAAAAGCTTAGGATATCGGCCTTCTTTACCTGGCCGCTTCCGAAGTCGTGCTTTCTCGAACTTCAGTAACACCCAATCATCTTCCTTGAAAATTACCTATCTCTTGTGCTTGTCAACTGCCTTTTTATGCTTAGTTTGAGATCTTTCTATGGTTGTTCGTATCTATACAAACGCAATATGCAAATCTCTGACATACTCATCTGCTGCAAAGATTTCATCTTTAGTTCATAGGATAGATGGTAACACCACCTTGCCATAAACTATCTCAAACGAAGCCTTCCAAATTGAAGAATACACAGTGTTGTTGTACGCAAACTCAACTAGGGATAAGTATTTCTCCCAATCTGTTTTCTGCTCGGATATATAACATTTGAGTAAATCAAGTACGGCTGAATTTGCGATTTCACTCTAACCATCCGTTAATGATAAGCTGATGAACAATTCAGCTTTGTGCTCATGTTAACAATGCTCGCCAAAATAAACTGGTGGTTCGAGGATCTCTATTCCCCACAATAGATTTGGGCATGCCATGATGTCTAAAAATCTGAGCCAAGAATAATTTTGCCGTGTGTTCTGGCTTAATTGTTTTCCTCATAGGAATAAAGTGTGCCTGTTTGCTAAAGCGATCAATGACAATCCAAATAGCATCATTACCATGTGCAGATTTCGGTAGATCCATAATAAAATCCATGGCAATGCTTTCCCATGGTTCATGTAGAATGGGTAAAGGTTGAAGCAAACCAAGTGTTTTGTGTCTGCCAAATTTGACTTTCTGACACACCAGGCACTCATGTACATAAATTTTGATATCTTTGCGTAAAGCTGGCCAAAAGAAATATAGTTCCAAAGCCTGTGTATTAGCCAGAATGCCACAATGACATGCATACGGAGGAGCATGACACTCTTCCATAACTTTTTGACGAAAAAAATTTACCACGCAAATGCAGTTTTGCACCATTAGAAACTCATCTCTTACCGAATAAGATGGGACAGCAATACCCCCAATCAATTCAGCCCAAATAAGCTGAAAATCTATGTCCGAAGAATACATATCTCGCATCGCTGACAAGTCTCAATCGTAGGCGATAGTCATTGCATGCACTTGAGGCCTTCGTGACAAAGCTTCCGCTACCAAATTCTTCTTTCTTGGGATATGCAAAATTTGAAAATGAAACATGGATAAGAAATTTGCCCACCTTAAATGCTTCTATAAGAGTTTAGGTTTTGTGAGAAAGTGTCGTAAACTCTGATGATCTGTTTTAACCATAAATTCAACCCCCAAAAGATAATGTTTCCATGTCTGTAGGGCATGAATAACAGTTAATAACTCTTTCTCATAAACCTGCAAGTACAATTTTGCATGTTGTAGGTGGCGGCTTTCAAAAGCCATTGCATGACCTTCTTGATTCAAAGCAACCCCCAAAAAATTTCCACATGCATCACACTCAACCACAATGGGTCGACCTTCTTGATTCAAAGCAACCCCCAAAAAATTTCCACATGCATCACACTCAACCACAATGGGTCTATGCAAATCTAGAATGATAAGAACAAGCCCTCAGATAATGGCATCCTTTAACTTTTGGAAAGTTATTCTCTCTGAATCAAATCAACTGAATACAACTTTCTTCTTTGTTAAATCATGTAACGGAGAAGCCAAAAAAGTAAAGTATTGAATAAATTAACAATAGTAAGAACATAGGCTAGTGAAACTCCTAAATTGATATACATTTTGAAGCTCTGGCCAGTCCTTAATAGCGTGGATCTTGGTAGGATCCATGCGTACACCCTCTTTCGAAACAATATGTCCTAAATAATGGATCTCTAACAAGAAGAATTCACTCTTCTTTCCATTGATCAAAAGCTTGTGTTTCATAAGCTCTGCAAACACAATGGTTAGGTGCTCCTTATGCTCTGCCTCACTCTTTGAAAAGATAATAATATCATCAAAGAAAGTTCCCGTGAACTTGCGGTGAGGTCTAAAAATCCTATCCATCATTCTATTGAAAGTGGTGGGAGCATTTGTAAGACCAAATTGTACTACCAAATATTCATATACTCCGAAAGGTGTTCTGAAAGCAGTTTTATAAACATCTTGAGGCATCACTCTAATATGATGATAGCCACTCTTGAGATCAATACGACTGAAACACGTAGCTTCCTCAAGCTTGTCAAGAATGTCATCAATTCTAGGAATCGGGAACCTATTTTTGACAGTTATTTTGTTCAGAACTCTGTAATCTACACACGTCGTATACGAACCATCTTTTTTCTAAACAAGTAATACTCGAGAACCATAAGGCGAAGAACTCGGTCGGATCAACGCTTTCTAAGAAGGTCATTCACCTGAGTCATAATTTCTTCTTGTTGGGCCGACACTTACTCTGTATGGAGGCCGATTAGGAGGGAAGCTACTCGGGATTATGTCAATACAATGATCCTCTGGCCTATCTGGAGGTAACTGTTCAGGTAGGGTGTCAACAAAGCAATCAGTATAGTCACTTAAGAAGTTAATCTTGTCCTGATCAATGGGAGTCACAGAATCATGTTCAACATTATCGCATACAAAAACCAAGTAAGAATAAGCTGATTTCTTTATTGCTTTAGAAATGGAAATATGGCTTACAACTAGTATAGTACTCCCAGTGGTACCTACATCTATGCAAATTTCCCTACCTCTATGAGTAAAATTCACTTTCTTCTCCTTATGCAAAATCTTGGGATCCAAACAGTAATGCCAGGGCATCCCGAGTATTACATCACATCCATTAAATAATGCTACCAAAAAGTCTTCATGGTCCAAATAGCCCTTAATCTGTATACGAAGCTTCCTTATGATGGGAGTGACTTTAACCTCTTTGCCCTCAAAGGTGACATCTGCATGAAAATCCATACCCAACTCCTCGGGCTTTAACCCATGAGCAATAGCCATCGAGATAGATATGAAATTATCAGTAGAGGCACTATCAAAGAGAAACAAGGCGTCAATTTACCCCAAGCCTTGCATAAAATTCTACTCTTAGGTTCATGTGCAGTATTCCCTTGTACATCGGGTATGACATTTACATCCTTCACATTAGACTTTTTAACATTCTGAGGACACTGAGACTTCATACGATCCTTATTGCCACATAAGAAACATTTCATACATTCATAAATATGCTGTCTGGACAGCTTGTTATCAACCTTCTTGCCCCCCGGCTCATGCCTATTGACCTAGCACTTCTTGCATTCCTGCCAACCATCTGGCATCCATCCACACCATGGAAAAAATGGAAAAAATAGGGAAAAATACGGGGAGTGAGGAAAAATGATAAAACACCTTATACAGGGCAGGCACACCCACAACAGAGGCCCTGGTGTATAAATATAGACAGGAGATGACTTCTAACAAGAGATGTCACTGACAATGCATTTAGGTCTTCCTCATCTTCCATGTGGGCTAAAAACCCTTCTTCATCCGCTCGAGCTGCATGCCAACGTACATCATCCCCTCGGGCTGCATGCCCTCTCACAATATCGTCAGAAGTCCCTTCACAGGATTGCCTGCGGGGTTGCCGTGTGAAAACCCACTTGCCCTCATCATCGGAGACATCATCGCCACGGCTTTTGAAATATGCAACAGCCAACTCTCGAGGTTTCTCAACCCCCATCTGTTCTACCTTAGCTTGATACTTGGACTCAATAACTCTTTGTACATCCAGGTCCCTTTGTAAAGGCCGGAGCTCTTCAAGCTCCTTCATCAAAGCGTCTACATCTTGCTGATCTTCAGCTCTAGCAACTAACAGTTGATCCTAGAGTGTGTGGCTGTTCGGAATCTCCTGAAGCATTCTTCCTATATTTGGGACCATAATCTAGATAATTCCGGCAAATTTATGAACTTTGTAGTGTTTGTTGGGAAATACTATTTTCAAGAAGTAAAAAGTAGTGTTTAGAAATTACTGAATTTCGTGGTAGCCATTGAGTACCTATGAGCGAATACTGTAGGAAATTTAGGGCATGGCCATGTCCAAAGTATTTCGATGGTTTGGTATTGGGGTCAAAAATTGATTGCTTTAAACGTAAAAGTGAGTGCTTCATCCATAGAAGGACGCAAAACAGTCTAGTTTGATGGTCACAATGCGTTATGACTTAGAGTGTCAGGACGATCTTTTTCAATCTCATTAATGGTCTTTGTTGAAGCTCAAGGAGAAACCTTAATTAGCACTCGATCTTAGCAACATCCATTTTTTTTGGTTGAGATTTGTTGTAAAGTTATGTAAGGTTGTCTTTAAATGGATAGCTTGTTGTAACGAGACCTTGTGCCTCTGATGTACTAGCTTGTTGTAACAATGCCATTGTGCTGCAAGGTGCATTGTTGCACTTAAGGATGCCCTATTGACAAGGCATGCTACATTGTATGGTGATGTTACATTGGAGCTCAGTATTTGACACTCAATGTTGTTGTTGTTGTTGAGAGGTATGTTCCTCCATCTATTTTCAGCTCTTGCATGATTTTAATTCAGATTTGAATCCCAAATTGTGCTTTGGTGCTATAATTTTATTAATCTATTCTCTGCAAGGCCTGAAGTTTGTTAACCTAGTGTCTATAAGGCATAACAAGTGTTTTTCCTGTGGTTTAAGTTCTACCATAGGGCTACTGGGGCATTATTGTGGAAGTATTGGCAAGGTCTACGTTCTTTGGGCATTAGTATTCCTTGTCATATGCACACGGCTGTACTAAGGTGCCATGTCGGCAGTCTAGAGTCCTTAAGTCTGTGTGTGTGAATCCATTTTATGGTACCAAAAAAGGGGCCGTGGATACTTTGTGCGGACAGCCCACACTTTTTTACTCTAGGTTTGTCCATCTCCGAATGATGTAAGCTTCCAGAATGTCTAGCGTCCACCAAAAATAAAAAAGCGACGCATGAAAAGGTCACCACTTTTGGCACACCTTTCCGAGGCTAGAGCAAGGCCAACCTTGGCTTCTACTAGGCCAGTCCTACATGCCCTAGTTGGCCAGCATAGAACCTATATAAAGGTGGCAAGGATCAGTCCAGAGGCATTGAGTGTCCCAAGTAGCGAGCAAGCTTCTCCAAGCCATAAGGGCAAGCAAGGGAGAAAAACGGCACCTAGTTCAGCCAAGGAAAAATGCATTATAGAAGGCTTGTAGAAGAAAACGCAAGGCTCTCCAGAAGTCGCCTACATCAGTGGTACTTTACCACAGTCCCGGGCAGCCATTAAGTCAAGGAAGGAGGTGAGTTCTCTGTGAGAACCACCCTAATTCAGGTCACTCACTGTTTAGGGCAGATTCAGCCCATCTTTGTAGTTCATTCAGTTGCAACAATATAAGTAAATACACTGGCAGCAGTGGGGGCCCTTAAGTGGGTTGTTGCATGCGCGGAAGCCTTTCTGTAATGATCCACAACCTTAAGCTTGATTAAGAACAAGATGCTGAAATAAACATGATTAAGATAGAGGAGAGAGAAGAAGAGAGATAGTTGGTGTCAGGGTTTTGTTTTATTTATATGGTACAAAAAGGTTACTGAATGATTGTACATGGTATAGGCCCTTGGTCTACCCCAATGGGTGACCTTTGCCCCTTCTACATGCATCTATTGATGTCTATGCTTCTGCAAAATGATGAATGACTGAATGTACTTGATATGGAATGCAATGATGACTTCTTGCTTATATATATGCTTAGAGGAGCTGGTTGGCCTCTATCTCTGCTGTCGGCCAGCTCATGGACAAAAATAAACATTAAAATGCTGTTTTAATGCTGCGCTGCCTTTATTGATTGCCCATCAGTTTGGCCTACACTCTGGTGAATGGCTGCCTGTTGCCTAGGTCCCCTTGATGGCTACCGAGACTGCAGGCTGGTTGCCTTTGATGGCTGCCGACTGGTTCCCAGACCCTCCATGATGATGATGTTGCTGATGGTGATGGTGATGCTGTTGCTGCTGATGATGATGATGATCCTGATGTTGATGCTGATGATGATGCTGTCCTAAACAGGGATTTATGATGTTCATGCTGAAGATTAGCCATGGCACGGGCGTGCACGTGACATCCCTCCCACTGACTTTGACACTTTGTCTGTGTTAGAATTCTATGCATCTCTGTGTGTGGGACGGGATCTAGACCTTATGTTGGGCAAACATGTATTTTATCTCCTTTTTATGAGTCGTGGCTAATTTTACAGGTCGTGGGCTGCTGTCGGCCAGAGATCATGGCAGTCGGCCAGCTTCAAGGCCTCCGCTCTCCCACTTGTTGTAACCACTCCATTCCTAGCACATAGCGTCTGAAGCCCAAGTGCTGGCTGCTGTACAACCCCTTGTAAATCTCATGCCATAATGATAGCACTTGATCATTGCCTACTCTCTCCCTCTCTTTGACTCTCTCTACTTTGTCTATACGATGATCACTTCCGCCTATGCATTCTTTCACATGGTATCAGACATCTAGGTCCTAGCTCTCCACCTCTAGGCGAATCCTTCCCTCTTTCACATGCACTTTTTTTTTGGAGCAAAAGAAAGCTACAGCCCTCATGCACATTATATAACTCTGGCCAATTCCGAATGTGTAACGCGCGAAAGCTCTGGGAGTCTTCTTTCAGCCCTAAACACTACTGGCAACATGCTGATGCAAAAACGCAGATATAGAGAGAGAGAGATGTGCTGGAAATTCAGTATATTGCTATAGTACAAAAAGGGTACTTTGCTACAGCCCTAGGCTGCCTTCTTGGAAAAGGTGAACATCACCAAAATCTGTCCCTAACTGGGACCCTAAAGACCCAACGAGCTTGTTTAGAGCTTGGTAATCCATGCACATACAGAATGATCCATCTTTCTTTTGCACAAGAAGCACGGGAGAGCAAAAAGGTGAGGAGCTTGGCTGGACCAAACCCTTCTCCAAAAGCTCATTACCCTGCTTCATGATTTCCTCCTGTTGTGTGGCACTCACACGATATGCGGGTTTGTTAGGAGGGAAACTACCTAGCACAAGTTCTATGCGATGATCCTCGGGCCTCTCAGGAGAGGTAGCTCTCCTGCAATGAATCAGTAAAACAATCTCTATATGTATTGAGAAAATTCAACCTATCTTGAGTCAATACATCCACATTTACATTACTTTGTTCAATCTTATCACGAACAAAAACCAAGTACACGGAAAGACTCTTTTTCATTGCCTTATTAATCTGGATGTGTGATACAACTGGGATGGAATCCCCCTCTTTGCTAGCATCAATGACATGCATGCAGCCTCTATGCATAAAAGTGATCCTGTTTGTTTTGTACTCTTTGCGGGACTCAAGCCAATGATGCCATGGCTTACCAAGCAATACATCACATCCATTCAAAGGAGCAATCAAGAAGTGCTCATGATCTCTTTGTCATCATGCTTAGTGGTACCTTGCACATCAGGAATGGCATGCACATTAACCTTAGGTTGCTTGTCCTCGTGCTTTTGCTTGCGGTTTGGGCATTGCCTAAACGTGTGCTCTTTGCTACCACATGAAAAGCATTTCCCCTCTTTCGCATATTGCTCCCTTTGCTCAGCAGTCAAGCCAAATTTGTTATTCTTTGGCCCATTGTCCTTAGATGAGGTATTTTCTACTTTAACAATAGACTGGTTGCAACCCCAAGCGAAACTTCCTTTTCTTCTCATCTTCGGAGAGATGCATAAAAGGAGTAACCTCAAGCAAGAACTTTCAAAACTTGTTCACATATTGTTGCACACTCATTGTCTTTCTGCTCTATCCCACTTCTGTGTGAGAGTTTGCTCCGCATTTGGAGGCAAAAACTGGGCATAAAACTTGTCCTTGAACTCTTTCCAAGTGCAAATGGGATCTTTGGTGGTCTTTTCAGTGATCCACCAATGTGCGGTTGTCCCCTTCAAGAACATGCTCGCATGGCGGACTTTAGACTTCTCGGTGAAGTAATGTCAAATTGTGCCACAAATGCTAGCACCTTAGATGCATCATATTCCCGATGAAAGGCATCAAACTTGACAGACTTATCACCTGCCTTAAACTCCTTGAGCTTTTTGGCATGTGACTCGTGCTCTTCCCTCTTCCTCTTCCCCTTATCCAACAGGACAGCCCTCTCTACATGGGCTTCATGAGCAACCAAAGATGTTTCACGAGGCACGGTAGCGTGTGCACTATGAGCCTGTGGTCCAGATGCATGTGACCTCCCTGGATGATGCAATATCTCACCATGAGATAGCTCAATGGGCAAAGTTTTTCAGGTTGCATGCCGACGCTGTCCCATCAAAGCACTGTCATAAACCCTCTCAATGTTGGGGTAAAGGCGTTATGCCCACCCTTATAGTGTGTACAAGCCCATAAGTTATAGTACATAGTACACTTAGTACTTTTAATGTACTAAGTGCACTATGTGTACTAGTGCAATATACATGTGTGATAGGGGAGTCACACACTCATGCCTCATGAGTTGACTTATCCCCACAACTCTCTCTCTCTCCCCCTTGCTTCTCTGTGTATGTCTCCCACACATGAATGAACTCTAAACCCTAATTCTTGTTTCTCCCATCAACTGGTATCAGAGCTTAGTGATCCCTCCCTCTTCCCTCTTCTCCTTGATAGCAGGCACCGGCTCGCAGCAAAGTGTTGGTGGCCACAAGGCGTAACCCCACACAACTGCTCTCAGCTAGCAAGGAGTCAGGCGCAGCTAATCAAGCGAAGGCGTGCAAAAACGCTGGCCATTGGTGAGCGAGTACGTGTAGCGCAAGCCACTGAAGGAGGCGGCGGAAACACAAGCGAAGAGAGCTGTCGACTACAAGCGTGTAGCGCTGGGCGTCGGCTGGCGCTAGGCGAAATATAGGCGAAGGCGTGTTAATCATCGGCGAAGCACACGTTGGGCGGAACCTGTATATCACCATAGTCTTCATCTCAGCTGAGCAGGACAACAAGGGCAACAGGCACTCTGGTCCGATGCTTCCGTAGCCAGTCGATCTTGAGGATACCAACAGGTGGAGGTAATCTGGCGTCAACCGGTTTGCGCTCCTTGCCTCCGATGGCGGCCACTTTGGAGAAGTCGGGGAGGGCCAGGGTGTTGATGGGCAGAACCTCCATGCGTAGGTAAGAGGAGATGGTGGAATGGAGCCCGGAAACGCCTACCAAGGCCACTAAGGGCACAGGAGGGGTGCGCAGCTCCTCTGGATATATCTCCTCCATTCATTTACCCTGCAGATCAACACAGATCAAGCTCGTAAAAGATCCGGTTTAGCCCAATTCAACCTCACAGAAGCTTGGATTTTGATCAATTTTGCATCCGCCACTTGGGCGATGGAAGCTCCCTGTTCTGGTGAGTACAATCAGAGAAAAAATCAAAAAATTACAAGGTATTTTTCTCAATTTTTTTTTTGGGATTTGCAATTGAGCAAGTACAATCAACAATTGAGCAGATACAGGTGTCGAATTGCTCAATTTTGAGCAAAATTGGCAAAATTGGCAAAATTGGGTGACATTGGTCACAATCAGGATCAATTTGCAGGAAATTGGTCACAATCAGGATCAATTTGCAGGAAATTGGATGTTGAAATTTGGGGCTTTTGATGTAATTGTGCAATTAAGCACTCATACATGCTGTATGATGTGAAAAATCGCACATTTGGGCAAAATTGCAGCAAATTGCAGTGCAAATCAGGGGGCTTTTGTGCCGATTTGGTTGATTTGCATGCAGGCAATCGCATTTGATGCTGTGGATAATGTGTTGATGCCTTACAAGCACTCAATGTGCCTGTAAATCAAGGGGCTTTCATGTATTTGATGTATATGTGGCCAGGGGGAAGCATCGTGAACACTCTGGATGCCTTCATGTGCGTCAATGTACCATGTATGATCAGAAATTGATCTCAAATCAAGGGGCTTTTCAAGTTTGTATGCTTGTTGAGCTTGGCAAAGCAGCAGGCAAGACATTTATGCCTTGAATCCTCAAAAATCAGCTTGCAGTCAAGGGGCTTTTGCCCAATTTCTGTTCGGGACTGTTGTATGCAGTGTACGGGACTGTAAAAGTCTGATTTTCACTCATTTGGACAGCCAAGAGAGCATTTATTGCTATTGTACCTGTTGGTACAGATTTGGCACAGCTTTGTGCAAGTTTTGGCATGGCTGTACACTGTTTTGAGTGACCAAAAGGTTCAATTTCAGCTGCTGTACTTGCCGGTACAGGTTTGGTACATCATTGGTGAGCACTTGGTACTGCTGTACAATACTTTGGAAGGGCAACAGAGCACATTTAAGGTGCTGTCCAAAATCTGCAGCAACCAGATTTTGGTGATTTCATCACATAAAGTAGGAGAAAAGTTGCATTCGTGCTTCCGCAGTGGGAGATAAAGCTTGGGAGAATAACTGTGAGCACTTTGTGTGCTTTTGGTGCAGTGTTTGCACATTTTGCAGGGAGTCAGGCATTGACAGGTTGCATATTGCTATGGCAACCACAGGTGAGAGCTCTTCATTGCTTCACATCAAGAAGCTTGAAGGCTCACATAATTATGATATTCGGCAAATCCAGTGCTACAATGTGTTGCTTCAGAAAAAGCAGCACAAGCCTATCAAAGAAGGGGTGTAATGCCCGCTTCTCTTACTGCTAAAGAGTGGGAAGATATGGATGAGCTGGCAAGATCTACTATCATGTTGTCTGTGTCAGACTCATTACTTTTCAGCATTCGTGAAGAGAAGACAGCTTGGGGAATGTGGCAGAGATTGCAGGACTTGTATGCCCAACAAAGTGCCTCAAGCAAAGTGTATTGGTTGAAGAAACTCATAGGTCTTCAGATGAAGGAAGGGGCATCTATGACAGCCCATCTCAATGAGTTTAATGGTATTGTCAACCAAGTTATAAATCAAAAGTTGGCAATGGACGATGAGTTCAAAGCCACTTTTCTCTTATGCACTTTGCCAGAGAGTTGGGATACATTTAGGACAGCCACTAGCAATTCGAATGCTATGCTGTCATATGCAGATGTTGAGGGTGCTCTTCTTCAAGAAGAGATGAACAGGAAAAACAACTCTGTTGGAAAGTCCAATGCAATGAATGCACGTGGGAGATCCCAGCAAAGGGGGAAAAGCCAAGAAAGGGGAAGGAGCCAGTCTCGCTCCAAAAAGGATTTGGAATGCCATTATTGTGGCAAGAAGGGACACATTAAAAAGCAATGCTACAAATGGAAAAATGATCAAAAAGAAAAGGGAAAAGGCAAAGACAAAGAGAAAGATGAAGCCAAAGATGTAAAGCCAAAGGGCAAAAGTGGAGTCAAGATTGAAGAAATCAATGTGTCACATGCAGGTGGCAGTGAGAATGAGGTCCTATTTACTTCTTCACTTGATGCCCATTCACTTCTTACAGGTGGTCATGGTATGCACTCATGGATCATTGATTCAGGTGCCTCCTTTCATGTCACAGGTTGCAGAGACTTGTTTGTCAGGTATACTGCTGGCAATGAAGGAGTGGTTTATTTGGGTGATAACCATACATGCAAGATATTTGGCAGAGGCGATGTGAGGCTTGTGTTTTCAGATGGCTCACAGCTTATGCTCCATGATGTCAGGCATATGCCTGAGATCAAAAAGAATCTGCTTTCTACTGGACAGCTTGATGATGCTGATTATGTTACCACATTTGGTAGTGGAAAGTGGAAAATTAGTAAGGGCTCACTGGTTGTTGCCAGAGGCTCTAAGGTGGACACTCTTTACTTTATGCATGCAGGTGTTTGTCACCATGCTAATGTAAATGCAACCGAGCTACCGGAAATCTCTATGTGGCATAGCCGGTTGGGACACATGAGTGTCAAAGGAATGGAGCAATTGTCTCGTTTGGGTTACTTGCCTTCTCTAAAGTTTTCAAGTTTTCAGTTTTGTGAGCATTGTATATATGGTAGGCAACTACAGTGCCCCCACAAGAAAGCTCTTGGACAGAAAGATGCTCAGTTAGAGCTTGTGCATACAGATGTATGTGAGATGCCTCAGCTTTCTTTGGGAGGGGCTAAATATTTTGTGTCATTTATAGATGATGCCACACGCAAGGTGTGGGTTTATCCTCTTCGTTTAAAGAGTGATACATTCTCAGTGTTTGAGAAGTTTGTTGCTCTTGTTGAGAATCAAACTGGCAAAACACTGAAGGCTTTGCGTTCCGACAATGGTGGAGAGTATATGTCCAAACAGTTTCAGGACTTTTGTGATGCTAAAGGCATCAAGAGGGAGCTCTCTACTCCTTATGATCCTCCACAAAACGGGACAGCAGAGAGAATGAACAGGACCATACAGGAGAAGGTCCGTTCTATGTTGTCACATGCTGCGTTACCTCATGGTTTTTGAGCTGAAGTTGTTATGACAGCCGTTCACCTTATAAACAGGTCACCTAACACGAGGCTTGGTGGGAAAGTGCCAGAAGAAGTATGGACAGGGAAGCCTCCGTCATACAAGCACTTGAGAGTGTTTGGTTGCGTTGCGTACGTGCACATACGCAGGGAAATGCGCACCAAACTTGATCCTAAGTCTCACAAATGCATATTCCTAGGATATGGTGACAGAGGTGAAATGGGGTATAGACTTTGGGATCCCATGAATAGAAAGATCATACGCAGCAATGATGTCATTTTTGATGAAACATGCATGTATAAGGAGCCTGCAAGGCAACAGGAGCCTGGCAGAGTCATCTTTGATGATGATGGACATCATGGACAACAACAAAGGGCTGTAAATCAGCCATTACAGCAGGAAAACCAGCCCTTAAATGGTGCTGAAAATGGTCCAAATGGACAGCCAGAGATGGCAGAAGATATCCCTATGGATATACCACAGTTGGAGGAGATACCGGGCATGATATTTCAGCCTTATGGCATGGAACAGGAGCCACCAATGGGTGATATGCAGGCTGGACAGCAACCTGCAAATGATGGTCATTGGGTACAGAGGTCCACTAGACCCTCCAGAGCCCCTGACAGGTTTGTTCCAGGGGTTGACTACTTGATGCTCACTGACTGTGGGGAGCCCTCATGTTACAAGGAGGCTTTACAGAGGGCAGACAAGGCTCTTTGGGAGCGTGCCATGAAGTCAGAGATGGATTCTCTGCATAAAAATGAAACATGGAAGTTGGTGCATTTGCCTGCAGGCAAGAAGGTTTTGCCATGCAAGTGGGTATACAGGCTCAAAGTTGCACCAGATGCAAAGCCAAGATACAAAGCCAGGTTAGTGGCTAAGGGCTTCAAGCAGGAATATGGTGTGGACTTTGAGGAGATCTTCTCTCCAGTGGTCAAAATGACCACACTTAGAGCTGTGTTGGCTTTGGTTGCGCATGATGATCTGGACTTGATTCAGATGGATGTGAAGACTGCTTTTCTTCACGGTGATCTCCATGAGGAGATATATATGCAGCAGCCAGAGGGTTATGCAGTGAGTGGAAAGGAGAAGCTTGTATGCAAGCTGAAAAAGAGTCTTTATGGGCTCAAACAGGCACCAAGAGAATGGTATCATAAATTTGATACATTCATGAAATCTCAAAAATTCAGGAGAAGTGACATAGATCACTGCTTGTACACCAAGAAAGCTTTGGATGGCAGTCTATTGATTCTCATTTTGTATGTTGATGATATGTTGATTGCCGGGAAATCTCGTAAAGAGATGGATGCCTTGAAGAAGAGGCTGCATGAAACCTTTGATATGAAGGATTTGAGTGATGCAAATCACATCTTGGGTATGCGGATACTTCGGGACAGAAATCAGCATGTGTTGTATTTGTCTCAGAAGGAATACATTGGCAAAGTTTTGCAGAGGTTCAATATGGACGGGGGGAAGAAGACTAGTACTCCTTTGCCTCCATATGTGAAACTCAGTGCTATGGACAGCCCACAGTCAGATAGAGACAGGGCTGATATGGCCAAGATTCCGTATGCTTCAGCATGTGGAAGTCTCATGTATGCCATGGTTGCTACTAGGCCGGACATTGCATTTGCAGTGGGAGTGGTTTCTAGATACATGGCCAACCCTGGCAAGAAGCATTGGGAAGCAGTGAAAGGTGTCATGAGATACCTAAAGGGCACACAGGATCTGTGCATTTGCTTTGGCAAACAGGATGCATTAGTGCATGGTTACACGGATTCGGATTATGCCGGTCATCCAGATAACCGGAAGTCTACTACCGGTTATGTGTTTACATTCACAGGAGGTGCTGTGTCATGGATATCCAGGATGCAGAAGTGCACAGCCTTATCTACTACAGAGGCCGAGTATATTGCAGCCACAGAGGCTTGCGAGGAGGCATTATGGCTATCTCGGTTAGTGGTTGATTTGGGCTATACAGGGGATATTCCATTGTTGCATTGTGACAGTCAGAGTGCCATCCAGTTGGCAAAGAACCCTGTTTTTCATGCAAAGACGAAGCATGTGGATGTGAAGTATCACTTCATCAGAGAGGTGATAGAGAACAAGCAAATTCAGCTTGTTAAGATTCATACGGATGACAACCCCGCTGATCTGTTGACGAAGAGTTTGCCTCCGGAGCGGTTTGCTCATTGCAGACACTTGATGGGCATTGGATGAGGCCATTTTCAGCCTTGATATGGCCTTGTATATTATCATGTACATGCTGATTTTTTCCTTTCCTTTACTTAAGGGCACTTTGCCTTTAAGTGGGAGGTTGTTGGGGTAAAGGCGTTATGCCCACCCTTATAGTGTGTACAAGCCCATAAGTTATAGTACATAGTACACTTAGTACTTTTAATGTACTAAGTGCACTATGTGTACTAGTGCAATATACATGTGTGATAGGGGAGTCACACACTCATGCCTCATGAGTTGACTTATCCCCACAACTCTCTCTCTCTCCCCCTTGCTTCTCTGTGTATGTCTCCCACACATGAATTAACCTAACCCTAATTCTTCTCTCTCCCATCACTCAAGGGGCTTGTGCCTTCCCTACAATGCATCAGAATCTCATGAGGCACTTGATTGAGCCCTTGAATTTGGCACTTCCAAAGGATTGCCTTGGCTGTCCATTGAGTCAAGTGTCTATGTGATTGCTTCTGATTTCAAAACACAGTGTCCCCTCTTGAGAAAGAGAGACGACCGGACTCTGATACCAATGCAACTGCTCCTAACTTGTCAAAAAGAGAGGATGTCTTGACCAACAGTTTCCCTCTCCACTGTGTGAGTACAGTCCGCCGAGTGTGAGATGGAGAGAGATTCGATAGCTTTCACTACAACCCACTGTGTGAGTGAAAAGAGTCGAGTGCTTCAGTCCACCTGTTAAGAGAGAGAGTCGGGATTGCTTTTGTCCACTGGATAAGAGAGAGCGTCCGATATGTTGCAGTCCACCTCGAGAGAGAAAACGAATCGGGTTCCCTTCAGCACGCCAGGTGTGAGAGAGAGAGAGAGAGAGAGAGAGTCCCATTTTGCTTATGTACGCCGGGTGAGAGAGAGAGTTGGGTTGGCAAAGGCTCTCTCAAACTTTCATTCACGTCTTCCTCTACGTGGCCCCCGTCCAGCCTACTTTTGTGTGTGATCTTCATGGCAAGTACACAACTTTCTTCAAATGAATTTTGGGCTCCCACACTTATTATTGCCCATGGCTAATAATTTTAATGAATGTGAACACATAGCCTTATAAATACAAAGGTTAGTATTAGTTATAAATATAACCTTAGAAAATGGATTAAAAAGAATACTTACCACCAACACGTCAGAGCAGACAGGCACACCCATGGTACATTGGGGAGTGCCCCCGTCCAGTACACTGGCATGACATAACAGGCAGTCACACAAAAACAAATCACGCAAAAACAAGTCCAGCATACAAAGATGGATGCACGTGCACATGTAATGGATGAAATCTCCCTTTCATGAAACTTGTACAAGACAGAATGTGAAAACCCTAGCCTTCCTATGGAGTAACATTCCCATAGGCAAGACACGATACAAACATGGGTCCTTCCATGGAGTGACAGTCCCATGGACAAGATACCGTCTTGGCCATACACTAGTGGCACGATACAGGCTCCTGTCCATATGACACGATCCTGGTCACACACGGGTGGCACGAGACTCACTCCCGTCCATGTGACACAAAGTAACTGGCCCTTTCACATGAGACACCGGCCTGGTCTCATGTGAACATGGCACAAATCTGGCCACTCTATGAAGTGGCAATCCCATAGAAGTGATACCAAAAATGGAGATGGGCCAAATGGGCGGCCAAATGGTGACACCTCCACAGTAAATGGAGTCAATAAGAAGGACCAAAGAGAGGGGGAAACCACCTCTCTCATGTGCCGCCAGACCCTCTCGCACGCGTCCATCACCTGTGGGGATAATAGGGCACTAGTGAGAAGATATCAGAAAAAATCATTGGCGATGGCTCTCACATAGGGGGGATCAGAAACAATAGCTCCATCCTGGCCACGCAACTTGCAAATGTCGTCTCTCCTCCTGTGGGGACCAGCTGTCTCAAAGAAATCCCCTGTGACTCTGTCGCCGGCTTGGGTCCAAAATGAAGCTCTGGCATTGTACCTGTACTCCAACCTCCTCTCCTCTATGGATCTAACCTCTGTGCGAGTGGCAGCAAGCTGACTCTCAATCCACGCACTACCTAGGAACTCTCCTCAAGCCACTGTAAAGAAGCCAGACCCCTCCTCACACTCCTCTCATACTCCCAAAATCTCTCCAATCTGCTCTGGGCTGCCTCCTGTAAGAAATCGTTGATCTCCCCAATGTGCACGCAGCAAAGCCTGAGATAAAGTCTAGTCCCACCCATATCTGCTCAAATCTCAGGATCCTAAATGAGGCTGTCCGGAATCCTAAAGCTCGCATGCGTGTCATGCCTCCAAGGGTCCTCTAAGGACAGAATAACCGGGGTGTGATCTGAAAAAGTAGTGCCTGCCAAGATACCGGTCATTCCCCCACAGCCGCAAGCCCACTTATCAACATAAAACTTGTCAAGTCTAGAGAGATTGGGGCCGGTGCTGCTCCTATCCGATCGCGAGAAGCTAAGGCTCCTAGGGTTGCGCCCAAACTCTGGAAGATGTCAAGGGTACTCTCCCCTAAGTGCCAATATCATCTCCTCCCAAGCAGAGTACTCTACTCCTGAGATTGTGGCCGTGCCTCCTCCAAATTTGTCCTCTGCTACCTCTATCATGTTGAAGTCACCACAATGCACCAAAAGTCAGCCTGGGGAAGG
The DNA here is from genome assembly GCF_041138505.1 of Cibotium barometz. NCBI lineage: Eukaryota > Viridiplantae > Streptophyta > Polypodiopsida > Cyatheales > Cibotiaceae > Cibotium > Cibotium barometz. The sequence continues at coordinate 16,199,369 of NC_141083.1, forward strand.
ACCTTCCGGACTATGCTCCAGAAGAGGGCTCTACCTGCAGCGGCGATTGGGGCATAGACATTGAGGAAGCCAACGCTATCCTCTCCAATCAAAATGGTAACCCACTGTGCTCACCCAGGAACTATGACTCCTAAGCCTGTCACTGTCGGCAAAGCTGCTCACTGATAGAAATACAAACTCCTCCCTACGTCCCTAAAGGGCCAGAGGATGGAGACCAGAAAGTGTGGCTCTTGCCTGGTAAAATCTTCCCAGATCGTCAGGTGCGCCCCTCAGAAAGGTGATGCTCCTGGAGGAAAATAATGTCGATAGGTCCCCCCACTGTAGCTCTCTAAAGCTCTCCTCTGAGGATGCCTCATTTTTTAAAGCATTGAGGCCCCCCTAAAGCATTGAGGCCCCCCTAAACCTTGAATGTTCCATGAGACTATCCGCATATCAATCCCTGTATGAGGCAGAACTAGCGGAACTGCCCTCCACTCAAAGAGTCTTGGGCAAGGATTTAGACAGGGAATAATCACAATCCGTCCTCGAACTAAGGCGCACCAAGTGGGTGCGGATCTTGTCCTCCATCATCCATGTGACGCCACTATGTCCGAGTGCGAGAGAATGCATAATTTGAACTCCATCGATCACAATGGAGGTACTTGTAAGAAGGGGGGAGAGGTACTAAAATATGCATGAACATAAAAAGCAACACCTCCAAGCTGGAGGCCACCATCTCCTTGTCCTAGTCTCTGTGGCCTTAGCCTCCAAGCTCCATCCTAGTCAATGGCCATAGATGGGTGAGTACGCCAGTGATGCGAAGATCGAGAAGATGATGGGAGAGCTTAACTGCTTGTCCCTGGATGGTGGCAGCCACCGACTCTGAGTCCCACTTCGTCCCTGGGTTTGCACTCAAAGGGAAAGAGACAATCGTCGCGCCATTCTCTGGTGTAGAGGGTCTAGAGTGGTGGAAAACCACACATATCCAAATAGGGGCTACTGTCTCCTCAAACATATACATCCCTTCCGCCAGAAGACATTGGAAGAAATTATAATCCACAAACAACCGGGGAAGCGGCAATGGTCATCTCAGCGGGCTCAAAGAAACGGTGAATCAAGCGGCGAACGGAACTCGCTGGCTGTCTCCACTCCCTGTCGAGGGCTGTTGGGGGTCGATGGGAGTGCTCTGGAGAGGCGGAGGGAGGGGGGGAGGGCGGGCTCTGAAGAGGACGACGGGGCAGACGGAACTACTACGGGAAGAGTCAGAGACGAGGATGGAGGAGGGGGAGGAGGAGGGGGAGGATGCGGGGAAGGAGGCAGGGAAGGGGGGAGGGGGGGCGAAGAGGCCGAAGAGGGACGCTGCTGGGAGAGGCTCGCTAGGGGCTCAGTGGGGTCTACCGGCCCCACTAGGCATTGAGAGCCAGGAGAGGAATCTCAATAGGGAATCGGCCGCCAAACCAGAGGGGCCCACTCCGTGCTGGAGGGGTCTCGTCGCCAATGGGTGGGTTTTGTGATAAATGCTCAAAACGGTTCTCTGAAAGAACCGAATCCTCCTATACTCTGCCAGCCTGGCATGCACGGCAGCGGCGCTCAACTCTGGTGGTCGGCTGACAACTCTGGCGCAGGCCAACCATCCACCACTCTCCAGTAGCTGCAGCTAGGTCATCCGCATTCGGGACCTGGTGGTCTGCTGCCTGAGAACCTATCCCTCTCTCTATCCCCTGGTGAGGATCTAAACGGGAAAGGGGGGCCCCGGGGAAAGGGGGGGGGGGGGGGGGGGGGGGAACCACAGGAGGCAGTCTCCTAGACCGACGCCGAGAGCAAGCTCCAGCTAGATGTCCCATCTGCCTGCAAATGAAGCATTGGCCTAGAAGGCCTGAATACTCCACTCGCTGAATAATGGGGTCGCCCCAAAGGCATGGAATAAATCTAACATGAGACACTGAATCCGGCGAGGCAACACAGATGCGAAGGGATGGAATCCTAGCTACCCGTGCGAGGGCCAAGGCAGCAATGGAGGGGGGATTCCATCATTCTCCCGATGGCACCACCAATCACCCGGAGAAGAGAAAGCTATTCCTTCCTAAGCCTAGGAAGCAAACTGTCACTGGGAAGCCCGACACGCCAGCCAGAGAGTCGGATGCAGGGTCGAAGCCATGCTACCCCGCACAAAGAAGGCTTGCGCAGTACGCAATGCAAGGGGACTCAACTGCATGACTCAGTCTAACGTCGCTGGCGAGTCGAACTCCACCTGGTAGTAGCCACGCCCAAGAGGGTGAATGTCTTTGATCTTTGCACGCTCACCAATGAGGCTCGACTGTAAAAGATCTCTGAGTTGTCCGCGCGCAGGGCGGCTATCAACAATTTTGCAAACCATGGTGCTATGACAGTCGTAGCGAGGATCTGAAGGTCCGCTTCAAAAAAAGATAAGCAAGCAACAGCGGCCTCAGTCGGGGTTGACGGAGTGACTGCCATGGATTCCTCCTAAGGGTGAAGACCAGAAAGTGCCGAGACTTGCCGAGATGGAAACGCCTCGAATAACCTTAAATATCTACCTACGGGAAGAGGGAGATAAAGGAGAAACGGGGAGAAAAAACTGCGGAGGAGGGAAGGCGGGGTTCCGGGAAGGAGGAGGGAAGGGGGGGGGGGGAGTGCAAAGAGGCAGAAAAGAGGGAAGGGGGGCGGCGCAAATAAGACGTGGGGGGGGGACGAGGAACAGAAAGCGGAAAGGGGAGGGGGTGGGGCAGGTGTTACGACCCTGTGTTTTTCTCTAGACAACAAGCAGGTGGGCATGGGCACGGGATGGACAATGTGAACAGGCATCAGTTTGGATATGAAAAGGAAACCCATATGTGTGGCTAGCCCAAGTGCGAAAGGGGGCAAAAAGGATTTTAAAGGTTATAAGGTTTTTAAACCTTTGAAGGCTTAAAATAATATTATTATTTTTAAGCATGCGTTTTTGCTATTGTTTCTTGCTTTTAGTTTTTGGAGAAAAGCAAGTGGTGACGCCTCTTTATAAAGGGAAGGGTGGCAGATTACGAATCGTGGTCATCATGTGTGGCGTGTGGTTTACGAGGGCGCATCACCAGGGAGCAGGCCACGTGCGGGCACCAGGCTACTGCGTGTATATAAACAGCCAAGCGGTCTGCGAGCGCCAGGCGGACTGCGTAGGGCTGCAAGCGCCAGGCGAGCTGGTCAGCAGAGAGCGCAAGGTGGGCAATTTGCAGGCGGCCACAGAAGCGCACAGCTGAACCGCTCTCTCTCTCTCTCTTCGCGAGCAGATGGGCTGCAGGAAACGCACAGCCGAGAGGTTTTTCTCTCTCTCTCTTGGCGAGTAAGAGGAACTGCAGGTGGCGCCAAATTCAGAGTGTAATCTTCTCTTTCATCTTCTGTTCACGAGTAGAGGAGTGCACGGCCAATGATGGAAGCAAGGGTGGAGACTAGAGATCAGTTTTTTTTTTTTCGTGAAATGGTGTTTTATATTATATGTAAAAATGTACATCAGCCACATGGCTCACACAGAACCTATGGCCCCAAAAAAACCCCCACAAAAGATCCTCTAAAGGATCATGACCATGCAAACCTGTACACTAATAAGAAAGCCTCCTAGCCAAATAAGCATCCCAGATAAAAGCATCAAAGATGAGCCGACCGAGCCGCCGTAGACCATAACGAAATAACATCTGCATCCAGTAGCTGAGCTGAGAAAAGAGAAGAAAACTGCCAAAGCAGCAAACCGCGGATATGTAGAATGTGCCCATGTATTCCAGATAAGGAATCAAAGATGAACCCATTCCGTGTAGTCCAAATATGCCAAAGTCCTGTCCATCTAAGGAAATGGAATATCACAAGGTGACTGTCCGAAGTAATGACTTGAGAACAAATCCCAAATATCCACTGATGAGCCGAAACAGTAGACCTCTCTACTGCCTCCCAAACGCGAGAGACAAAAGACCAAATCTGGCGGGCCACTGGACAACTCATGAACACATGCATAATTGTTTCAGTGCATGTCGTGCAGAAGAAGCAAGAGGCCAATGTAATTTTACAACGGCTGAGCTGATCCCGTGTAGGTAACCCTCCCACCAACATCCTCCAAATGAAAACCTTACCTTGGTAAGGGAGTTTAGACTGCCAACCACACATAAGAGTTTTCTGCCACCATGATTTAGACTTGTGCAATCCCCACACCTTATTGGCCTTGGCTGAAACCCAATCTTTCTTTGATACGAGCTTATGATAGACCTGGTTAGCTGAAAGTGATATCAAGTCACCAGATTTACATAGTGCCCAATCAAGCCAAGGCTAATCTGCAGATGGCCGAGGCAATGGAGTAAAAGGCTCAACTGCATGCATGATGTCAACCCATAGTGGCTGAAATGTCCAAGGAACCCTAAAGTACTGCCGAATACGATGAAACGAATATAGCCTGTCCCACGACCAGGTATCACAGCATCTCGGATTCTAACCAAGCCTAACCTGACCATGCGGTTGAGTCGTATGCGTGAAGCATCTCTGTCTGGCCAAACAATGACACGCGACTCCACAAATGTTTCGAACTGCAAAGAGTTCAAAAGTAGTCTTTCATGACCAGGATCCCACCGAGCCAATAGTAGAACTTCATGCCAAGAAAGGAGAATATGCGATAAAATGTGAGATGAGCGAATACGGACAGGATGAGCCGCATTCACAACGTCCCACCATGAAGCCTGCACACGTGTCCGTCCATGTGACAATCCCTCCAACTCAATCAAGTCACGAGCCATGAATACCCAAGGCTGCTCCTGCGAACACATATCCTTAAAAAGGGCCCACCTACGCGCCACCATATGCAAGCGGACATCCAGTAAAGCAGTCCCACCCATTCTTTTGGGCGTCGTAATGTGATTCCAAGCTATCCATGTTTGGCCCATAATATTTCCTTGCCTCTTCCACAGCATAAACCGAATGGGAGCAACCAAACGGAGAAGAGATTTGTGCGTCCAAGGTAGCAAAGGCAAAGAATAGGAAATCATGCTAAGCATAATAACCTGAGCTACCTTAACCCTCACGTGCATAGGCCACCCTTGAGCTTTCCAATACACAAATTTATCCGAGATCCGAGCAGAATCCAAGCAAGAAGCGCTTGGGGGTCCACATCCACACCCACCGGATACCCAAGATGACGAACAATGTCTCCTGTATGCACCACACGGCCTTGCCACCCTAATGCCTCAAGATCAAATTCCGTGCATACAATGAGGGCTGATTTTGTTGAATTTATTTTCAGCCCCGAAGCCAATGCAAAATTATTCCAAGCTTCCATTGCTCGATCTATATTGGCTTTTTCGGCCCTGAGAAACATAAAAGTGTCATCCGCAAGGGCTTGAGCAACCAATTGCTTGCCATGAGGGAGATGCAAACCAACCACTTCACCATGCGATGCCATAGCATCTAGGCGAGATAACACAGGATGAGTGGCAATGGCAAAGAAAAGAGGGCTAAGAGGACAGCCCTGCCGGAGAGAACGGGTGAGAGAAATACCATCCGAAAGTCCTCCATTGAGCATAATCCGCGTGATAGAGCCAGAGCCAAGTAAATGCACCAAATTAGCCATTTTGGGACCAAAGCCCATGGCTGTCATTAACTGAGAAAGGAAAGACTAGCTGACATGATCAAAAGCTTTTTCAAGATCCGGCTGCACCATCACAATCTCTTGCTTCTTTGCCTTGGCATAATCCACTCCAATTTGAACATTAAGAATATTATGCAAAATATTCCTGCCATGCACAAATCCATATTGATATGGATGAATAAGAGTAGGAAGCACCTTCTGCAAGCGATTGGCAAAAATCTTTGTAAAGATTTTATACATAATACCCATAAGTGAGATCGGGCACCATTGAGCCAAAGAAGTAGGCGAAGGGACTTTGGGCAACAAACGAAGTATGCCCAACTTCCAATCGGCAGGCATATATCCCTCATCCCAAACCCTTTGACAAATAAGCGTCAAAGGCTCTGCAAGCTGATCAGCATATTTTCAGAAAAACTCATTTGTCAAACCATCCCAACCAGGGCTCTTTCCCATGGGAAGTTTGGAGAGAACAGCTTCCACTTCCCCTTGAGTAACAGGAGCATCAAGCTGAACCGCCACATCAGGGTCAACTTGATATCGTACTTCAGCAAACAAAGACTCCCTTGCAGCCAGGACAGCCGGCGAGACATCCTCTCGAGGGGCAAGCAAATCCATAAAACCTGATGCAATGCTGAATAACCTCAGAAGGTTGAGTAACAAGGTTGCCTTGGGCATCCATCAGCCTAACAATATTCTCACGCATCTGTTTTTGATGCAACTTATCATAGAAGCGATGAGATTGACAGTTAGCATCCCGCAAAGCATCAAGACGTGCAAGTAGTTTAAAGCGAACATATTGTGCTTCCTGCACCCTAGATAGTTCCTTTTTCAGCCATTCTATGGCATCCACAACTTCAGCATCCATAGAGTCAGTAAACATGAACGCTTGCAAGCCCTTTAAAAGTGACTCAAGAAGAGCCACATGCTGTTTTTGTATAGAGGCATTAGCAAGACCATAATGCCGCGCTAATTTCCGAGTGTTGGTAAGGAACACTGGCCAAGCATGATAATCAACCATGGACACTCTTGTGGAGAAATGTCGTATCAACTGACGCATATAAACATCAAAAACTTCATGCTCCAAAAAAGTGTGATTTAAGCGCAAAGGCAAGCGTCCCAACAAGCCTTTATATGCATCCACAGGATGATAGACCATTTCAAACACAAGCGGCCAATGATCCAAGAAAACCTGTTGCTGATCAACCATCATAGTAAGAACCTCTGGCAAAAAGAGATCTTGATGTAAAATATACATCCTATCCAATCTAGCATAAGTGCCCCGAAACTGTTGTGAGGCATAAGTGTAACCCCTTTCATCTGGATGCAACCAAGACCACATGTCTTGTTTTAGTGACCTTGCTGCAAAAGCTTCCCACGCCATTCTCTCCGGGCCATCCATTACAGAATGAGGTGACGTGGCTTGCTCCCTGGAGACACACATATTAAAGTCTCCCATCACAAAGCCAGGATGAGAGATTGAAAGAGCACACAAGTCATTCCACAGCAAACGGCGTGCACGAGCATTATTTGGAGCATACACCCCTAACAACCATAAAGGTGTATCATCCCAAACAATCTGTATCACTAGAAATCTTCCATGAACATCTTGAATCACAAGAGAAGGCTGAAACTGCGAATGAACAGCAAACATAACACCTGACTACAAAGCAGGATGTCCGCTGTAGAAAACATGAAACCCCTTATATACATAGGCTTTGCCAGCCAACTTATGCTGCTTATGTTCAACTGCACACAAAACATCCCAACCATGACAAAAAGTTGTACGCCAAAGCCTGAACTGCTTTTGGCGCGAAGAAACACCCTTTACATTCCATTGTACAATTTTCATAAGCCTTCCCAAAAAAGGAATCAACAAGGCCGTGTACTAGGCCCAGGACAATCTGCCAAATCACGAACCTTTTGAAGCATTGCATTTTTAGACATGGTATTTGTGATCTCAGACTGCCCTTGGAGTTCCCGAGCACGTGCCGAAGGGTAATGACCATCCCATGGCGAGATGACCTCACCCTTCGAACCAAACACGAGGCAATTGTTGTTGTGCTTCTTTTGTTAGGCGACTTCTAATAGGATAGCGTTCTACTCTATCCACCCCAAGAGCCCCTGTACCCTGAGAAAGTTGGCCTCCCGACCTCTCAATCCTGGTCTGTTGCTAGGCCCCTGAACCCAAAGGGCGACAAGCATATGTATGTAAGGGCCCCTGATGAGTACGCAAAGGCCCCCGCCAAACAGCATCTGAGAAATCCCCCCGCGGGGCAACAAATCGTGTCTTTTTACCACGTACTTCCACCCATGGCTGCTCAACCTCATTCTGAACATCCACATGTACATCCATGTGCTGGGCATCATGTAAAGGAGCATCATGCTGATCTTCCACGGGCAACTGCCCATCAACGATATCCTTGGTAGCAAAACAACTTGTTCTTTCTTAGGACATTCGGAGACAAAGTGGCCCATCTCACCACATTTGAAACAGTGGCCAACAAATGTATCCCACCTCAATTCATACATTAAAGGTTGCAGCCCAGCCATATTGACATGCAAATGTGTCTGCTTAGGTCTCCCAGTATCCCACAACATGCATAGACAATTTCGGTTTCTAGATGTCATTCGAGGCACCACCAAGACATCACCGATACCTCGCATGAGACCTGGTAAAACACGCCAAAACATTGGTGGGAATTGTTTCACTTCAACCCAAACTGGGCAAGTCTGGCGCAACATATCTTGGTACTCTGCCATAGGCTTCCACGGAACCACATGAACCAACTGCCCATCCAAAAAGAGTGGCACCTGCTCCAAGACTGCCCTACGGGCTTCCGAAGTGCGAAAAAGTATTTCATAAAAGCCTCTCGGACCATCATAAATCTCCTCAAGTGCCTCAAGCGACACCAAGCGGCCCAACCATGCTCTAAGACGAGGCAACAACGGAATACGCCCGGTAAAGAAGAAGATAGCAGCACGATCATGAAAATCTGCTAGCTGTTGTAGCAACAAAGGAGTCTCCATGCATACATCAGCCACACCACCATTATCTATTGCAGCCATTTGCACGCTATTTGCCTTCACATATTCTTGCAGAAGCTCACCAGTGATCTGCAGCAAACGTGCAAACTCCGGAGAAGGTACCTGAGAACTTTCCTCTGCATTCTCTCCAACATTCACCGGAGTGTAGCTTGCATCAACATCAAGCCTTTGACATTTTTGTTGCTCCAAGGCATCTGAAGCATAACCCACATCCTTCTCGATCATCTCCTCAATAAGATCCATGTTAAGGCTATTGGCAGCCATGCCACCAACAGCAGCAGCCGGGTCATCCAAATCCATGTACAAAAGCAAAGAAAACTCGTTCTCTCAAACCCTAATTCAGCACCTGAAAACCCTAATTCAGCACCTGCAAACCCTAATTCAGCACCTGCACACACATGAACACAAGCCTAGAGGCTATGCAGAAACAGAGGCAGCAGACAGGAAGTGATCAGCTGCAGAAGAGGAAGATGACAACTAGCAGGAATAAGCGACAACAGCAGGAAAAGAACGACGAACAGCACGTACAGAGAACAACCAGCAAGCACAGGCACTCAGCAATTCCAGGCAACTTCCCAATCTGCAGCAGTAACAGGTGACGGCCGAATCCCTCCACACCGACCACAGCAGGAACAGGCGACATCCTATCAGCGCAGCGCATGCATGCACACACATGCGTGCGTATATACAAGGCACGTAGGTCGCTGGCAAAGACAGCACACAAGACGCTCGCAAAGACCAGACTAGAGATCAGTTTCTCTCTCTCTCTCTCTCTCTCTCTCTCTCTCTCTCTCTCTCTCAGTGGATTGCAGGCCCTGGTGCGTGGATATTGTTCTCTCTCTCATCATGGATTGCAGGCTCTGTTGAAGAGATTGGGATACAGAGGATCAAGCTAAGATGCACAGGATGATGTTCTTGGAAGAGATGTGTTGTTGCTCTTCGTCTTGGACTTATGTATATTCAGGGATTGCTTGACACGTCCTCTATCTTTCTCTCTGGGTTTTGGCAACCGTGCTTGGATGGTTTATCTGTCATGGAAACAGGACATTGGTTTTCAAGAGGAAACAGGATTTTGGTATTGAGGAAACAAGCCTTTGTTTTATGGGATACAGGTCTTTGGTTTATCGGATACAGGTCTTTGGTTTCATGTGGAAAACATGTCTTTGGATTCATGTGAACAGGTTGTAGTTTTCTCGAGGTTACATGCAAGCTGTGACTATAGGGAAGGACATATGGTTTGGTGCAGCCCTACTGCTTTCTGGGAAAGGGTTTGAGGGTTCCATGATAGCGATGGAGAAGACCTTTTCAAGCAGGGAGGGGTTGTGCAGGTGTGCCTTCTCTATGGAATGCTTTGCTGTGATAGGGAGAGTTCTTATTTGTTGGAAGTCCTGGGTGAAACTACAAGGGATCCTATTGGTAGAGGATTCTACAAGTTGTACTTTGTACTCAAATTTGATCAAGTAAAGAAATACCAAAAGGGGCGCCACTACGTTTTGGGGCCAATCGGTGTCCGTGTACTATTTGCAGGAGCGCTCTAGCTCCCCCTGTTTGTTTCCTTTTTCAGGTCCCCATGGGTGATGAAGTGTTTTGTGTGCGAGTGTTTGTTTCACCGCCCGTCAGATTTCTGAAGGCCGGTTTCATGGTTCCATCCCCGGGACATCGTCTACTTTCTCAAGGAGGCGAGCCCGTGGTTGTCACATCAAAAGCTTCTACATGAGGAAAGTGAAAAGAAAGTACAGAAGACAGTGCAGGATTATGTGTCTTTGCCTATATGAAGTGAAGAGCAAAAGCTAAGGATCAAGCTCAGGAGTAAAGACACCAAGGACAAGAAGTAGTTGGCAAGGAACAAGAAGCAGTTGAAGTGTTATGGTGCAAGAGATGGGTTGAAGGTTATGGCTTTCGACACTTTGTCACTAGTGGTATCTTCATGGAGGCTTCATGGGTTCGGAAGGCAGCTTCTTTCTATGTTTAGCAGTGGTGGTCTACTATGCTTCATCAAGAACTTGTGCTTACCACTTGGATGGAGTGCAAGCAGGTTTTGGATGCTTGAGGATGTATCAGATGAGGCTCAGCCTAAAGTGGAGGAACTTGATGAGGTTCTTATTCCTGAGCAGATACTGGCACATAAGGAAAGAAAGGTATGAGGTAAAGTTTCCTGTCGCTATTCAGTGAAGTTTAAAGAACTATTCACTGATGGATGCGAAGCGGATGGAGAAGGGTGACTTAGCAGATTCACCTCAAGTATTGCAGCTTTATCTTGATGCCTTTGAGTTGGAGCCGACTCTTGCTACGGCTCATTCAGGTTCAACATAGCATGGGTCTGGAGCATTGCCTGATGCTCAAGAGGGGGGTAGCACCTCCACTCCCTTGTTATAGACAGGCTCAGTTTTCATCTAGAGGTCGCTTGGTGACATCTTTGTATTCACCCGAAGGTACTGAGGCTGACAGTACATCTACTTTGTGTACTAGTCACGTGAGATGGTAAAGTTGGGTATGGTTCACAATCGGCCGCACCATGAATAATAACTGCAACTATGGATGGTTTTTGCCTTGGAACTAAGGTATGACTGAGGAAGATTGGGATGTTGATCTTTGTCATATGGTTCTGGCTATTCTTGACCAGGGTGTTGGTCAATTGGATATTGAGATGATGCTATTTGTGGAGCTGGTCTCCTTTGGAATGGCATGGTTTGGTTGAGCTCAAAGTCTGCGGCAACCTAAGCTAACACTTCGAGACTCTATGGAGGGCATAAGTCTTGCGAGCAGTCCTAGAGTTGGTTTGGTTCATGGATATATGGATCGAACTCTATTTGTGCATGTATTCATACACTTCCTGAAGTATTATTGTATTCTGCTGCCATTGGATCCTGATACCCTTGGGAATACATGGGTAATACTCTGGATGTGTCAGGATGAGATGCATGTATGTTGGTATGATACATCAGGTACTTTACTATGTTCATGGTGTATCACCGAGTGTGGCTCTTGCGGGATGGCCATGTGCAGAGTGGGTAAAGCATCAAGAGGGACATATGTGGGAAGTACTTAGTGGATGTTTAGTTTAGATGCATTGAGTGCTTTAATATGCTCATATTGTACCTTCAGTCGTGGGTCCTCCAAGGATGCCCATGGGTGTAAGGCTTGCGAGCAACCCTGAGACTGTTATTTTGGAGTGGGTAGAGCATATTGTTTGCGAATGCATATGTGTCATGCATATGTTTGTCATATGTAGAATGATGCATGGTTTTGTTTTTGGCTAACACAGGTTACGTGTTTCCACTTGGTTTTAGACTTTTGCTGCAAGTTCTGAAGGAACAAGCAAGAGTTTTTTGTCACTTCGATGTGACAGTGTGGCCTTATTGTCCAGGATGATTGTTTCATCACCCAGATGCACTGGAGGGGCATTGCTTTTGTCATATGGGGACTCTTTCTTCATTGGATGCTTACTCTGTTATTGAGTGCAATCGAGGACGCTTGCTTTTTTTCAAGAGGGGGGTATGTTACGACCCTGTGTTTTTCTCTAGACAACAAGCAGGTGGGCACAGGCACGGGATGGACAATGTGAACAGGCATCAGTTTGGATATGAAAAGGAAACCCATATGTGTGGCCAGCCCAAGTGTGAAAGGGGACAAAAAGGATTTTCAAGGTTATAAGGTTTTTAAACCTTTGAAGGCTTAAAATAATATTATTATTTTTAAGCATGCGTTTGTGCTATTGTTTCTTGCTTTTAGTTTTTGGAGAAAAGCAAGTGGTGACGCCTCTTTATAAAGGGAAGGGTGGCAGATTCCGAATCGTGGTCATCGTGTGGCGTCTGGTTTACAAGGGCGCATCACCATGGAGCAGGCCACGTGCGGGCGCCAGGCTGCTGCGTGTATGGAAACAGCCAAGCGGTCTGCGAGCACCAGGCGGGCTGCGTAGGGCTGCAAGCGCCAGGCGGGCTGGTCAGCAGAGAGCGCAAGGTGGGCAGTTTGCACGCGGCCACAGAAGCGCACAGCTGAAGCGCTCTCTCTCTCTCTCTTCGCGAGCAGATGGGCTGCAGGAAACGCACAGCCAAGAGGTTTTTCTCTCTCTCTTGGCGAGTAAGAGGAACTGCACGTGGCACCAAATTCAGAGTGTAATCTTCTCTTTCATCTTCTCTTCACGAGTAGAGGAGCGCACGGCCGATGATGGGAGCAGGGGTGGAGACTAGAGATCAGTTTCTCTTTCTCTCTCTCTCTCTCTCTCTCTCTCTCTCTCTCTCTCTCAGTGGATTGTAGGCCCTGGTGCGTGGATATTGTTCTCTCTCTCATCATGGATTGCAAGCTCTGTTGAAGAGATTGGGATACAGAGGATCAAGCTAAGATGCACAGGATGATGTTCTTGGAAGAGATGTGTTGTTGCTCTTCGTCTTGGACTTATGTGTATTCAGGGATTGCTTGACACGTCCTCTATCTTTCTCTCTCTGGGTTTTGGCAACCGTGCTTGGATGGTTTATCTGTCATGGAAGCAGGACATTGGGTTTCGAGAGGAAACAGGACTTTGGTATCAAGGAAACAGGCCTTGGGTTTATGGGATACAAGTCTTTGGTTTATCGGATACAGGTCTTTGGTTTTATGTGGAAAACATGTATTTGGATTCATGTGAACAGGTTGTAGTTTTCTCGAGGTTACATGCAAGCTGTGACTATAGGGAAGGACGTGGTTTGGTACAGCCCTACTGCTTTCTGGGAAAGGGTTTGAGGGTTCCATGGTAGCGATGGAGAAGACCTTTTCAAGCAAGGAGGTGTTGTGCAGGTGTGCCTTCTCTATGGAATGCTTTGCTGTAATAACGAGAATTCTTATTTGGAAGCCCTGGGGGATCCTATTGGTAGAGGATTCTACAAGTTGTACTTTGTACTCAAATTTGATCAAGTAAAGAAATACCGAAAGGGACGCCACTGCGTTTTGGGGCCAATCGGTGTCCGTGTACTATGTGCAAGAGCGCTCTAGCTCCCCGTGTTTGTTTCCTTTTTCAGGTCCCCATGGGTGATGAAGTGTTTTGTGTGCGAGTGTTTGTTTCACCACCCGTCAGATTTCTGAAGGCCGGTTTCAGCAAGAGCAGGTGCAGAGAAAAGAGGGGGAAGTTGGGCAAGGCGGCGCAGAGAGGGGGAAAGGCGGCGCACACAAAAGTGAAGGGGGAGGGCGCAGGACATAGGCAAAACCGGGGGGAAGCTCAGAGAGCGCAAACAAATTCAATTAGAGAGCAGCGCTCATGCATGACCTTAATTTTTATGTTTGGATTATTTGTTTTGTTTGCCTAGACAATGCCTGACATCACTGCTTGTGTTGTCCATGGGGCCCGAGGGCCGAGATGCCTAGGCACCCTGTGGATGTGCGTGTACACACTTGTTTTGGTCTAACAGGTGGTCTAAATGTGTTTTACAAGTGGTAAGGGCTCTTGAAAACTCAATTTACAGCTTTATGCTAATAATTATTGATGCAGGTTCACACTCACTTATAAGTGACCGAACAAGTTTATTATAAGCTGTACACAGAGGGCATGACTATTTTAATACACGTGGTGGCCAAAGTTTCGGGCGCTGGACTGTTTGCTTGTAGGCGCCCCCTTCTTGACCTAGCCCTCCACTACTGTCCCCATGCCTACTTTCCCTTAACCTTGACACAGCGTTGGGTCACCTACCGGAACTAATCATGCATGTTGCTAGGCCTTAGTCTAGATCTACATTGGATCTATGACAATTATTGTAATTACTCATTCAATGAGTAATAGATAGTAGGAGTAGGTAAGGTAAAGAGTCTCTCTCTTCTCCTTCTCTCTACTTCTCTATGTCATGAGCATGTGATTAGCATTAATCTTTATCGCTTTGCATTAGTCTTTATTGCTTTGCGTTATAATCATCATTAAGCACGCTTCCACATAGTAGTCATATTACACTATCATCAAGTGGTTTGTGAAATATTGCAGCTACAATCAGCAACAATTATATAGTAATTTTAAGAATTCGGCACTTTAGCTTTAGCTATATAAACAATTGTAATCTCTTTGATTATTGAGGGAGTTAGACAAGCACAATTCGCTCTATTTTTGTCAAGTGCATGTACAAGAAAACCCTGACGGCAACTCTCTCTCCCTCCTTCTCTCTCCTTTGTCTTAATCATGTTTATTTAGCATCTTGCTCTTAATCAGGCTTAGAACTGTGGATCAGTACAGTAAGGCTTCCGCACATGCAACATTGGTATCAGAGCATTCAAGCTCAGTCACTAAGCATAGTCCCAAGGAGGTAAGAAGAGCATGGATGACCAATTGGCAACCAACAAGGCTGTCTTACAGCAGTGGACAGCAGCCAGCAGGGCATCAAGGCAGCAAGCGGCCAGGTGCCAATGTGAAGGCCAAAAGTGTGGGCACGCATTGAAGTAAGCGCAACATTTAATACAGCATTTTAATGAATATCTTGTCCAAGAACTGGTCGACAGCATCTTAGCACGCCGACCAACCACCTCACATAAGCATAATTTAGCATTTGCATCATTCATGTGAGGATTACTGTTATTACTTAGTATTTCATCCACTATCTGTGTATTAAGACTGAAACTGAAAGTAGACTTTAACACAGATGTTTGATTGATTGAATGATTGATTGATTGAAATTGTGATACAACAGGCTCCTTATATAGGAGTCCAAGAGACACGAATGAAAAGACACATCCCATGACCAATAGTCATGACTCTAGGCGAAGAGACACATCCTTTGGACGAATAGCTGCAACCACTGGGTGAAGAGTTGCAACCCTAGAGCGAAGGGGTGTGACCAATCGTCGAAGGAGTGTGGCTCTTGATGAAGAGGCATGTCTCTAGAGCGAATAGTCGTGACCATCCAAGTGTAGGGGTCCTCTGTAATCATGTCACTTCAGTATCTGTAATCATAAGGAGACTGTGTATAATGAACTAAGTCACAATCGTGACATTCCCTCCCATTTAAAATAAAATCCAGGGGTAGTTGTTGTGACTCTGGAAGAAGGAAATGCTTGTATTGCTTCTGCATCCAAAGCTCTAGCTGCTAGATCCCATGTCATGGCATTATTGTTGACCATAACAATCTTGCATATACCAAACTGAATATTAACTGTATCTGCAACTTGTCTCATCTTTACCAAAAGCATGAGAATCATATCTGTAACTTGAGTAGAACTTTTGTTAACATCATTGGTAACTTCGAGCTTTGTCCAAGAAAAGACTGAATCTTTATCTGCTTCAAGTGAAACTATTGGTAAATTATCTGATTGTGTCACCACGCTTTCCGGCTGAGAGGCGACAACCACCTGTTGGATGTCTGAAAGGGATTCCATTGATTTTTCTGGAACACAAAAGTCTTCAAGTGTTGTCGTAGATGAAGAAGAAATATCTTCCATATGCTTTTCTTTGCTTAGAAAGTTGTTCTCGGGACAAGTTATGTCCAAAGATTCATTTGCACCACTGAAGGTAAGGACTGGAGTCTTCATTTTTGAAGAAGAATCATCATTCACCATGGCGTCAGGTAGCTGGTCAGAGACAAAGACTCCATTTTGCACGAGCGGTGACGAGGCTATTGCTTCTGCCTGGGTCACGGCAAGAAAAGGAGTTGTGGACATTGTATTTGTCACACATGTACAAGAATCTTCTGAATCTTCAGCTTTCTCAGCAAGTATTAAGGCTTCCAATGTAGAAGGGAGAGGTTGAGATTGTTTGCGTCTCTTAGACCTCTCAAGGATCCTCTTGCACAACGTGAGAATGAGTAAGTCTTCAACACTGCCACCAAGAGCTTGCAAGGACTTGAATGTAGGGCATTGCTCGCGAGGGGAAACCTGTCCAACGTCACGGCGTTCACGACCGAGTACTCGACTAGGGTCGGACACACGTGCCACTAAGTAAGCCCATCTTGATATGGCTGATTTCTTTCCAAGATGTGATCCTTTGGAAGCTTCATGTTGCTGCTTCTGTTGCTGATGATTCCAATAAGAAGTTGGTTGCTTAGAATTGTAACATTTCCAAGAATATCCATGCTGAGGCTTGCGTTGCTCGCACGAAGATACTTTGTGTCTGGTTGTCTCTGAAGAACCATGCTTAGGGTGAGAATTTTTGTTGAGAAACATGTTGAAGCTCATCGATACAAGCTTTTGGTTGTTGATGGAACATGGCTTCAAACCACTGGAATGCAGCTTGTCGTAGTCCGCAAGCCGCGGAAAACACCATCATAGACCCCAGGAGCCTAGCAATGAAGAAGGCTGCTTTCGAGGAAGGGAGGCGGCAGCAAGTTGGCGCGCAGAAGACCAAGGCAGGCGCCATTTCGTAGGAACCCGTAAGTGTATGGGTTTTTTTTTCGCTTCCTCTTTTTTTTTTTTTTTTTAATGCACTGAAGGTTGGCCGTCGGGTTCTGTCTTTTTTTTCTTTTTTTCTTTAATGCGCAGGTCGCTGGCTGGCCGTCTCTTCTTTGTTTTTTTTTTTAGTGTGCGCTGGTCAGTGGCGGCTGGGTTTCCTTGCGCTGACGGCCGTTGGGTGCTGGCGCCCGACTGCTCACGTGGCTGGTGGAAGCCACGTGTTTAAAAAAAAAGGCTTGAGTGTATAAGCCTTAAATCATAAGGCTTTTTGTTAACATTTCGTTTTTTTTGTTGAAAAGTTGACGCTTCGCCGACTGGAAGGGTGCGCCGCTACGAAGGCTGGATCACATCGCCGACTGGAGGGTGCGCCTCTTCGAACAGTGTGCCACCGGCAGTATTAAGGAGGCTCACAACCGGCAACCACTCTTAGTAATCAAGAGGCACGCTGGCAGCAAACAAGGCGAAGAGAGGGGGGGGCTCCAAATTTAGCAGCAAAGGGGTGCCATGCGAAGAGGTGCCATCTCTTGGTGCCATCGTTCGTGTGAAGGGGTGCGAACCCATGCACGAAAGGGCACAACCCGATGAAGAGGCTCACGAAGGGCTACCAGCAGGAAATCGCTGCATACTCACCGGGTACGCCACACACACATCTGTGCATCTGTTGTCTATATGTGAATTGAGAAAGAAGGTTTAGGTTACCTCATACTCGTAGATGTAGGTTCCATCTTTCTTCTGCTTCCATACAACGCCGGGTAGGGGAGTAGAGCGGAGAGGGTGAGAGGCTCACAACCGTAGGCCCGGGAAAAAATTTTGCTCTGATACCACTGTGAGGATTACTGTTATTACTTAGTATTTCATCCACTATCTGTGTATTAAGACTGAAATTGAAAGTAGACTTTAACACAGATGTTTGATTGATTGAATGATTGATTGATTGAAATTGTGATACAACAGGCTCCTTATATAGGAGTCCAAGAGACACGAATGAAAAGACACATCCCATGACCAATAGTCATGACTCTAGGCGAAGAGACACATCCTTTGGACGAATAGCTGCAACCATTGGGTGAAGAGTTGCAACCCTAGAGCGAAGGGGTGTGACCAGTCGTCGAAGGAGTGTGGCTCTTGATGAAGAGGCATGTCTCTAGAGCGAATAGTCGTGACCATCCAAGTGTAGGGGTCCTCTGTAATCATGTCACTTCAGTATCTGTAATCATAAGGAGACTGTGTATAATGAACTAAGTCACAATCGTGACAATTCATTTTCAGCATAATCCACCTTTTGGAAGAAGTAGGAAGAAGTAGAAGTTAGAAGAAAGCATGTAGAAGCCTGAAGGCCAAATGTCACCCTTGGGGGTAGACCAACCGCCTTTGAAGATGTACAGTCCTTCAGTCACCTTTTTGTACCATATAAATACAAGAAAACCCTGACACCAACTCTCTCTCTCCTCTACCTTAATCATGTTAATTTAGCATCTTGTTCCTAATCACGCTTAGGGCTGTAGATCAGTGCAGCAAGGCTTCTGCACATGCAACAATTTTGAAGTACCTTCTCAACCCGATATTGTTCCGACGCTCATTTTGTTCATTGGATTAATACATCAGTTAAGCTTTGCCTACATACGGTCTCTTTTACAATTTACATTATGTATATGCAATTGTCATTTGCTGATTCTTCATTGTTAAAGCTTCGTAATTGAATTCTTCTTTGTCTATAAGCTTGGTAATTCTTAGTTTCTGCATAATTCGTATTTCTTTTCAATGGTCGCATAGTGAATGGTGGGTGGGGTAGGACCATCCTTCACACAAGAGACACTAGGTAGAGGAGCAGAGCACAAGACAATATGGAGCAAAAAAAGTCAGCAGTAGTTTACAAGATTAACATGGTCAGACGTTGTTGAAAGATAAAAATTTGCAAAGCACAAAAGATTAGGGCAACTCTAACAATACCTGGTCAAATGAGGTTACATCCAGCCCAGCTCATGCATCAACTATTGGTCCCTCCATCCGCTTCATAGATCCTCTTGTGGCCTGCCATTTCAAGGCTATCAAAAAGCAATTAAACCGCATTACGTACTAAACGTGGTAACTCCAATCTCATGAAAAAAAAAAAGCACAGTGAGTAATATAAAATAGAGCTCCTCTCAAAGCCTTCCAAAATACCACAACATAAATCACACGTACATGTGACGGTCAAGAGGACTCACCACTGTCAAGTTTTTTCTCACTGTGATGTAAGGCTCTTGCATCATTGGATGGCCTCCATAAATTGTCTTACAATACATGCACTCCAAGCAATAAGCCTTGGCACTGTCTCCTGCATCCAAACAGACATAGTCAACATAGAGCAACAGACATGATCCTCGTCTTTCAAGTTTGGACAAGCCCAGGAGTCACATTTGAATCTAAGTGGACAACTTGATCAAAACAATGACTTCCTAATTCCATATTGCCATAAGTTCTGCATGCCGTTAATAAAGACGTCCATCCAATAGCATCAGGCAGCAATGGCATAGTTTGTAGTAGATGTTCTGCCTCCACTAAACGCCCTGCACGGCCTAGAAGGTCCACCATGCAGTTGAAGTGCTCCGTGTTTGGTGTAAGATCACCACTCTTCAAATTTAAATAGGAAGGATCTTGGTCCACTTGGTCTACATGACTGCACGCTGAAACATTGACAGAAACCATACCATGCAGCTTCAAGCCTTTCCTTCGCATTTTCTCCAGGCATTGTCCAACCCACCTGTGTTCACCCTGCTCTGCGAAACGGGCAATCAAAACACCCCACGACAACCCATCTTGGACTGGCAGCTTGTCAAAAACTCTTTGTGCATCCCCCAAACTGCCGCATCTGCTATACATCTCAATAAGGCTGTTTTCTATGGCCGCATCGGATTCACACTCGCCTTTACTGATGAGATCGTGTATTAGCTTGCCCTGCACTAAAGCTCCAATATTTCCACATGCTTTGAGAATACAAGGAAATATAATTTTATTTGGCCTTGTTCCAGCTTGTTGCATGTCCTCAAAGAGTTTAAGAGCATAAAGGTCATCCCCTTGCTGAACATGACCAATAATCATAGCGCCCCACGACACAACATCTTGATGTAGCAGTTCTCCAAAAATCTTATGAGCATCCTCCAGGCTCCCACACTTGGCATACATATCAACTAGGGAGCTTCCAATAACAGCATCTATTTCAAGTCCAAAACCCATCATCTGACTATGCACTAGCATGCCCTGATCAAAGGCCCTGATGCTGCCACAGGCTTTTAAAACACACAAGCATACAACCTTGTTCGGTTCTACATCTTGCTGTAGCAATTTTTGGAATAGCTCCACAGCATCATGTGGTTCCCCATGCTCAACATATCCCGAAATCATCGCTCCCCATGCTGCAATATTTCGAGGCAATCCATCAAGCAATTTGCGTCCATCCTTCAAGCCCCCACATTTCGCATACATGTCAACAAGGGTGCACGCAATGACATCATCTAATCCAGCTCCATTTCTTATGATTTGATCGTGTAAAAGCTTGCCTTGACACAGGAGTCCTAAGCTCCCACATGCTTTTAGAATGCATGAAAGAGTCACTGTATTAGGCTCGATGCGCTTCCGTTGCATTTCCTCAAAAAGCTCTACGGCTCTATCGCTGCGCCCATGTTGAACATATCCTGCAATCAGGGCACCCCAGGTGACCACATTTTTGTGCGGTAACCTGACAAACACTTTGTATGCCTCATCTAGCCTCCCACATTTGGCATACATGTCAACGAGTGCATTCCCAACGATGGCATCTGATTCAAGGTCAAGCCGGCCAATCTGCTCATGTATTTGCTTTCCTAATGTGAAATCTCCTACTATACCACACCCTTTCAAGATGCTTGGCATGATGAACTTGTTTGGCTTTATACCTTCATACTGCATCCTCTCATAAAGTTCAAGCGCAGAGGAGCCATCCCCATGCTGGACATAGCTGGAAATCATGGCACCCCATGATACAATATTCCGAGTTGGCATCCTGTCAAAGACGTCACGCGATGCCTCTACACTCCCACATTTTGCATACATGTCAACAAGGGCACTCCCAATCACCACATCAGATTCAAGCCCATGTCTGATGATTTCACCATGTATAAACTCGCCCTGTATCATGCCTTTGATGCCACCACATGCTTTCAACATACATGTGTATATAATTTTGTCAGCTTGCATACCTTGTAGCTGCATTTTCTCAAAGAGATCAAGTGCAGAGAGGCCACGACCATGGTGAGCATACCCTGCCATCATGGTCCCCCATGACACAATGGTTCTGGAGGGCAATCTGTCAAACACATTGATGGCTTCTTCCAAGCTGCCACATTTGCCATACATGTCAATGAGGGCGCTGCCAATGATCACATCAGAGTCAAGCCCACTGTGGATGATGTGATGATGGGCATGCTTGCCTTCGTTAAGGGTACCCCTGTATCCGCATGCTTTAAGTATGCATGGGTAAGCATATTTGTTTGGATTTTGATACATGTGTACGCACTAACCACCGGCAACGACGATCCTTAAGGGTGACACAAAAAAAAAAAAAAAAAAGCGGTAGCATGAGTTTTTGTGAAGCAAGGTCCTCTTAGATACACGAAGAAGAAGAGGATGAGGGGGCGTTAGGGTTAGGGTTACTGTTACTGTCACACAGGCATATTTGAAGGGTGACCCATTATTTCATTTGAAGGGTTGCATGTTTACCACTTTTTTATTTTGCTTTTTTCATTTTATATCTAAGCATAGAATACCAAATGAACTTTTAAAAATCAAGAATTTCTTTTAAAGGATCATCCCCTTATATGTGAAAGATAAAATGCTTCAGGAAGGGCTCCCCAAGAAGGCTTCAAATTTTAAGGTCACTCCATTATGTTAGGTGGTTCCATTTCAAAATGACAAAATTTGATAAGTTCCTAAAGCATCCGTAAGAATTATGTGCACACGCAAGTCCGTACGCACTTAAATAAGCAAATGCAATAGAGAAATGTTACAGGATATTATGCTTAAAGAGTTGCAATAAATAAAAAGATTAGTCTAACAACATTACTTTTGTGCTCATATATAGTATTCTTGTGAGCTAGTATGAAGCCCCTTATCACACTCACCCTAATGTTACCATCAAAACAAAAGCAAGCATGCTTTAGAATCTCAAGTGTCTAACACATTACTTTTAAGGGCACCAACCCTTGACTATAAAGCTCCTTGCAAACTTCGTGACTGTAAGGGGCTTATTAAACGCTTTGTGATAGTAAGGGGCTTATAGCTCCCTAGTGTCCCAATGGAAAAAAAAGGCACACACCTTTCCCCCACTACCATAGTAGGCTTTGTTGACGTCATGACCAACTAGGTCTAGGATGAAGGATCAGAGATTAAGGTATCACAGGAAGATGAGGAAGGCCAAAAGAGAGCTTAGTAGATGTTAGATATTTGGTAGTACTACCTGTGAGGTTATGCACTTATGCCATGGGTACTTTTGTCCCTCTGAGGTTTTCCCATGGCCATCCAGGTGTGAACGGTCACCTTAGGGTTAGCTACTACATAACCAGCCTCATCCCCCAGTTTAGGGTTGTTGTTTATTTAATACTTCATTGTACCTTGAGCTCTTGCTCTTGTTGAACTAGCCTTCTACACACTCTCTCTCCCTTGTGTTCTCTTTTATTTATGGACATTGTGAGTGAGTGAGTGTTTGTAGCTTTTCTTTCATTCAAGCTAATAGTGGTATCAGGGTAAGGTTAAGACTCCATATTTTTACATCTTAATTTTACTCAATTTTTGACATCACCTTTCTACTCACATATACACATGAGGAATGTTACTTATAATTACTTTTAATATATACATGAGGAATGTTACTTATAATTACTTTTAATATATACATGAGAACTGTTTTCTACTTATAAAACTACTTATAATATGTACTAGATAATAGTTTCATTTCTCTATTACATCTATTTATTTAAGTGCGTGCATATGAATAAGTACTTAGAACTACTTATAATATGTAACTCTCCAATTCAAACTATAGAGATAACCATTGTTAACTATATTTCTTTAGAGCCATAGGTACTAGATAATAGTTTCATTTCTCTATTACATCTACTTATTTAAGTGCGTGCATATGAATAAGTACTTATAACTACCATAGGTACTAGATAATAGTTTCATTTCTCTATTACATCTACTTATTTAAGTGCGTGCATATGAATAAGTACTTATAACTACTTATAATATGTAACTCTCCAATTCAAACTATAGAGATAACCATTGTTAACTATATTTCTTTAGAACCATAGGTACTAGATAATAGTTTCATTTATCTATTACATCTACTTATTTAAGTGCGTGCACATAAATGGACATACTTTCTTATGGATGCTTTAAGAACTTATTACAACCATGCATATACATTTTAATTTTTTCCTTTTTAAATTGAACCACCTAATAAATAGAGTGACATCTCTCTACCCTCGTGCTCTTAAAAATTGGAGCCTTTGGAGCCCTTCTTGAAGCATTTTTATCCTTCACATGAGGAAATTTTATCCTTCAAAAGAAATTCTTAACTTTAAAAAGTCCTTTTGATATGCCACTCTTAGATAAAAGCCAAAAAAGAGAGAGTTGCAAATCAAATAAAATAATGGGGTCACCCTTCAAATTTGAGGCATGGCAACCGTAACCCCATTTGTAATATTTAGCCTTCAAATAGAATAATAATGGGGTCACCCTTAAAATTTGTGGCCTAGTAAACAGCTGTACAAATATTTTTAAACTCTTGTCACTCATTTGAAAGGATAATGTTATTTCCTAGTTTATTTCAAACTCTCAAGTGCTGAACCCAAAAACAAGATTGACTTCTTACACTTTTTGTTATTAATGAAGTTACAGTTGTTTATTTTCTTGAACTGGTTATCTTTTATTATTTCTCTCTTATTGTTCCTGCTTAGTCGTCTCAGAAATTTCTTCTAGAATTTCTCTCGAAGTTCATGTTCTTTATATAAGAACGTGCGAAGAGAGTCAATCTGTTCTTGAATTGTGGGACGTTGTGGTAAATGTGCCATAGCTGAAACTAAAGAAATAACAAATGTTTTTGATGAGAAGCTTTAACCCTATTCTCACTCACATCTCCACCCTCCACCTACTTCACATCTTGTCCCTTCATTTCTTTGGGGTTTTTCACACTAGCCCATCTTGCCCATTTTGTAGCTTGTTCCCACGTAGCTTTTGTCATGCTCTTGTGCCAAAGTATTTTCGGGTTTCTTCTTTGGATTTGGATTTTTTTTAAAGCTTTCCGATCATTCTTACGTGCATTTTAGCCCTTGTTCACGCGCACACTTTTGGCCATTTGGTTTATTTTTTGGGCGTTCACACACACATCTTGGCCTTTGTTTAGTGTGTTTTGGGCATTCACACGCACACTTTTGGCTATTTGGTTTATTTTTTGGGCATTTACACGCACATTTTTGGCCATTTGAGCATATTGGTGCTTTTTCCACACACGGTGGGGCATTATTAAGCACATTTGGGGGCATTTCCACACTTTCGAGATTTGGCGGGATGATATGGGGATCCATTACTTCTCTACCCCGCCTACGATCGCCGTGTTACCCACTATCATAGTTATCGACATCACTATCTACGACTCCATCCCAGACGCTGATCGTGCTTACATTTGATTGGTTATATAGCAAAAGGGGGGATTGAAGAAGAAGACATGAAATAAGCCTAACACTGATAACCATTCTCTCCACTCAATAAGTCAACCTATGCTTACCCTCAAATAGACACTCAACTAGTCCCAGTCCTTGCGTAGCCTGTGGGCACAAGAGGATTGTCTACATAGGTGCTTACCCTTAACTAGACACTCAACTAGTCACAGTCACTATGTAGCTTGCAGGCGGGAGGATTGACTCCATAGGTGCTTAGAATAGAGTAATAGAAATAGGGAGGGGTGGTTGGGGGGTTGCATTTCTCTAGTGGTTGAATTGATTTTTCACCCATTTCTATATGATTCTTGCACCGGTATCATGAGTTATATATAGTGAATCTAGCGCAACAAAAGTTTCAATTATGAGTTAGGTTTCCACATATTACTTAATAGTTTCTGAAATAGGAGAAAGATCTTGTTTTACCCTGTTTTGGCCTAGAGAGAGAGAGAAAATGCCTAGAGAGAGGTAATCCAAAATTGAGATATCTTTGGATATAAAAATCCTCCTAGTGTCTAAAATAGTTTCTCCTGAAACAGAAGTTCAAAATGAACTTTCCAATGTGCATTAGGAATCAATTAAAAATGATATAAGGGACCTTAGCCTAAGGGTCTAGATTTTTGAAAATTTTTGGATTATGGTCCAATTAAGGTTCCTGTGGTTGGGGGCAAATAGGATTAATCCAAGTGTTGGGACGAGATAAATCCAAAGAATAAAAGAAAATACCCAAAAATGAGTAAATGCTCACATAAGATGAAGAGTTGACTAAGTACAAGGTTTAATACTTAAAAATTAAGAGATATTACTAAAAAATGAGATATTTTGGAGAAATGATGAATTTTTGACACATTAGTAAATAAGGAGGGGGAGACCTTTGAGGTAGGCATCTATTTCACACATGTGGATGAGTTTTTGATTCAAAAAAATTGTGATATTTTTATCTCTCCTCTCTCCTGGATCAAACCAAATAAAAAAGGAAGCCAAATTGATTCAAATAAAAAAGGGAGCCAAATTGATCCAAATCTTGTCCAAATTCAGTCAAACTGAAGTTGAAAAATTCTAGAACTTAGTTGGACTTAGTTAGTGGCCTCCCTCACCTATAAATAGACTCTTATTCTTTTGTATTATCTGTGAACTATACCATGCCAGTATTACATTAAAATAATGATATTTTCTATTATCCCTTAAAAATCCTCTACTTTTGGAGAACTTGGACCTTCTCTCTCGTCAACAATCCTTGGAGCTTTCTTCTCAACATACTAAACCAATTGATTGGTTAGGGGCTTCCTTCTAAGATAAAGAAGTAAGCCAAATCTAGAGGTAAGAAGTAATTTCATGGTTTTCATTAATATTCTCAATGATTTCACTTCTCAACCCCTCTCAAGTTGTTTTTAAATTAAGCTTTCTCTAAGAGTTTTAATGATTAATCATAAAAAAGTTAATCTTTATGCTTAAGTAGGATGCTTTTTATGTATATCTCTCTCTCCCCAAAAGAATAGTCATTCCTATGACTAATTCTTAAGCAAATGAATGCTTCTCATTGATAAATTCTTAATTCAAAATCAATCTCTAAGCTTGTTAAGCTAGAGGGTAAAAAATGGCTTTTTATGCTTTTATGTTAATAAAATTATGGTAAATTTATGATTTAATTCCAGAAATTGGATTTAAGTTCAAAGGTAGTTCTTCTATCATAACTGTATTACAAAGTCTTATTCTTTCTAGAAATATTAAAAATTATCAGTAATAGCAGCGAAGCTATGGCAAAATTTTTAGAAATTAATACATAACTCATTTTTATGCATAATGTGAAAAGAGGATTTCCTACTATATTCTAGGATTGGACATCCTATGCTAAAAGAATGATTTTCATCACATTCTTGGAAAACTAATTTTTAGTATTTATGCATAAATAATTAATTAAAGAAAAGAGAAATTTTGGTAATTTTATTTTTATGCAAAAAGAGGAATTCCCATGATAATGGAGATCCATGTAATTAAATGGAAAAAGAGAAATTTTGGTATATTAAGATAATGAATATTTTTATTTAAAGAGAAATTTTAGATAAATTTATTTTAATGTATGAGAAAATTTAAATGATAAAAGAGGAATTTCCATGACATTTGGAATTCAATCATTTAAATGGTAAAAGTGGACTTCTTGGCATATTTGAATTAATGGATATTTTTATTTAAATTTAAAGAGTAATTTTAGATAAATTGATTTTATGATAAAAGAGGAATTCCCTTGACATTTGGAATTCAATCAATTAAATGCAAAAAGAGAAATTCCTATGATATTTGAGATCCAAGAAATTAAATGAAAAAAGAGAATTTTTTAGCATAATTCAAATTATGAGTATTTTTTTATCAAAAGTGAAATTTTGAGCATTATTGGAAAATTTGGGTAGAATTGATTTTTGTAAATCCCATGAATCTTTTACTCAAAAGAAGAATATTGAATATATTTTACTTGAGAAATTTGAGAAAGAATATGAAAATAGCCGTTGAGTAAAAGTACCTTTAACTAGGCCTAGCAATTGGCAGAAATTTAGAAACAGTCCCATCGGTATCGAAAGTAGAAAATGTTACTAAATATGAATAAATTTGAATACGATGTGAATAAGATGAGAATAGGATGTGATAAGATGTGAATGCAATGTTATAGGATATGAGTGGATGTGAGAAGATGTGAATGCAATGTTATAGGATATGAGTGGATGTGAGAAGATGTGAATGTGATGTAAATGGATGTGGATGTGATGAGATGTGGATGGGATGTGATGTGATGTAAATGGATGTAGATATGGATGTGAAGAGATGTGGATGGGATGTGATGTAAATGGATGTGGATGTGAATGTGATGAGATGAGATTGAGATGTGATGATATGCGAAAGGAAGTGATGTGATGTAAATGGATGTGGATGTGAATGTGAATGTGATGAGATGAGATGTAAATGGATGTGGATGTGAATGTGATGAGATGAGATTGAGATGTGATTATATGTGAAAGGAAGTGATGTGATGTAAATAGATGAGAATGAGATGTGGACGTGATGTAATGTGGATGGATGTGTGTGATGTGATGTGGATGTAATAAATGAGATGGATGTGAATGGATGCGATGAGATGTGAATGGATGACATGTGATGTGATGTAAATAGATGTGAATGGATGTGAATGTGATGTGATGTAAATAGATGTGAATGGGTGAGATGTGATGTGAATGGATGTGATGTGATGTGAAATGGATGTGCTATGATGTGATGTGAATCGGGATAGATGTGAAGGATGAGATGTGATGTGAATGGATGTGATGTGATGTGAATGGATGAGATGCAATGTGAATGTGATGTGATGTGAATGGATGTGATGTGATGTGAATGGATGAGATGCAATGTGAATGTGATGTGATGTGAATGGATGTGATGTGATGTGAATGGATGAGATGCAATGTGAATGGATGTGATGTGATGTGATATGGATATTGATAGATGTGAATGAATGAGATATGATGTGATGTGATGTGAAATGGATGTGATGTGAATCGAGATAGATGTGAATGAATGAGATGTAAATCGAGATATATGTGAATGGATGAGATGTGATGTGAATCGGGATAGATGTGAATGAATGAGATGTGATGTGATGTGAATAGAGATAGATGTGAATGGATGAGATGTGATGTGATGTGAATCGGGATAGATGTGAATGGATGAGATGCAATGTGAATGGATGTGATAAGGATATGGGTAGATGTGAATGGATGAGATGTGATGAGGATAGATGTGATGAGATGTAATATGATGTGACTAGATGAGAATAAATGAAGGAAGATGAGAATAGATGTGATGAGATGTAATATGATGTGACTAGATGAGAATAAATGTAATATGATGTGACTAGATGTGATGAGATGTAATATGATGTGACTAGATGTGATGAGATGTAATATGATGTAATATGATGTGACTAGATGAGAATAAATGAAGGAAGATGGGAATACATATGATTGGATGTGGATTAAGCAATGTGAATTGATGTAGAAGAATGTGGAATAATGAGAAATGATGTGGAACAATGTGGAAAGCTGAGAGTTTGTTAGAAACTGTATTTATGAACTGTTTTTAAATGACTGTTTTATGTCAAGAATGCTAGGGAAGAATTTGACCATCTTGTGAATGAGGTCGTGGAGATCTAAGTGATAAATTTGCAACAGCTGACAGAGAGTCAACGGAGGACATCTCGCGTAGCAAGGTGGAGGTCTTGACCAGCCTCGGTTTGATTTAAAGGTGAGCTTCCGGTACGTTGGATGAGGGACCAAGGAAGCGGCCTATGAGTGAAGCTCTAGGTGACTTGCAAAGGATCCTAGAGGGTGTTGACCATATGGTGCTCGGCTCTGGGTCGCTGAAGATACGCACGCGTGCGTCGAGGAAGAAAATGGAACAAGGTGTTAGAGTTATTTTCTGAACCCGGGCATGGATCTGGTTGATTGATCTTGCTGGTCCTCAACGGATGAGTCCATGGCTCTTTTATATGGATATGTTGGTTGATCTAGCTGATCTTCAACGGAGAGTCCATCTGGATTTTTATAAGTGAATATATTTCCGGGTACTATGAGCTAGGAACTATTGAAAAGGCCCCTGAGTGGACAAGTGGTGAGCGTTCTGGTTGCCAATTCAACCGGATATTTTGGAGGATTAGGATCAATGATACTATGGTTTCATTAAAAGATTGTTTTAAAGACAGCTGAATCTATGAAATAGGCAATTTCATATTGGGTGTGTAAGTGGTGTGACTATCTTGAAGTTTGCATGAAGCGCCGGCTAGGGGGCCTGGGAACTCTTTTCCCTAGTACTCGAGACAAAACATAACCAAATTCCTAAATGGATCCTATCACTACAGTGGTTGAGCGGTTGGCTAACACATGGGCTGGACTGATGGATCCCTAAAATGAGACTCAATTCTGTTATGTTACAATAGATGAAGTAAATCCCAGATAGTCCTTGTTCTATGGAAAAGAATCAAGGGTTGTGTCTCTTGACGAGGAAAAAAGCATTGGTCTCTATGATCCAAGTGCAAGTCTCTTCCTTGATCTGACCATGTGACTCACTGGTTCGGTCGGATCAGGTTGGTTAGTTAAGGCTCTTGACTACGTTAGAATAAAAATATCCTGGAGGAATCGCCTGTACTTTCTGGGCGAGGGAAGTTCTTTCGGGTTCAGTTTTGGAATAAGCCAAGGGATTAGTCTCTTGTCCAGATATCCGTGGGCGAGGCCCCAAGTGAGAGGCTCTGCCCTACGCAAGAAGTGCTACTTCCGCTGCTAGCACCCTTGAATTCGTTGCGCGGAGGGGGTAGGGATCTTTCACTATCTCATTCTCTAAAAATTTATGCCATTGTTTAAACTTCTCAAAAGCTTCAGCCTTATCTCACAGAGAAAATAAACACACATCTTCCTACTATAATTTTCGACTAATAGCATAAAGTAAGAAGATACCAATGCAGTAGTAGACATCTTACCACAAACATTAGTGACCCCAGAGTTCCCACTAATGCAGTAGTAGACATCTTACCACAAAGATTAGTAACCCCAGATTTCCAACTCAGTTTGGGCATTGTTGGCTAACTCCTTTCCATTCCATGAAGTCTTCATGGTGCCGTTCTTCTCATGAGCCTACTTCTTTCTGTAGTCTTTGATGGCACGACCCTTCTTCAGTAGTAGCATGTACTAGAAAACTTCTTCTTCTTGTCTTTAGAATTAGTCTCACCTTTGACTTTTGACCACCATCATGGGTCTTGAATCGCATCTCCTCCTCAAATAGCATAACACTAAATTCTTCAAAAGAAAGAGGTGGTACTCTAACCTCGGTGTTTAGTGCCATAACCAACCCATCAGTGGTAGAATTCGGATGCATCTCTGAGCCAACTCTTTGCTGGTCTTCATGATTCCCACAATAGCCATTTGGTCTCACAGGTTTTTGATCCAAGAGATAAATGCTTCTACAGCCTCTCCTTTAGCAAACTTTTCAGCAGCAAGCTAATTCTCTAGGTTTTGAATCTTGGTCTGATTCCGGGTCTCATACTGATTTCTCAGTATGGTCCAAGCCACGAATACCTTGTTTCTACGTTGAATTAGAGTAAGAACAGAATCACTTGTGCGTTAGTAACAATGGTGCAAAGTGCATCTGCATATTGCATCGCTTCCATGCCCAAAGAAGAGCAGCATCTGGTGGAATCGTTCTTTTGTTATCACTAGGGTCAATGGTTTCCATAATCAAGGATGGCATTGATTTTGAGCTTCCAAAGAGTGTAGTTTATCCCATCTAACTTGCCTTCAGCGAAGGCAGGTGGACGGATGTGCAACACTAGAATAGTAGCAAGTAGCAGCATTGGACCCTGAAGTAGACATCACTACAAGCTACTTCTATGTAAAGAAAGACTAGACAATGTGCACTATTGTTACTAAGAGCACCTATAGCTCTAATACCATGTAAGAATATAGCACAGTGGAAGAAAATATAGTAAGAGAAAGTACACTAGACAATGTAATAGAGAGAATGGAGAGAAATTTAAAATTCTGATTATACCAAACAAGAGATAGGTACAATATGATGGTGCTATCGTGTGCTCTATTGTAGAGCTTAGATGGCGATCTAGAAAGATTTTGGATAGAGGGAATACTAAGAGTACATGGAATATATGCTCACAAGCATTAGATGCCTTACCTTGTGCCAATTATGTCCATTTATAGTGCTGTAGGTAGTGCAGTGGATGTGTCCAAGATGTGGGCAGCTATGATGCATTGAACGCGGCTCACCGCTTGCATATTCATAAACGTCCCAATTAACCACTACTCACCAGTTGGAAGTGCCTAAGGTAGCACGATAGGGCCAGAGCAGCTCCCAAGAAACAACATAGTAGCTCGACCAAGGAAGAAGCCCCTCCCCCATATCTAGAGCCATGTGGGGAATTAATGGGCTCTTATGACCCATGGATCTGGGTGAGAAGGCAACAACTCACTTAAAGAGAAATAATGCTAGTGCCCCTCTCTCCACCAAAGTCTCTCCTAGAAAAAAGAGAAAGGGGAGTGCCAAGGTCAGAACCAATAGGCATACAATCCTATGGTTGGAAATGGAGTCGAGCTAGGAGAAAAAGGCCAAGAGAGCTAGAGCAAATAGTTTTTGAAGATGATGCCATCACCCAAGAGCAAATAGTTTTTGAAGATGATGCCATCACCCGAGAGCAAATAGATCCCCACGCCTTTGCAACAGGCATGGCTATAGACACAATGAAAAGGACCAGGGCAAGGTAACTGGAGGTGCGTTCCATAGACATGCAGTTCCGACGGGTAGACAAAAGAACCAGATTGGGCTATGCATGGGTGAGCAGTAGGAAAAGGGTTTATGAGCCAAGGTATGCCTAGGGCCACCCAATCCAATTTGTTTCGGGGGGGCATTGCAATAGAAGCAAAAGTAGAAGGCATATGGGACAGGCCGTATAAGCATCTGGACTGTAGGATCTAGAGTAAGGAATATCTAGATGCAAAATTTTTCCAAAACAATAAATGTGGGCTTCGCCTGTTGGCGTAGCATCCACTGTGATCGCCAGGTGTAGGCGTACCATCCACTGTGATCGCCAGGTGTTGGCGAATAACCATCCTGCATTTGGCCGCCACCCATGTCGCGAGCTGAACTGACCCGTTGTGCAACAAACCATGATGGGTTGCGCCTGCTTGTTTTGTACCAAACTTGTAACGGTTTCTTGAAAACAAGTAGTACCCGGATGGATGTAAGCAACAAAGGGGGAATTATTCGGATATACATGGATTAGAGGATAAGGAATAAGAGGATAGTTGAGTACTGAGTGGATGAGTTGAGCTCTTGCCATTTTACTGCTTGTATCTATTTAAGCTAAGACTGAAGAATGTCTCTGTTTTGCCTCACACCATGGTATAATGACAAAGATGTTCTGAGCTTGTCTTCACTAGCAGTGGTGCCATTGTTAGCTCTCTAATGGCATGGGCAAATATTTTTACTAGGCATGTCGATTAGGCTTCCAACTTATCCTAACAAGGATATCACCCCCCTTGACTAGTGTCTAGGCTATCTATTTG
Source organism: Cibotium barometz (assembly GCF_041138505.1). Lineage (NCBI taxonomy): Eukaryota > Viridiplantae > Streptophyta > Polypodiopsida > Cyatheales > Cibotiaceae > Cibotium > Cibotium barometz. The sequence goes on from NC_141083.1 coordinate 16,232,185, forward strand.
CCTCAAGCCATGGTATTATGATACATATGTTTTGAGCTTATCTTCATTGGTAGTGGCACCATGTTGCAGCTCTCTAATAGTCAATATTTTTACTAAGCTTCCCTTATTAGGATATGTTGCTATGACTACACTTTCAACAAACTAAGACTATGCAATTTGTTCTTGTCCAAACATCATCAGATGTTGGGGGGCGCACTACTAAGAAACCCTATGTATCACATACGTTCAAGGGGTATTAAAGAAACCCTATGTATCACATACGTTCAAGGGGTATTAAAAAAACCCCTTACCTATGAATTTTTTGTGAAAAAAATGACTCTCTTTTGCTTTATGGACTTACGAGTTTTTTTTTCAAAATCGATTTAAAAAATGCCTTTTGTAAATATATTTATATACATTTACCTTGAAATTTTAAATTAAAAAATCTCTTCATTTGAAATTTTTAGGTGAATCCCCCGAGTATCAGATTTTAGGCTACAATGCTTTGCAATTCTCAAAGGTAAAGCCATGAGCAAAGGTTAGAGAAACCTTATGGTTGGGAAGGGGTTTCTTACTAGACTTTATGGTGCAAGAGTACCAACTACTCCTACAACTCTGGCCACCGTAATAATTTCAACTTCACCTTTAAGGCCCCTCTATGGACCTCATTGAACATTAACTGTTAACCCCGTTTTGGGCTTAACAAATGCGCTCCCTATTATAAACGGAAGTAGTAGTGGTTATCCGTGAGTAGGTGGTTATAGTGGAGGTGGATCCCTTGATCTTTTCACTATCCTTCTCTAGTAAAAGAGAAGTTGCCTTTGGCTTTAATAGTGGGAAGCGAGTGGAAAGTCCTTAGAAGCTATCATCCGAAAGGGGCACTGTCCACCCTGCTTGTCTAAGTAGTATTCTAGAAGGTCTCAATAAAGTTCTAATATCACATGAGTAGTATAAGAGTGCTGATGCATTCTTGTGTTATTTAAGTTTGAGCATGCATAAGGTATACACATAATGCATAAGGTATAAGAGTTCTAAGTTTGAACATGCATAAGGTATTAGAGTTCTAATGCATTCTTGTGTTACTTAAGTTTGAGCATGCATCGATAATGTAGACATGTGGGGGGATGATCTAGACTTGAGAAGCCCAATGCACCATCATTCAGTGTCCATCGCTGATGATCTAGCGGACATGGAGCATCTCTCACAATTGGCCGCTATTTGTTGCATTGGTATGGGAGAGAGAGTGTGTGGAACATTTTTGCTCCACCCTTGCTTCCTTCCACAGTTAACCCTAAATTGATGGAGGTACTCCGATGGGTGGTACGTAGTCAAGACCATTACTGATCAAGCTGATCCGACTGCACCTATAAAGATACTCGGTCAGATCAAGGAAGAAACTTGCACTTGGATCATTGGGATCAACGCTTTTTTTCCCATCAAGAGGCATAGCCATTGATTCCTATCCATAGAACAATTACTATCCGGGATTTACTTTATCTATCGTAATAACAGAAATTGAGTCTTGATTTACGGATCCATCAGTCCAGCCTAACCCCATCCAGTCCCATGGGTTAGCCAACCACCCAACCACTGTAGTGATGGGATCCAATTAGGAATTTGGTTAGGTTTTGTCCCGGGTACCAGGGAAAAGAGTTCCCAAGCCCCCTAGTCGGAAGTTCATGCAAACATAAAACTAGTCACACCACTTACACACCCAATATGAAATTGCCTTTTTCTCACAATCAACTAACTTTAAAACAATCCTTTAATGAAACCATTATGTCACTGATGACAATCCTCGAAATCCCTCGAAATCTCTGGTTGAATCCATATTTCCAACCATTCATTCATCGGAGTACTTATGGCATCATTGGTAACTAGAACGCTCACCACCTGTTCACTCAGGGGCCTTTTCAATAGTTCCTAACTCATAGTACCCGGCAATATTTCCACATATAAAAATCAAGATGGAATCCTTGTTGAAGATCAGCAAGATTAATCAACAGATCCATATAAGAGAGCCATGGACTCATCCATTTTGAGAACCAGCAAGGTCAATCAACCAGATCCATGCCCGGTTTCAGAAAACAACTCTTACTCCTTGTTCCAATATCTTCCACGACACACGTGTGGGTATCTTCGGCGACCGAGAGCCCGAGCACCGTATGGTCAGCACCCTCTAGGATCCTTCGCAGGTCACCTAGCGCTTCACTCATAGGCCGCTTCCTTGGTCCCTCATCCACCGTACCGGAAGCTCACCATTTAAATCGAACAGAGGCTGGTCAAGACCTCGGCCGACCTTGCTACACGCGAGACGTCCTCCATTGACTCTCCGTCTCAGCAGTTGCAACTTTATCAGTTAGGTCTCCACGACCTTAATCACAAGATGGTCAAAATGCTTCCCCAGCATTCTTGACATAAAACAGTCATTTACAAACAGGTCACAAAATACAGTTTCTATATCGAACTCTCATCTTTCCACATTATCCCTCCTCAGTCCATACTTATTCCACATATCATTTATATGTGTACTCATTCTCATCCATTCACTCCTATCGACGACACATTATTTCACATACACATTCACATTCATTATTCTACATACACATCCATGTTCATACATCCACATCATACATCCAATCCCCTTTCCGCATTCATACATACACATCCATATCCACATCCATACATCCACATCCACATCCACATCCATACATCCATACATCCACATCCACATCCACATCCACATCCACATCCACATTCACATTCACATTCATACATACACATCCACATCCATACATCCACATTCACATCCATACATAGCTACTTTCATACATCCACATCCATATCCACATTCACATCCATACATCCACATCTACATGCATACATCCATTTTCACATCCTCATTCATACATCCACATCCACATCCACATACATATTTCCTTTCACATACATCCTTCACATACATACATCTACATCATTTCTTTCACATAGATATAACTACGTCCATTCTTTCACATACATACATCTCCATCTATTCCTCGTTCATTTTCATCTATCTGATTCGTTTCACATCCTCGTATCTATTTATAGAATACAAGAGAATTCTTATTTTTGATATAAGATTTCTTTACGCATCTATTTATGCATAAATTCCATTTTAAGGAGAATAACACTTTCGAAATAAAAATCAATCTTTTATGCATCTTCTTACGCATAAATTTATTTTAAATGAAAATGACACTTTTGAATTAAAATTCAATCTTTTATGCTTTTGCTTATGCATAAAATCAAAATTGATGAAAATAACTCTTTTGAACTAAAAATAGATTTCTTTATGCATCTTTCTATGCATAAAATCAAAATTGATGAAAATAACTCTTTTGAACTAAAAATAGATTTCTTTATGCATCTTTCTATGCATAAAATCAAAATTGATGAGAATAACACTATTGGATTAAAATAAATTTTTATCTAATTTAGTAGGAATTACACTTTTAGAATAAAAGAATTTTTCTTATGCATCCTATTTATGCATAAATTCATTTATGATGAAAATCACACTTTTAATATAAAAAATATCTTTTATGCACCCATTTATGCATAAAAATCATCTATGATAAAAGTAACACTTTTATGTAAAGAAATAATCTTTTGTGCATACTTTTATGCATGAAAATCAATTATGATAAAAGTAACACTTTTAAAAATTGTGCGCTTTTGCCGCACAGGTCGTAGCTGGGGACTTACCGAACACCATATGTGAGCCACGAATGGCTGCAAGCATACAACCAAGAAAGCAAGCTCAAACAGAATGCAAGGGTGTGTCACTCACCGCTCTAACCGCCGCCGTGAAGGATTCCCACGTCCGTGAAGGAGGAGCCGCCGTCACCGCTCTACCGCCTCGCCGCTGCCGTGCCGCTACATAGTGCTCGATCGCTCTCTCACTCTCTCTCTCTCTCTCACACACACGCAAGAGAAGGAAACCAAGAGGATAAGGCAAGAGCACTCTTGTATTCAACACATGAGAATAAGAGTTTTAGGGTTACATTTGACTCTTATAGGTGACTTGGCTGTTCACACATGGGCGTCCATACATGGCCGACCGATCCTAACCCTTATCCTACTGATATTCAAGGTGCGCCTCTCATTGGCAATCACCCAATACCTTTATCCTTAACATATGGTGCCGACAAGCCCAGCCCATGACTCAGAATATTTAAATTAATGACGTAAAACATAGTACGTCTCAATGTCCGTCATAGGTTAACATGCCCCCCTTCCTGATGTAGATTCCGTCCTCGGAAGCTATGGTATGGTAAGCTCGATAGGGTTGTTGTGGTAGACCGTCTGCAAAACAGGGAAGTAGAGTGAAAGTATGCTGGGATTCAAAAGATATAAAGTGTATAAATTCAAGCATGTTAGACCACAATGGATGTTGCTATGAGAACTTAGTTTAAGGGTCACATGAATGAGCTAGTGTAGCAAATTAACAGGAGTTTAAAATTATTGAAAGTAAATCAAGAGTTAGCAAGGTGTCAAAGGTTAATCAAGGTTTATAACTGGCCTAAGTCAAGGAAAATAACCAAGCTTAATAAATAAACAGATGACCACACTGTGTCTCCTCTAAGAACAAGTTAATACCGCGAGCCTAGGAACACAAGAAACATCAGAGTTACAGGAGCCTGTTGCCTTTATTTTTTTATGCACGTGACAATTTTTACACATAATGGCAACCTTCCTAAGGCAAAACTAACATCGATCCTGGTACCATGTCTAACACAAGGCATTATCCAGGAATCTATTAGTTCACCTTAGGCAAGGCTACCCCCTACCAACCAAGGCATCGGTCTGGAGTAGAATACTCCTCGCCTACCAAGTATCAATAAGGCGATAGGCCAACATTAAAGCACATCATAGACTTGTATTGCCATTTATTGTAGGCTTTTTTAAAAAAAAATATTTCTTTTGATCTTCGCTCCTGAACTATAATTTGTCTTGCATCCTTTCAACAAAGGGGTAAAAGCTATGTCCTAGAGGTTAACACACACACGGCCAGGTGTCAAACATTAAGATGGTTTGACCCTAGACCTAAGACAATCGTATTCCAAGGTTAACTAAAGACCGCATGCATTCTCAAGAATATATCCAATAAGGTTAAGCTCATTAATGTTTTACACTAGCACGTCAAGCAACTTCAAAAACTAAGTAGTACATTGACAATTTCCATGTGGTCATGCATTATAGTTCATGCAATTAATTGAACAGTAAAAATGAAAGAGAGTGGCTATGGAAGAATTACACCTGTATTTTGGAGATCTCCTTGATTCGATGAGAAAAATGCCTGCAATTTGATGAGATATTTATGTATGAGCATTGCGGCTATCTCAAGACTTGAAAGCGAACCCACCTCAAACTTTTCCACCTGTACAACCAACTAACAAGCACTATACCTCGAGAGGCACATCGGTGTGAAAAATTAAAGATTCGTTTAAGGAATCCAAACTAGAAAAAACTTAAAAACACTAACCTACCAGTCAACCACACTACTACTAAGGATACGGTAAGAGGATGTTGTAGAGTCCTGGCTCTAGCCCTAAGGCTAAGCCTCTATCCGCATCATCCAAATAAATAAATTCAACCTCAGTAGTGCCATAAGTTTCATCCGTCCATTCATCATTGTCAGATATTTCATTTTCATTTTCCCATCCACATAAACTCATCAAGAATGTAACCATGCGAGGATAGTCATCTTGTGGAAAAGGAAAGCATTGGGCTAATGGGGATATGTCCTACGGAGTAGGGGTCAGTCATGGTCAATAGGCGAATTAGCTATTCTAATTCCTCAACATTTTTCTCTTTGGCTAGTACATCTATATGATCCCATTCAGTTTCAATTACAAGATAGCACAAGTGGAATATCTGAGAAAGGTACAGATGATACCTCTCACCAAAGGTGGATGAAGTGTGCGATGGTCTTGCATTTTCCATATCTGCAAACACAGATATAGCATCAGTAGGTTTATGACAAGTCAATCTAGTTCCTGATTATATACGGATATTTCTCCTCTTTTTGTGCTCTTGCTCTTTTTACTATTTTTTGTTTTTCTCTTTTCTTTTCTATGTATGAAGCTATATATATACATCCCCTTGAATTTGGCAATTACATGGTCAGGGGAGAAGGTTAGGGAGGAAGCAATAGAATGTCGAGCGTGAGTACATGCTCCCCCTTTCCTTGGGTAGATCATATTTTCTGCAATGATGTTGCAGCCTCTTGGAACCAATTTGTCCAGCGGGTCATAGGTTGTGATGTGGGCAGATAGCTTTTTATGACCCTTGTGGCCACATCCAATTGCAGAGATGTTAGTGTACGCTCCCATTGATGAATGGAGGAAATGGTTTCTGATGATACTTTTACAAAGGGAGACATAGACTCATTGGTCTCTTGTTGGGTGTTGACAAGAGTAGGTGTAGAGCATGTAGAAACTTCTATATCAGCGTGTGCCTGGCATGAGGAGCTAGAAGCTTCATGTGGCTCCCCCCTTCTTGAGCTAGGTGGTAATGATCGATATCGTTTGGGAATCCAAACTAACTCTGGAAGAAGTGGTGCGGAGCACTCTATTACCTTTCCCTTACCACGGTCTTGAATTGTCGTTGGGGTGGCAACAATTGGTTTGCAAGGTTTTACAGGTGATGTAGAGGGATTCAGCTTATGTTTAGGGATCCAAATCTGGTCATTCCCCTCGTAGTACCCTTGGGCTACTAATAATTTTTTAGGGATCCATCGTGATGTTACATTGCCCTTTCTCGGGTGGGTAGCTGCTTTCTTCCTACGAGGCTTCTTGTCTGAACGAGATTGAGTTGGGGAAGTAGCTGTTAACGAAGCTTTAGGAACCCATTTGTATGTATTTTTTGGCATAGTAAGCAGAGCTTTAGAGACCACCCTGCATGTTTCCACTCTTGGCGTTTTGAAGCGTTAGAGGGGTGGCAAACAATCAAAGATGGTTTTGCCACTGGACTTTGTGATTTTTCATTATCTAACATTTGAGTAGATGACTTAGGTGTGGGATTTTGAGCGGCTAGACCTAGTGTTGGTTCTTGCGTTGTGACTCGTCTGGTTGCCCAATCGATATTGCACTTGGTGGCCATCATCCATTTGTGCCCTAAGTTTACAGTCCCTTCCATGGTACCCGCAGGCATAACCAAAAAACTTTGAATTACGGTCCCCTTGTCATAGGCAATCGGAGTGTGCAGAATTCCTGAGACAGGGGTTTTCTTCTTGTTGATTCCTTGAACTTGGATAGCACTCTTGGATAGCACTCTTGGATAAAGGTGGTTTTCCAAGTTGACACCACACGCCATATGATAACAAATTGTGTTGAGCTCCTGTATCCAATAATGCATTATAGAGCACCTCCCCGTAAGGACTCTGTAACTCAATTGGGTATCTTAGAGGTGGGTCAGATTCCAGTGAATCCTCGTCTGCCTCCTCGAAAAATGCTTGTGTAATCCCCAAGTTGGCTTCTCGTTGGTGCCTAGCATGCTGTTGACGTTCTTTGGCTTCAATTCTTGCTTGTATCTTTTTAAGCTCAGCTTGTTCTTTAGCTGCCTTCTTTTGATGGATTGCATGTAACTCCTCTTGGCTCAGGGGGTCATAGTACCTTTTGAATTTACTCCCATTAAGGAATCCAATGGTTTCAACTCCGTCAAGCGTCTCCACTCGGATGGTACCTTGCGGGGTAATTTCACATACTCTATACGGTCCCTTACCAGCATATTTGAGCTTCTTCTTTTCGTTACGCACTCCATACATCAGGACTTTATCCCCAACCTTGATGTCCTTGTCCTTCAGGTGGCGATCAAACCATTTTTTCCTTCTATCCTTCTCCACAAGGGCATTGTACACAGCCAATTGTCTTTCTTCGTTTAGCCGCTCAAGGATATACAAACGCTCTACTAAGGGATTACCATCCCAACCCTCTTGAGTAGCAACACGAAGACTAGGAATGACAAATTCCCACGGCATGACCGCTTCTTGGCCATATACCATTTTGAATGGTGTGCAATTAATAGCCACTTTGTACGTAGTACGATAGGCCCATAAAGCTGTTTGTAAGCTTTAGATCCCAATCCGTGCGATGAGCTTCAACTGTCTTTGTTAAAACAGAGATTAAGGTCTTGTTGGTACTCTCGGCTTGGCCATTCGCTTGCGGATAGTAAGGAGTAGATTTATGATGAGATATCATGAAATTTGTTGTGAGCTCCTTAATCACTTCATTTATAAAATGCGTACCATTGTCGCTCACAAGTTCAAAAGGACAACCGAAGCGTGTGATTATATTTTCAGAGAGGAACTTGGCTGTTGTCCTTGCATCTGCCTTACGTATCGCCTTCGCTTCAGCCCATTTGGTCATATAGCCAGTGGCCACAATAATATAGCGAGATTGTGTGTTTTGGGCCGCTGGGCTAATTGGACCTACAAAGTCTAAACCCCACTTTTCAAATGGTTGGTTTACTTTTATCGGATGTAGGGGCATCTGATCTTTCCGCTGGGGTTTCTTGTATCGTTGGCATTCATCGCAACCCTTCACAAAGAGTGATGCATCTTGGAACATAGTGGGCCACCAATACCCCGATTGTAAGATCTTTCGCGTAGTTAAGTCTCCTGAGAAGTGACCACCGGCTACACCCATATGTGCCTCTTGCAAAATGTATAGATACTCATCCTCTCGGGCACAATGCCTAAGAACGTCATCCTTTCCTCTTTTATAAAGAGTCCCGGCTATCAGGCAATAGGGTTTACATTCTTTGGATCTTTACGAAGCTCCTTGGGTGGAAAGCCATTAACCAAAAAGTTAACAATCTTCTCACTCCATTTAGGCATTGTCTCCACCATGAACAGGGAAGTGTCAGGTAAGTCATCATCAACTCCCGTAGGAGCCTCACCATTAGGTATGCGAGACAAATGATCAGCCATAACATGTTTTTTGCCAGGTCTCACAACAACAGTGAAATCAAACTCAAGAAGAATCAATAGCCATCGTGTGATTCTTCCTGTGGAGCATGGTTTGTTTACCAGATACAACAATGCTTGATGATCCACATAGAAAACAAACTTGGTGGCAAGGAGGTAATAACGAAATTTCCTTACTGCATATATCATTGCCAACCCTTCTCGCTCCGTAGTGGTGTAGTTCATCTCAGCATCGTTCAACTGGCGACTGGCAAAGCTAATGGGGTAGTCTAGCTTGTGTTCTCCAGGTTGAGTTAACACACACCCAATAGCAAAGTTTGATGCATCAATATGCCCAGTTAGGCATTCTCAAGATTGGAGCACTCGCCAAGGCCTTCTTTAATAGCTCATAGGCACGGTCACATTCTTCGGTCCAAATAAACTCGATGAGAAGCTTATACAATGGTCGAGCTATCTCGGTGAAGAATAGAATAAATCTTCGATAATAACCAACGTGGCCCATAAAGCGTTGGACTCCCTTATAGTTGGTGGGTGGGGGTAATTCTAGAATGACCTTGATTTTACTCTCATCAGTGGAAATCCCATTTTTGGACACTATATGCCCTAAGATAACTCTGTGTTTAACCCAGAATTGGCATTTGAAAGGATTCAATGAGATGCGATATAATCTACACCTTTCAAATATTTTTCGTAAACACATCAAGTGCTCGTCCCAAGAGGAATGAACACAAAGATCATCTAAGAAAGCTTCACAGAATTCCCTTAGATATTCCTTAAAGGCTGTGTTTATCAATCGTTGGAATGTTGCAGGTGCATTGGTCAAGCCAAAAGCCATGACGTGAAAGGCAAACACTCCAAACTTCGTGATAAATGCTGTTTTAGCTTAGTCCTCGACTGCAATTGTGATCCGATTGTAACCCGAGTACCCATCTAAAAAGCTATATACCTACTTGCTTGCCACTCTTTCAAGCACATGTTCAGAATATGGCAAGGGGTAATGATCCCTTCTAGTGGCTGCATTAACCTTTTTGAGATCAACGCACACTCTGAGTTTCCCATTCTTCTTTGGTACGATGACTATCGGAGAAACCCATTCTGAGTGCTCAATAGGGTATATGAATCCACATTTTACAAGCTTTTCAATTTCCTCTTGTACAATCTTTGCGTACTTAGGATTCATTGGGTAGGGACGTTGCTGGACTGGTTTAGCAGTGCTAATCATTGGAATCGTTTGTTGCACCACAGAGGGTGGAACACCCTTCATATCATGATATGTCCAGGCAAATATGTCCTTGAATTCCTTAAGAAGCTTCGTAAGTGCAGCTTCTTCCACCTTGGTGAGGTCTTGAGCAATAAAAACTGGTTTAGACTCCTCACCCAGATCTGCTAAGTCTATCTCCTTAACTACCGCCGCAGGGCCATCGTAGACACCGCTACTCCCATTGGTAGGCGTTCGTTGGGCTTTTGTGTAGACCACTTTACGTTCCCCTGTGGTGAATGATTTGAAATGCTCGGGTGCGGGGTGTAAGTCTACTGGTTCTTGTTGTGCTAGGCTTTTTTCTTTCAATTCCGCCTCTTTTTGTTGCTGAGCTAACTCTTGGTTTTGCCGCCTTCTTGTAGTACGACTTAGTTTCGGCTTCTCTTCGATTTCTAATTGGGCGACGTCATGAGGTTGCGTAATACACCACATGACACTTTGGAGGTATTGTCCCCAATTATCCGCTAACTTTCGATAAGCTTCAATAGCTCCTACATAACTAAGCCATTCTGCGGTGGATCTCTCCTTGTTTATTGCAGTGCATACATTAGCTCGATAGCGTTGGCGCTTATGTCTCGTTTTCTTCTTACCAAGTTTTTGATTTTTGTTTTTGTCAGATTCGAACTCACTTGGTCGATCTTCACTTGCGTCCCCCTCACTTTCGGATGAACTGTAGGAGGTCACTGTCCTAGGCCTTGAGCACCTTGTTTCCACATTTGGGTGAATATTTGATTCATCCCCTCCATCAGGCTTAGAGTCAGTTTCTTCTTGATATTCATACTCAGAGTTGCATTGGTCAGAGTCTTCGCCACTTTCAGTGTCAGTGGAGGTTGCCGCTTTCTCGCCATCAGGAGTTAAGTGCATAACACCTATCATGTTTATTGGCACTAACGGTGGCATATCTTGCCCCTCAGGTGTTACCGAACTTGTGCCTCTATTTCCCCCTGTGTCTATGGTTGCCGCTAGGTGTACCCAATCCACGTTATCCGACTCAGTCATACCCAGTAGGACATCCATATAAGGAGAATCTTTCCCATCATCAGTCTCTTTTTTGCATGTATAGCAATACCTTAATGGGGCAGAGTGAATAGTAGTATCCGATCGATTATCGATGATAACTTTACTTCCTAAAGGATACGTGCGACCATTCTCAAGATCAACTCGAATGACAGAGTCCTGGAATTGTAGGTAGACATGGTTTTTCGACCAGTCATGCACCATTTGTGCTTCCCTCATGAAAGGACATCCTAAGATCATTTGATATGACATAGGATGCTTGGAGAAATCCATTACAATGAAGGTATGTCTTATCTTGTACCCCAGAACCTTGATCTTAAGGTCCCTTAACATTCCAATAGGTTTAGCAATAGTTCCGTTTGCCATCTTAACCACTATGTTTGTGACTTCGAGGTGAGGTCTCCCCATAGATTCCCAATAGTTTTTAGTCACAATGCTCACTCCAGCACCACCATCAAGGATTCCCTTTAGAGTTAATCCCTTGGTAGTAATGGGGAGGGTGGCATTAGATTCGTCACCTTCAAAGTACTGTCCCAACTTGTTCACAGGTATTTCAACAACCGAGTCTTCATCTAGGTTGGGTTGTAGATCCCAATGTTCCCCTTCATCTTGAAGCGTGTCGAGTCTATCCATATTTGCAAATTGTGGTAGCCCCGCCTTTAGTTCTCCATTGAGAAATGCCCGAAGAGCTAAGAATAGCTCAGGATGTCCGTATAATTTGGATATGCTCGTGGTTCTGATTTCAGAGGACATGAAATCCATTAGCTTAGACACATTCAACGGTACTTTTCGAGACATCGCCCCTTGACTAGGGACTGGTGAAGATGGAATCACTTCCTCTTCGATGGGGTCAGGCATTCCCTCACTAAACATTCTTTCAAGCAAAAAAGGTGTTTGCCCACTTCCCGATGTCCTATCCTCACTTTCTTCCCGAATGATATTAGGTATAGCTAACGGTTTATGGTTCCTGTGAGGCGGCTGAACTTGCGTAGGAAACACTGTGTCTGGAATTTTGATTTTCCTCAGGTTTGGCTCCAGTTCTCTTTGTGTTTCTTCCACCAAACCCCTTAAGTGTTGCACTTATTCAATCTCCTCAACTGGGTTTGGGTAAGTTCCAATCTTTTTCTTGAGGGTTTTTGGCCCACGTGGCTTGTCTTGGGGAGTCTCAGTCAGTTTGGGTGGCCGAGAGGGCATTAACTGACTTGGTTGTGGGGCCGACGAAGTTTCCTTTTGTTTCTCCTTATTTATGTACTCGCTTGATTCTCCTTCGTTGAGCTCCCGAGTGGGTTCCTCCCTTAAGGTAGTGGCTTTGGTCCCCATGGTTTCTATTGAATCGGAATCATCTTCAAGATCATTCATATACACGGGGTCGTCTCCTGTCCCTATGTTAGTCTTTGAACTAGGCTTGGAGCTCATGGCATTAAGCGATCTCTTCCGTCGCGTTTTCTTTTTCTTTGCTTGAGCAATTGATGCAGTATCCCTCTCTTCGAGAATGTAGTTTTGATTTTGAAGCATTGATCGTGCAACTACATTCGCGCGGGTACAACAGGTATGGTTCCTCGTGCCTGGTTGGTGACCTCAACCAAATTCAATGGTGTAATCTTGGGTGCATTAGGATTATGTGGACATTGAGAAATCAAATGATCTATGCCACAACAATTACATGTAAGTACCGGCATTCCCGATGTGCTCCCTTGATTTGGTTGCATCTGAGTAGCGATCTTCTGTAGCCTATTAGGGCACTCCGCTACACGATGCGGTCCACCACACTCGTAGCATTGAAGAGGTGGTCTCCTCGCCAAGGTATTAAGGTTTTGCCCTCTTGTGGCGAGAGCAGCCGCTTGATATACAGGATTGACTTGCCCGAAATGATCCTCCATGTAGTAATGGGGAGTCATTTCAAACGTATCAATCCCGTATGGAGCAGTGGGGTCTATCTCCTCTTCATAATCCCCACACGCACTATGTGACTCACAACCCATCTGGTTTACAGGGGTAATCCTTGGATGTGGAGGTTGTGGTCCTAGCACTGGCGGTGGTAACGGCACAGACTGGACTACATTCGGATTCCTTGGAACTATGTGCTGTGTGACGATTGCTCGACAAGTTGTGCAGGCATTAGCGCGGGTACTTGAGGTGTGTTTGACCAGGCCAGTGGTGCCTGATTTGCCAACATTCGCTTAAGTACTAGGCAATCTTTAGATTGATGGCCATACTTACCACATGCATTGCAATTCCCATTGAATTTGACTCTGAATGTGGGACATTCACTCGTGCTATGTGGTCCTAAGCAAACCGAACACCATTGTTGCTCTCTTCTTGGGTACATATGGCTATTTTGAGGAGCTCGATTACCCCTAAAGTATTCTTGGAGAGCCTTAGTAAGGTCGGTCACAGACATTTCGGATATCTTGGGCTCCTTGGCAATAGGTTTTACCGTATTGGCTCGTGCCCAGATACTTGTGAACTAACGGATTTTGTCTCCGAAGACACCTTTTTACCTGCAATCATCAAGTTGTCTTCTAACTGGATTGCATTGGCAGTGACTGCTTCCCACGTTGTAAGACCTCTAATGACTAGGCCATTGTATATGTCCTCGTGGCGCAATCCTCGGATGAATCTATCGAGCAGTTGGTTATTATTGAAGCGCTCATCGGGAGTGCAGCGAGAATTTAGATGCTTCAATCGACTTATAAAGTCTCTCACTGACTCCCCTTCCTCGCGTTCAGCTTTTTGGAGTTGAGATGCTACTCCCCAAAGCATACCCTCACGTATATATTCTTTCAAGAACAATCTCTTGAGAGTGGGGTAGTGAGTGCGCTCTTCAACCCTTAAGGTTCAATACCAATCTCCGGCCTTCCCACTCAAGGTTAAGCCTAAGGCTTTACACTTATGCAGCTCATTGTGCTCTTCCAAGGAATCACACACGTGTTCAAAGTGCTTCCTAACATCCTCGTTACCACTGAAGTTTTGAGTGAGCTTAGCCACTTGTACTACCTTGCTTCTAGGTTCTCTCTCAGGCATGCTCCGCATGTTTTCCGCAATAGATCGTCCGATCGTCTGAGCAAATGCTGCGAGATCACCTAGGTGAGCAAGCATAGCTGGTGGAGGCACTTCTGGGATAGCCTGGCTGATAGGAGTTGGCGTTGGTCTAGGTATGTTGGCAAATGACGTAGGATATGATATGTGACTAGGCCTAGCTCCTCTTGGATAAGGGTTGTGATAAGGCGGTCATGGAGCATACGCCATTGGCATACTAAGAGGCGTAGGAGCTACATGAGCATGAGTAGCGATAGGTACATATGGTCGATAGGCACTGGCACGCACTGTTGTATGTACTGTTCCACTAGGGAGCGGCGTCATACTAACTACAGTGATAACAGGTGCACTTTTCGTTATGCTCATCATTGGGGTAGGCATTGTGGATTCCTTAATGGAAAGTTGAGCCAAGGTTGGAAAGCTAAAGTTACTGCTCGTGGGCTCAACCTGCATTGAGACTCCAGGCAAAACAACATATGAAGGGTCTATGGGACTCACCGAGGGAGTCTCCAATTGTGATAGGGTTGGTTGTTTGGCCTTGCCTGTATCCAAAAATCTCATAGGGCTAGTGGAACCTAAGTTCACTCCCCTATTTTGCCTCTCAATTTGGATAATTCTATGAATAATCTCACATATCATTTGTTGTTGCTCCTCTAGATTAGTGGCGCTAGATGTAGATCGTAGGACTTCTAACCAACCTAAATGGTATGTGTAACCCGTGTATAGGTCAGTTAGAGTCTCTGTGTGTAGATCATATTCCCAATTTTCATTGAGAAATATCCCATCCAGACTTGGTGTGCCAAACGGTTCTCTTGAAGTGGACGCAATGTCACTTCTTATGGATTGGCTTCTAGGGACCTCTACTTTAGGAAGAGTATCGGAAGGTGGTAGCTCAGTAGGGCCCTCATTAAACGAAGTGGGTAGAATATCCACATGGACACTCTTTGGGAGGGTAGGGTCTACATGAGATGTGAATGGCGAATCCACGACCCCTCCCTCTTCATTTACTTCGCTTGTCGCATGTTCAGAGCGTGTAGCTCTACTAAAGGTCTCTATTAGACGACTAAACATGCTAGATCCGGGTTGTGGGGCCCAAACTGGCATGTTTTGGCTTGTCTCCTCAAGGTTCTTGGTAGGGTGCCCTTCCATGGCTTCTGAGTCAGAGGACGAGTCACTATCCACTATTCGTGGATCTTGGGTTGCACTCCCTTGGGTTCTAGCCGAAGGCCAAGATGCCAACGTGGAGGGATGGTGTGAGCCTGGGTAAACTGAAACGCTTTCTAATGGCTCAGGCTCTAGTACCCGACCAGAGCGTAGATGCATGTGACGTGGGTACCCTACGGGAGTTGGTGACTACCTTTGAAGCCCACACAAGTGGTTTCTTAGGTGTTTCGCACCCCGTTTTTACTTATTTTTGTATTATTTTTAACCTGTTTCTAACCCCCTTACTTATGGTTGAACCTGAACTAGGACGTGTGATAGCTCGAAACGAGTGTATCGTTTAAAGGGTCCTAGCGTGCTTTACAGCACTGTGTTCGCCTATCCAGAGCTCCTGTGGTCCTTAAAACAGTCTGTTTCTTTGTGGGGGAAGGGGTGCAAGCCTATTGGCTTGTGGAGGAAAGGGTAAAGGCTTTATCCCACATGCTTACTTCACTCCTTGGGGGGTGGGCTACATATAGGGCACAACTTCCCATAAGCTCTCACTTGAAAGAAAGCTATGGAGGCTCACTCTCCTATATATATATATCAAAAGACCGAGGCCGGGGTCGGGGTCGGGGTCAATTAGGGGTTTTTCTTTTTAAAATTTTTTTCTCCAAATAAAAAATCTTTCCTCTCCACACGTTTGGTTTTTTTCTTTTAAAAAAATTTAATTTTTTATTTTTATTTTTATTTTTATTTTTTTTCCAAAATTAATTTTTTCTTTTTTCTTTTTTTTTTGTTTGGGATAAGTTTTCTAGGGTTTCTTTCTAGGGTTCAGACTTTGCCGCGGCGCAGTTCGCACATAGCGCAGGCCTGGGAATTCAAAAACCCCCCCTCACACGCAGAAAACCAGAGAACAGAACGCACGCGGTGCGAAAAAATAACAAAAGAAACAGAATTGCAGAAGACAAATTGCAGAAACTGATTTCAAAACACAGAAACACCTCAACAACAAACACACACTCGCCTTTCCTATAGTGTAAATTTCACTTCACGCAGCAGCCCGAGCTGCAAACTGGAGCTTGGTGCAGGGCATCTCCCCGGCAGCGGCGCCAAAAATGTGCGCTTTTGCCGCATAGGTCGTAGCTGGGGACTTGCCGAACACCGTATGCGAGCCACGAATGGCTGCAATCATACAACCAAGAAAGCAAGCTCAAACAGAATGCAAGGGTGTGTCACTCACCGCTCTAACCACCGCCGTGAAGGATTCCCGTGTCGCAGCCGTGAAGGATTCCCGCGTCGCAGCCGTGAAGGAGGAGCCGCCGTCGCCGCTCTACCGCCTCGCCGCCGCCGCCGTGCCGCTACACAGTGCTCGATCGCTCTCTCTCTCTCTCTCTCAGACACACACACACACACGCGCAGGAGAAGGAAACCAAGAGGATAAGGCAAGAGCACTCTTGTATTCAACACATGAGAATAAGAGTTTTAGGGTTACATTTGACTCTTATAGGTGACTTGGTCGTTCACACATGGGCGTCCATACATGGCCGGCCGATCCTAACCCTTACCCTGCTGATATTCAAGGTGCGCCTCGCATCGGCGATCACCCAATCCCTTTATCCTTAACATATGGTGCCGACAAGCCCGGCCCATGACTCAGAACATTTAAATTAATGACGTAAAACATAGTACGTCTCAATGTCCGTCCTCATAGGTTAACAAAAATATTCCTTTATGCATAAAAATCTATTTTGATGAAAGTAACACTTTCATATAAAAGAAAATTATTCCTTTATGCATAAAAATCTATTTTGATGAAAGTAACACTTTCATAATAAAAGAAAATTATTCCTTTATGCATAAAATCTATTTTGATGAAAGTTACACTCATAATAAAAGAAAAATATTCTTTTATGCAAAAAAATCTATTTTGATGAAAGTAACACTTTCATAATAAAAGAAAAACATTCTTTTATGCATAAAATCTATTTTGATGAAAGTAACACTTTCATAATAAAAGAAAATTATTCCTTTTTGCATAAAAATCTATTTTGATGAAAGTAACCCTTTCATAATAAAAGAAAATCATTCCTTTATGCATAAAATCTATTTTGATGAAAGTAACACTTTCATAATAAAAGAAAATTATTCCTTTATGCATAAAAATAATAATCAATATGCATCATCTATGCATGAAAATGACACTTTTAGAGTGTAGAATTGATAGGAATTACTCTTTTAGCATAATAAAAGATAATACTTATTTCTAAAAAAATTTGCCAGAACCTCCTTTGTATAGCTGACCATCTTTAAAATTTTCCTACTTAATTTGTCTTAAAAATTAACTCTTAATTGATTTAAAGTAATCTAGACTAATCAAAATTCACTTATAAAAGAGAAAACATTATAAAAAGTTTAATTTCAATAATTATCACTTTAACTAGGATAAAGAAGAGTTGATTCTAAGAAGAGAGAGGGGAAAAGCCTTTCAATCAAGGCATAGCTTCCATTTATCACTTCAAACAATCATAAACATTAGAAAAACATAAAATCAATAAAGAAAATTACAAGAATCTCTACTTACATAGTTTCTTGGAGCTTTCCTTTGGCTTGATGGTTTGAGGGTTCAACTCTTGTTTGTAACAAGAGTGGCCACCAATCTTTGGAAGAGGGAAATGTCAAAAACTAGTGAATTATTAATAAATTCACAGTTCTTGGCTTGGGAGGAGCAAAGTAACAGTGCATAAAACACTATTGAGTTTTACAACAAAGGGAAAGGCTTCTATTTATAGGAAAAATTGAGCTCCTAACCAAACAAACTGATTCTAGAATTTTCCAACTCAATTTGGTCAATTTTTGACCATTTTTAGGTCAGTTGAGCTAACTTTTTGGAACTAGACTTGAATTAGGAGAGAGGAGAGATGAAATATCTCAATTTTTGAAGATTTAAAAGTCAATTGCACATGTGAAGTAGGCGCCTCATTTATGAGGGGAAAATCCCCATGCAGAGGTGTCAAAATGCATCATTACATCTAAATATCTCCCCCTTTTAACTATTAGCCTTGTCCTTAGTCAACTCTTCATCTTATGTGAGTATTTACTCATTTTTGGGAGGGATTTTCTTTATTTCTTCCATTTATCTCCTCCACACATTTGGATGAATCTTATTGGTCCATAGGAATCTTAATTTAAAATTTCAAAAAAATCTTCACCCCCAGGATAATGGCTCTTGAACAGATTATACTCAATTTCTAATGCACCTTCTGAAATTCTTTTTGAACTTCTGTTTCAGGGGAACTTATTTTAATAAGATGAGGAATGTTTTTATCAAAAAATATTCAAAATTTGAATATTCTCTTTCTAGAATATTTTCTCTCTCTAGGACAAAATGGTAGAAACAAGATCTTTTATATTTCTGAAGAGGGATTTGATTACAGGGGAAAGATGCTGGACATCTTGAGAGATGGGGAGGAATCTTACAGATGAGAATGAATGTGATGGATATAAGTGAATGTGATGTGAATTGGGATGTGAATGGATGAGATGTGAAGTGAAATGGATGAGATGTGAAGTGAAATGGATGTGATGTGAAGTGAAATGGATGAGATGTGAAGTGAAATGGATGTGATGTGAATCGGGATAGATGTGAAGTGAAATGGATGTGATGTGAATCAGGATAGATGTGAATGAATGTGATGTGAGGTGAAATGGATGTGATGTGATGTGATGTGGATCAGGATAGATGTGAATGAATGTGATGTGAGGTGAAATGGATGTGATGTGGATCGGGGTAGTTATGAATGGATGAGATGTGAGTGAATGTGATGTGATGAGATGCAGAGATGGGTAGATGCGAGTGGATGAGATCTGATGAGGATAAATGAGGAAAGATGTGATGAGATGAAAATGATGTGATTGGATGAGAATGGGAATACATATGAAATGGATGTGATTTAAATAATGATGTGATTGGATGAGAATGGGAATACATATGAAATGGATGTGATTTAAATAATGTGGATTGATGTGGAACAATGCGGAAAGACGAGAGTTTGTTATAGAAACTGTATTTATGACCTGTTTTTAAATGACTGTTTTATGTCAAGAATGCTGGGGAAGCATTTTGACCGTCTTGTGAATGAGGTCATGGGGACCTAATATGATAAAGTTGCAACAGCTGACGGAGAGTCAATGGAGGACGTCTCGGGTAGCAAGGTCAGCCGAGGTCTTGACTAGCCTTGGTTTGATTTAAATGGTGAGCTTTCGATACGGTGGATGAGGGACCAAGGAAGCGGTCTATGAGTGACGCGCTAGGTGACCTGTGAAGGATCCTAGAGGGTGCTGACCATACAGTGCTCGGGCTCTGGGTCACCGAAGATACCCACACGTGCATCGGGGAAGATATTGGAACAAGGAGTAAGAGTTGTTTTCTGAATTTGGGCATGGATCTGGTTGATTGACATTGCTGGTCTTCAACGGATGAGTCCATGGCTCTTGTATATGGATCTGTTGGTTGATCTTGCTGATCTTACACAATGCATAAAGCCTTAATCCATAATACACACAACACTCTATGAGTTGTGTCCACACACATCTAACCCTAGCTAATGTCCACACACTATGACCAGCTGGACGCAGTCATTTATGTCTCACATATGTTCCTACCTAACATGCCAGCACATAGCATAGCTGGCTCACACTGGCATCGAGCTTGAATCTCAACAGTCCCTCTCATTTCATGATGTACTGCCATAGATGAAGATGTAGATGAGCTTGGGATATCAAGGCTTCTTCTCTCTCTTCTCTCACTCACTCATAAACCCTAATAGACAGCACTTGGCTCTGATACCATGTTGAAAAATAGGTAGAGGGAGAGGAGACACACACACAGGAGCAAACCCTAATGTATATTACAAACCCTAACCATAGAGGGAAGCCATCTCCCTTCTCACACAATGCATAAAGCCTTAATCCATAATACACACAACACTCTATGAGTTGTGTCCACACACATCTAACCCTAGCTAATGTCCACACACTATGACCTGCTGGACGCGGTCATTTATGTCTCACACATGTTCGTACCTAACATGCCAGCACATAGCATAGCTGGCTCACACTGACATCGAGCTTGAATCTCAACAGGCAGTTGGCTAACCCACGAGACTGGATGGGGTTAGGCTGGACTGATGGATCCCTAAAATGAGACCCAATTCTGTTATGGTACGATAGATGAAGTAAATCCTAGATAAAAATTATTCTATGGAAAAGAATCAATGACTGTGCCTCTTAATGAGGAAAAAAGTGTTTGTCTCTATGATCCAAGTGCAATCTTTTCCTTGATCTGACTATGGGACTTACCGGTTCGGTCAGATCAGTTCAGTTAGTTAAGGCTTTTGACTACGTTAGAGTAAAATTATCCTGGAGGAATCGCCTGTGCTTTCCGGGCGCAAGGGAAGTTTTTCCGGGTTTGGTAGAACCGATGGATTTGTCTCTTGTCCGGATATCCGTGGGTGGGGCCCCGAGTGAGAGACCCTACCCTGCTCAAGAAGTGCTACTTCCGCTGCTAGCACCCCTGAATTCGTTGCATGGTGGGGACAGGGATCTTTCACTTTTCATGTCTACTCCTAACCTTTCTACCATCTAGCTTGAAATAGAAGTTTGTAGGAGGATCATTTAACATCAACCATATCTCTTATATAAGAAAGGCTAGAGGCCAATTACTCTCCATGTTGGATGAAATTGTATCATGGCCCTCCCAAAGAATAGCCACAGCCATCGTAGTAGAGTGTGTCGGATCCCGTAAATCTTGATCTAAGCTTAGCCAATCACCACTTAAGAGTTTCCATCTTCTATATCTAAAATTCATACATAAAGTTTGTCTCGACGAGCAATGAAGTACCTATTCATCAAAACAAACAACATTAGTAAAACCATATTTTTAGCACAGTCAAATTCATTCCAGTTATATTCATTGCAACTCTCACCTAAAGGTGACATCCGACTTTGTGACTCTGCACTCAATTGTATCATTGTGAGACAAGTTCTCTTTGTAGTCCATTGATCACCAAAGAAATGTGCCATGCAGGCATCATCTTAACTTTTCCAATTATAATTGATTTTAGTTTTCTTCAGTTCTTCACAAGATGCAAAAAATAGACAAAGCAATATAAAGGAAAAAACCAGCTTAAGTGAACATCTTTTGAGCCTGTGGATGGTTTCATTGTACCGTGCACATCATTTAAGAGCTTTAGTGTGCAAGCTTGAATTTGGTCTAAGCTAGGACATAGCCATTCAAGATTAGACAAGGAAGGGAGTGGTATATTCTACAAAGAGCCAAAATTAGCCTCTCTCGTTAGGCAGAACCTACAATGATGCATAAAAGTATATTTTTTTGGCAGCTAAACAACTCGCTTTCTTGTTTCCGAGCATCAATGTACCAATCTCATCATGGAGAATAATAATTTTTCCACTTAAACACTCCATAGTCTGCCACTCTTCCAAAGTGGAAGGATACAAAGCTAAAAAACATCATGTGCTTCATAACTCAAAAAATAAAAAACAACTAGATTGAATAAAAAAACACCTTATACTCATTGTTTGGTTTGTGCCTTGGAATTTGGTTATCTGGATGTAAGCGGAATTTGGTTATCTGGATGTAAGCAGATTTGTTTATGCAAATACATGAGATAAATAAGGACTTCTATTATCATAGTTGCACCATCCATTCATTTTCTAAACTCGAATATTTTACCTTTCCAATGTTTCAATAAATCGCTTTTGTCTCTTAGCTTTACTTTGAAAGAGCCTTGAGTGTTTGGTTGCATTAAGACCTAATTAAATTTATTGGATTGTTTAGGAATCCATTTTTCCTCCTCATCTCTTTGATTAAAAACCTGCATAGTGTGTATATTACTTTTATTCTTTCTTCTTTGAGACATCTATAATAGTAAAGAAATAAATTTATAAAATAGATAAATATTAATAAAATGATACCTCAATGTAAGCCATTGGATTAACCAACATGTCGAAACTGCACTTTCACAATTTAAGCCCCATCATGGATTAAGCCATATCACGCAATAGCCACTATATATTTGTTAAGCTTATTGCTTACTATTCTTTTGGCTGAATTAATGTAGCAGCTACTCCATGAGTACATGTCCATACTCATGCACTAGAGAACATTTGCACCAAAGCCTCACCATAGACAACTTCCAAGTACATCTATGGATTAGGGGCCATGGTGGGCGAAAGCCTGGTCAACGGTACAACCCATCGCCTACAATTTTACTTCAAATTACAAACCTCTCCAAAAATGATGCCATAATCTTCACAACTCAATGATTTTCAATCCCTAGTGAAGGTCTCTATATTAGCCTCTTTTTGCAAGTCGACGTAATTCTTTCAATCCTCACCAACAAGTGGCTACTTCAACATAGAGCAGTTCAATAAGAGTCTATATGACAATCTGCTTCATAAGAGCACTTAAATATGCATAAAAACATAAAAAGCACATGGATAGAAGAAGACAGGATCAGATCCTACTCAACAACATTTGATAAGAATCCTGCCACACAAAGGGACATCATCACAAGCCAATTGCTTCAAATGATGAATGTCGCTTCAACGAATTAAATGAGGAACTGAGAATCACCATCTCGTTCTGATGATTAAGTCTATGTTCCTTCAGATCCTTTCCTCTCTTCTCTCCCATTATTAACTTCTCTCCCATTATTAACATCTCTTTTGTTAGTGTCCCCACTAACAAAAATCACATGTAACCTTGCCAATGATCCCCAAAAACAAAGTGAGCAAAAAAAAAGGAAAAAAAAGGGCTCACACAAATAGAAAAATGCAATCATTCGCAAAACCCCCCACCCCATTAGGAACTCCCAATACACCACTAACCTCTTCATTCATTAACTAGCTTTTCTTATTTCTTCTGGAGGAACGAAGACCATTGAACATCATTCAACATCGTCAACAAAGCTTGTTCATTCTCCCCACCCAAAGGTCTTCAACGCGATCACGAGGACGCGATCGTCATCAGGAAGGGGGGATGTTAAACTAATTCTAGGATTAACAAGATCTACTGCCATTATCTTACATCAAGGAGTCATGGTAGATACACCAAAGGGTCATACATTCAAGATATGAAGCAATAGTGTCCAAATCTACAACTTGGATGGGTTCCCGTAATGGTGTGATAGAATATTTATGGTGATTCCCACTTCAAGAGCGTGTGGTAACAAATTAGGATGAATTCCTAAGTGATGTACTTCGTGGATATATTATGAGAGTAGTCATTATAATAGCATTAGGCCTCTTATGAGCCTAAAGTGCATGACCGGCCATAGTTTAAGTGAGTGTGAACATTTATGGCCATGTATATAAGTGAATTTCTCTCATAATATAACATACTCTTCCATTGTGCAATTGAGTCTTGCTCTTGCTAATCTCTCTCCCTAATGTATGCTAGTGAGTGTGTGTGAGTGAAGTGAGGTGAGAGGAGGGATGAGGACCCATAGTGCAATGCGGCGGTGTCACAACGCTCATAGGAGACGTAGTGGAATTGCTTCTCAAGGAGTTGTAGAGCTTGGAGACCTCAATTGTTACGAGCTCGGCCACCATTGGAAAGATCCTCATGACAGTTGCGGTTCACCAGGTAATCTCTTTTTGGATATGTTTCAAGGAGGGTTAGGGTGAGCCATAATAGCATGTATTGTCATTAGTTCATCATGGTGGCATATCTCAATTTACACAAGATTACTACTCTTTACATGTTACATACACAATGGTGTTAGATTTTTTATTTTTACTTTTTCTTTCTGTTTTGCATGACTCGATATATCCATGGTACCGTGTATCACTTTTGGTATCATAAACCCTCACAAATGTTAATCTCTTAACATATATGAGGGTTTATTTGGATCTATCATGTAAATTAGATGGTCTCGATATATCTAGAGCAATGGAATGGATCTAGAGTTAAAGATGAAATCAAACACATGAAAGATGAATTCTAGCATCCATTACACATGAAATTAGCATTTCCAAGCATCATAGCCAAAGATGAACAAGAGAGAGAATCCATATGTGTATGTAGCAAAGAGAAAGATACACAATGTCCTAAGTGTGTTAACCTCTCACCAAGAGGATGGCTTGAAAGCTAGCCATGAGCCTTGACCATAGATGGCCATCTCCATCGTAGGAACCAAAGGTACAATGGAACGTCCAAGATTAGTAAAATGACAAAAGTTCCTATCCATGTGCCCAAGGCCCTATTTATAGTGTTTTACCGTTCATGACAAACCATCCCTTCCCCAAAGATTTTGTCCTCAAAATCATACAAGATATTTACACTTCAAGTGTGGCCGCAATTGGAATCTTTGAGAAGTAAAGAAGTTCCCCCAAAAATGCTCTTAAAGTACATTTGGAAGAAGAAATACAAATGTAATGAATTCCACAAACTCTTTCTCTAATGCAATCATGTGAGACTATTATGGCAATCTTGTTGTCGGTGAAGATCCTTGAGAATACTTCATGAAATCTCCATAAAAATGGGTTGTAATTGATGCATAACCTCAACCAAATGAGTCCCACATATTTGCCTTATATCATGATGATATTCCAAGTGTGTTGGAGTAGAATGATGGCCCCAACAATGGATCCAACCAAAGCTGTCCAAACATTACAGCAAATTTGTCCAAAGATTACAGCATATGTAGTCATGTAATGCCCATTCTCCACATGCTAAACATGCCACTTGGTCAAGGAATACTTCCATCAAGAAAACCATGTTGTTGTACATACTCCATTGATTACCACAAGTAGCCTCATCCATGGGCAAATGCTTCCATTTAACAAGGGATTCTTCAAATTCTTCAATATTAATGTTCCTCAATGTCTTGTCCTCTTGTCTACAATCCTCTCTGGCTCATATATTATCTCTCCTTCTTCATCCATTGGTGGTAGTTCTTCAAGCTCTTGAGGAAGATAACCCACAAACCTCTTGAAGTTAGATACATGGAACACATTATAGATTCTTGTGGAAGGAGGTAAGTCAAGCTTGTAAGCCAATTCACCTACTCTCTTAACTATCAAATATGGTCCATAATACCGATGAGCCAACTTTGGGTTGGAAGACCCTTTGAGGATATTGTGACGGCTCTTAGGAAGCTTGAGTAACACATAATCACCTTCCTTGAACTCCACTCACATCTATGCTCATCCGCATTTGCCTTCATGACTTCTTGAGCCTACTTCATGTTGTCCTTGCATAATTGACGAAGCTGTCTCATCCTTGGCTAAAGGATTAACCATTTTATCCTCATGAAAGGTAATGGATGGCACATGCACTTGATAACCATAAAGAGCTTCAAAAGGTGACATCCCAATACTCAAATGCTTACTGGAATGCTTACTGGAAGACCCTTTGAGGATATTGTGATGGCTCTTAGGAAGCTTGAGTAACACATACCTTCCTTGAACTCCACTTCACATCTATGCTCATCCGCATTTGCCTTCATGACTTCTTGAGCCTTCTTCATGTTGTCCTTGCATCATTGGACGAAGCTGTCTCATCCTTTCCAACTCATCCTTGGCTAAAGGATTAACCATTTTATCCTCATGAAAGGTAATGGATGGCACATGCACTTGATAACCATAAAGAGCTTCAAAAGGTGACATCCCAATACTCAAATGCTTATTGGAATTATGGCAAAATTCAGCAAGATAGAGCCATTCATCCCATGATGCTTGCATGTCATGACAATAGTGCCTTAAGTACACTTCAAGCCATTTGTTTGTGCACTCTGTTTGCCCATCTGTTTGAGGGTGATAGGCTATAGATGGAGTGATTTGAGTACCCAAGTTCTCGTACAATGTCCTCCAAAAAGTGCCCATAAACTTGGTATCTCAATCACAAACTATATTGAGTGACAACCCATGTATCTTGAATACATGCTCCATAAGTTGCTTGGCAATGTGAGAGGCTCTATATATAGTCTTGGAAGCAATGAAATGGGCTGATTTGGTGAGTCTATCCACCACCACAAAGACTTGATCCCATCCATGCTTCGTCTTTGGTAGACTCGTTTGATGAAGTCCATAGAAATGTGAGTCCATTTCCCATCCGGAATAGGCAAAGGATGGAGTAAACCACTTGGCAATTGGTGACTATCCTTATTCCTTTGGCATCACACACATTCCAAAACAAACTTCTTTACATCTCTCCACATGCCTTTCCAATAGAAGCTTTTGCTCACTTTGTCAAATGTCTTGAGTACACCAAGATGACCCGAAAGTGGTGAAGAATGCATCTCGTGAAGCACATTGGGAATGTAAGATGAGGCAGGAACCAAATACACCTTATCCTTGTGCCATAAGAGACGATTCCAAAGCTTATAATGAGAAAATTCTTCACCCTCTCCTTGCTGTAATTTTCTGTAAATATGGGTAGCATTCTCATCATTGACAAGATACTCCTATGGTGTGTCAAAGAATGGCCAACTCCTAGCAATGCAACTCAATCGAAAGGATTTTTTAGGCTATCTTCTTTCTATAGAAGATTTATGGAGCATTATGCATCTATTGCGGCACCTCTTACCAATCTACTCAAGAGGGAAGCTTTCTTTTGGGATGTCATTGCCAGCAAGAGTTTTAATGAGCTCAAAGCCTTGCTTACATCAGCTCCTATTCCTGTTTGTTCGGACTTTACAAAGACATTCTATGTGAGAGCGGATGCAAGTGGAATAGGTCTTGGAGAAGTTTTATATCAAGAGCATGGTGTCATTGCATTTGAGAGTAGGAAGCTTTCCGAGAAGGAGATGGAATTGCATGTTTATGAGAAAGAGATGTTGGCTATACTTCATGCAATCAAGAAATGGCATCACTATCTTTATGGTGCTCATTTCAAGGTGAGAAGTGATCATAGGGTGCTGAAATTTTTCCTCTCCCAACCCAATCTTTCTCCTAAACAAAAGAGGCGGTTCGCTACTCTCCAAGGATATGACTTTGAGATCTGGGGGAAAGAACAATGTAGTAGCGGCTGCATTGTCTAGAATGTGGGCTTGCACTATGACATCAATTATGGAAGTGTATAGAGTGAATCTTTGGGTCCACTCTAATTCCATTCTCCCCCACCAAATGTCCAAGGTATTTAACCTCATTCACCATGAAAGTGAATTTAGTCTCCTTTGTAAACAATCTATGCTCCCTCATGACTTCAAATACTTGCTTAACATGTGCCAAATGTTCCTCTTTGCTCTTGCTATAGATCAATATGTCATCGAAGAACATAAGCACAAATTTAAACAAGAAAGGAGCCAACACCTGATTCATGAGTGCTTGGAAAGTGGCCGGGGCATTTGTAAGACCAAAAGGCATGACCATAAAATGAAATAGTCTCCTTTGAGTCCTAAATGTCGTCTTCTCTTCATCACCCTCCTTCATCCTTATTTGATGATATCCCGATCTCAAGTCAATCTTGGTGAATAACTTGGCCCCTTTAAGCTCATCAAGAAGATCATCAATGCGAGGTATGGGGTATCTATTCTTGATGGTGACCTTATTCAAATCACAGTAATCTATGCACATACAAAAGGACCCATCCTTCTTCTTCACCAATAGAACAGGAGATGCAAACGGAGATTGTGAGGGTTGAATGAGACCCATAGAGAGCATTTCTTGCACTTGCTTTGCCACTTCCTCCCTTTCCACCTTAGACAAACGGTACGGAGACTTGTTCACAATCCTTGCATTTGGTTCAAGCACAATGGCATGGTCAATCTCCCTCTTGCTGGCAAACTCTTTAGCACTTGGAAAATGTCATCATAATCCTTGAGAAGAGCTGCCGTTTCTTTGTCTATGTGCTGTCCATTACCATCCATCCCCACTTGAGTGACATGCAACACATAGATCGTGCCAAGAGCCTTGAGTTCCTTCTTAAGCCACTTTGGAATGATTAAAGAAAGCCCTTTTGGTGCATTTCCAGCCAACACCACTTGCTGTCCATCATGTGAAAAGCTCATAATACCTTGTTGGAGGTTCATGTGGAAATCACCAAGAGAAGCTAACCAATCACATCTCATAATCACATCAATGGGTCCCTTGTCCAAGACCACCAAATCACCTTCCCAAGTGTATGAAGAGGATAAAATCACTCTTGTTGAAGGGCAAACCAAACTAGCTTTCTCATTGTCTCCATTTGCCACTTTGCACTTGAAAGGTTATGGGTAGCTCCTTTGGAGATAGTTTGAGAGAGTTGATGGATTTAGAGTTGATGAAGCTATGAGTACTCCTAGAATCCACCAAAATGTGTGCAACTCTCCCATTGATGGTACCCATCAATCTCAAAGTATTTGGGCTCTTGCAACCTGCCAAAAGCTCTTGTGAAATGGAACATACATGACATTTTCTGCATAGTTTGCACTTTTGGGCATATCATCACCCACAATGCATGCATGATTCCCTCCACCGGGGTCAAAAGGAAACTAATCCTCTTCTTTAACAAAAGAATGATCCTCCAAATCCTCCCCATGTGTCTCTTCATGCAATCTTGAAACTCTTCCATGTCATGAGATGGTTTGGAGTCATCATCCTCATCCATATAATCATAGTAGCCACCACTTTCTTTGACTTGCAAAGATGTCCGAGTGACCACTTCTCTTTGCATTTGAAACAAAGGCCTTTGCTCCTCAATTCCTCAATCTTAGGATCATCTATCCTTTGAGTCTTCTTTTTGAAGGGTTGAGGAGAATTCTTGAGATGAACCCACTACTCTTCTTAGCATCATTATGAACTTCATTCATGGTATGCCCACTTCCAAAAGATGATGGAAGTTTGTGAGTGTAAGTGGATGTGGTAGAAGACATACTCTTCCCAACATTAGAAGAAGTATTTAATGGCTTATGAGTGGTTGCATTGGGCTTACATCTCCTATACTTCGGCTCATATAGCTCCGGCAACCTCATAGCCTCCTTGATACTGGTAGTGTGACACAAAGTTGGGGTTTTTGAAAAGATGCAGGGGAGAAGAGAGCTTGAGCTCTTGCAAAAGTACACACACACTCACAAAACCCTAAAAGAGAACACACAAGGTAAGAGGCTGAAAATCTTCTTCTTCTTCACACAACACTCAACACACCATATACAAAGATAAGAGTACACACAATATAAAGAGGTACTCAACCAAATATATACTAGGGTTCTCTATAGTGTGAACCCAACTAAATGAGCTGGTGCTATAACTATGCCAGTCTCTAGAATGGCTATCACATAGCTTGTCATCCCAGTGGCCGCATATCACCCATGATCTCACCAACCATTCCAGTGGTGTAAATGTGGGGCCTATCCCCCAGGCGGGTCATCAGTGTCCACCGCCTCACTAGATAAGCTCGATATCTCAACACTCCCCCTTGAGCTCAACTCCATCTCATGTACACCAAGCGAAGTCCTAAATTTGTGGAGCTTCTTTGTACCCAATGCTTTGGTGAAGATGTCAGTGACCTGATCCTGTGTGCTGACATAAGCAAGGTCAACGTCTCCTACCAAAACCTTCTCTCTGACAAAATGGTAGTGGACCTCTATATGCTTTGTGCGAGCATGAAAAACTAGGTTCCTGGCCAACTGTATACTGCTAATGTTGTCACAAAAAATGACAACTTGTCTATTCACTGATAGACCCAAATCTGCAAGTAGCTTTCTCAACCAAGCTACCTCACTTGCTGCCATAGCAGCACCTCTCTACTCGGCCTTTGTACTGGATAGAGCAACTGTAGGCTGCTTCTTGCTGCTCCAAGTCACAACAGCACTCCCCAAAGAAAACATGAAGCCACTAGTAGATCTTCTATCTGAGATACTACCAGCCCAATCAGCATCTGTGTACCCATGTACACATATCTCTATCCCAGTTTCATAAAATAGTCCACAATGCAAAGTAGACCTCACATACCTCAGTATGCATCTCAATGCATCCAAATGCAGCTTCCGAGGAACCTGCATAAACTGACTCACCAACCCATGTACACATATCTTTGTGTACCCTCAAATCTAGCCTGGTGATCATCATGTAGATCAAGCTTCCTACTAAGCACCTATACATAGTAGGATCCTCCAAAATCTCTCCTGAATGTGCACTCAACTTGCCATTCTGATCCAATGGCACTGAGATAGGCTTACAGCCTGTCATACCATACTTGGACAACATGTCCAAGCCATACTGTCTCTGCAGTAATCCAATACCATATGGTGACCTAATCACCTTAATGCCTAAGAAATATCTGAGCTCCCCCAGATCCTTCATCTCACACTTCTCTCTAAGCAAGATCTTTACATCAAAGATCTCTGCATCATGGTCCCCCATAATGATCATGTCATCTACATAGATGACAACAAGCACAACCCCTCTATCACTGTGTCTCACATACAGCGGGAAATCTGCATTGGCTACATGAAAGCTAATAGTGACAAGATATTCAGAAATCTTGTCAAACCATGCTCTTGGTGCTTGTTTTAAGCCATACAAGGCTTTCTTCAACCTGCAAACATGCTCGGGGTGACTCACATCCTCATAACCAGGTGGCTGCAACATATACACCTCTTCTTGCAAATCCCCATGCAAGAATGCATTCTTTACATCCATCTGATGTAAAGACCATTGCTTTGACGCAACCACTGCTATCACAACTCTCACTATTGCCATCTTGGCAACTGGGCTGAAGGTTTCCTCATAATCAATGCCATATGTCTGCGCATATCCTTTGGCTACCAGTCTAGCCTTGTACCTACTTATGCTTCCATCACTGTTATGTTTTACTTTGTACACCCACTTGCATCCAATGGCTTTCTTGCCTTTAGGCAATTGCACTAAATCCCAAGTCTCATTTCCATATAATGCATCCATCTCCTCATCCATAGCTTTCTCCCAACACACATTTCCAATAGCCTCATCAATGCATGATGTGGGCTCTACAACCTGTACAACTTTTGCCATGTATGCATAGTGATGTGCCACATAACCATCATAGGTAAACCTCTGCACAGGATTCTTTACTCTCCCAGATCTTCGCAGCTTTGTATTCATGGCTTCCATAGCCTTCTTTACATCAGGTGTTCTCATAGCTGGTATCCCAAGATCCTCATCAAGGCTCATCTCTGAGCCACTAGACTCTCCATCAACATGAGAATGCCCTGCAGAAATGTCAGGCATACTAAGGGGCTCAACCACTTTCTCTTTGCCTTTAGGTGATGTACTAATCACATTTGCAGGACTGGTATTATGACGCAGCGTGCCACTCCATGGTCTATCAACTAGACCATTAGATGAGGACTCTCCTGATCCACTCAAAGACTGTGATTGTTGCTGACTTGCATTCTGTGCAACCACATTTCAACTCACATCAGCCCCAACAATAGCTTCTTTTTCAGCAGCATACTAGCTGCTCATCTAATCAAAAACAACATCCCTGCTTACCCTCAACTCACGTGTAGCAGGGTTATAACACCTGTATCCCTTTTGTTCAAGGGAATACCCAATAAACACATTTTTAAGCTCTTTTGGATCTAGCTTAGTTCTCTCAGCTCATCTGGCACATGCACATACTCACATTTTTGTCACGTGGAAATACATGCTTTGTTTGCTTTCCAAATTGGCATGCTTCACATATTTTCTACATACCTTCAACTTTAAACTTTGGCAGCCCTGTCACAATTCCTTTAGTCTGCATAGACTTCATTCTCTGCACATTCACATGTCCAATTATTTTATGCCAAATGTCTGTGTCTGTAACAATTCCTGAACCATTTGCAAACATCATAGCACTCGCTTCAGGCATGTTAACATTCAATGTAAACATTCTGCCCACTCTGTTGCCTTTGCAAACAACCTGCACGTGTCTTAAAGTCTTCAACATAACAACCATCAGGGTTAAACCAAACCTACAAACCCTACTCAATCATTTGGCCAACTGAAACTAGATTCTTTGTTATGTTCGAAACATGAAGTACATCTACAAGGTACTTCACTTTGCCATCCTGCATAGACAATGGCACATCTCCAACATGGGCAATTGGATGAGCAGTGTCATCCCCTGTTTCCACAAAACTTGGTCTTTCAAGGTTTTTCATCTCCTTGAACCACTCCCCATGACTTGTCATGTGGTTCGAAGCACCTGAATCAACGTACCATACATCATCTTTATGTGCTGCTTCAACATTTTCAGACATGGCATTAACGACATGCTGCATAACAAAAAACCTTTCATTATCCTCATTGTTTTCTGCTCGAGGATGCATAGTTGTTTTGCTGCAATTTCCCATTTTGCATGTCAGTTTGCTTCTTATAAAACAATTTGCCTGCACATGTCCAGGCTTACCGCAATAAAAGCATCCACGTGTATCATTATACTGCCTTTTGCCAATTTCCACGACCTCTTTGACTCCCCTTACCTCTGAATTGGCCTCTTCCACCTACGTGTTGTTGTTTGTGAATTCTGGGACTATTGTTGCTGCTGCTGTGCTGGCCATAATTCTGATTACCTGTTCGGCCACCTCCTTGGCCGCATCCACGGCCTCCTCTACCTTGTCCTCTTCCTGAACTTGTGTAGAAGGCCTGTTGCTCTGAACTATTTTTGTTTTGTGAAGGTTGTTGGTCTTCACCTAGGCTCTTCTCTTCTATAATCAACATAGACACCAAATCTGTGAAATTGGGAATGTTTTCCCGAGTCTGAATAGACGTCTTGAATGCCTTGTATTGTGGCCCAAGACCACATAGACAGACTTCCATCTTATCATAATCATCTACTGAAACGCCAATAGATGCAAGGGATTCCACAATACCCTTGATCTTTAATGCATAGTCATTCACAAACATACTCTTTTTCTCCACAGTATGAAGTTCATTCTTCAACTGTATCTTTCGTGCCTTGGTATTCGTTTCATAGAGTTTTACCAAGGTGTCCCTCGCCTCCTTGGGGGACTTGGCATCCTGTATGTTTCCAATCATGGTGTCCTGTATACTGATAGAGAGCCAATATATAACTATCCTGGCTCCTTGGTTCCAATCCTTGAAGTCTTTCACATCTACAGCAGTCGAATTGATCTCCAGTGTATCTACGGTGCCTCTTCATGCTCACCTTCTATGTAGTCTTAGTAACCCTTTCCCATCAAGAAATTTGTCAATCTGAACCTCCAAGCATGGAAGCTGTTCTTATTAAGCTTCTCACCAACAATTTGGTTTATGCCATCATTTGACATCTTGCCAGATACAAACTTACCAAAAATAGCACTCTGGTTTGTCCTGCACAAAAATTGCTGTATTTTCTGCAGCGGTACTGTACTACACTTAAATGTCACAACCAGTGACCTCAATGTGCATACATACACCCAATGGCAACTGTTAACCTCCTTCTTGCAGCACACACAATGTCTGCACAACCAATCTGTCTTCCTGCAGTTCTAAAAACAGAGTTTTGCATAGAATCGATGACTTACCCGCAGTGCTCGAAATCGCTTGCTTTTCAAAAAACGAAGGTCCTAACGTGCCCGAAATGCATTTTCGGCCCTATAGCTTTACTCCCGTGAAGAAAGCTCCTCAATCAGAGATTGTTTGCCGATGCCTCCCATAGAGCTCCCGAGACAAGGGTGTAGTCGCCAACACAAATAGGGAAGAGTAGTTGAAGCTCTTATCCTCGTACCGCTTCCTGTGCTTCTCTTGCTTGCAGCTCAGCCCTTAGCATGAACCAGGCTCTGATACCATGAAAAGATGCAGGGGAGAAGAGAGCTTGAGCTCTTGCAAGCACACACACTCACAAAACCCTAAAAAAGAACACACAAGGTGAGAGGTTGAAAATCTTCTTCTTCTTCACACAACACTCAACACATCATATACAAAGATAAGAGTACACACAATATGAAAAGGTACTCAACCAAATACATACTAGGGTTCTCTATAGTGTAAACCCAACTAAATGAGCTGGCGCTATAACTATGCCAGTCTCTAGAATGGCTGTCATACAGCCTGTCATCCTAGTGGCTCGCATATTACCCATGATCTCACCAACCATGCCAGTGGTGTAAGTGTGGGGCCTATCCCCCAGAGGCGGGTCATCAGTGTCCATCGCCTCACTAGATAAGCTCGATATCTCGATAGTTTTGACTTCGGTCACTTCTTAGACTCAAAACACACTTGTATGAAACATCATAGCCTCCTCACCTCCCTTTCTCTCCCTAGGTTAAGATAAAGATAAACACATCAAAGGAGAGATCATAATTCATGGAAGGAAAGATAAAAGGCTCAGGAGAAGCAAGAATTTTTTCAGTTTTGCAGCTCCAAACAAGAGGGCAATTCTTTGTTGGAAGAAAATCTTCCGACTCAGGATTATGTGAACAGAAACATACAGGGAATGTTGGTAAGGTTCATCTATTCGAATTGGGCGATTTAGATGGAACATCTTAAAGTAAAAGAATATAGAAATCACTTACAAGAGGATAAGATACATGGGATTTTCTTTTTGATAAGAGATTAAGAGGAATTAATCATTATTAAGAAGAAATAATGGCCAAAAGTCTATAAAAACAGAGATACACAGAGAATTGCAGTTTAACATCCATATAGACTGTACAAAGAAGATTATATAGGTATGTAGAGCTTAAAGAGAGCTTCATGTCTATATAAAAACTTTAGAAAACGGGCAATCGAGCGAAAAGTTAAGCGCATTTTACTACAAGACTATAAAACTACCAAAATTCACCGAAAAGTTAGCAACTTTGGGAGAAGTTATGATCATCAATGAAGTAAAGGATTAAGAAATTAGTTACATGAGTGGAAAGAGCATATAACGAGCTTCCTAGCCATATGATCAATTTTATAAACCAATACCCGAGTGATGAGTAATTACCAGTTGAAATTTGGGTATTAGACCACAAAAACTGCACTTCCCTCTCTTTGCATGAAACTTCAATTTTCACATAGCCTCTTGCCTTTCATCTCCTTCATGGTTCAAGCTAGAGGGTAAGGGTTAACATTGCTCAATGGACAATCGTAAAGATTTATCTATGGTCCCCAAAGTCTTTCCACATGCTCATTATTACCGCTAAAACCATTGGTATCTCTAAAGGAGGGCGGCAATAAGGCAAGGGCTACCTTGAGAAGTCACAGGCCCACCAAGATAATAACTCCTTATCACACTTATGATGAATCATTAAAGAGGTCCAAAATTAAGTTAAGCACGAGGAGCTAATGCTAAATGAGACATTCAAATGCAAAGAGAGTGTTTGAAGATAAGAGAATGGCAATGACACAAAATGCTCAATTAAGGAGGCTTCATTCTTTTTTTTGAAAGGGAGAGGAGGGCTCCTTTTATAGGTGGAGAATCACCCTCTCTTCCATCATTACAAATTACAACATAAAAATCTTCAACCCTTCAGTGACATAAGGGTAGATATAACCATCAATTCTCCTCTTAGGCTAAGTCTTCTATTGATTATTAAATTGAAGACTTTTTGACTTTGAAAGTGTGATGAGATAATAGCCAAGTCTAAGTGGCTATTATCTCATGGCGGAATTCTCCTCTTCCATGTAGGAATTCTAGAATAATCTTTCCCAATTATGCACCTACACACACTCCTCCACATGCCTTCCACACTCCCCAACTTGTAGCCTTATGGTGAATACTATATTAATAATACAATTAAAATCCATGTGAGCATGAAGGTCCACTTTTATTTTCCACATCACTAGCCTATCTACCATACCAAAGTATTTATCAAGCATACTTGTGGCATTTACACTATGTGCACCCCCTCTAAATCAAGTAAAACCATTATATTTGAAGATAGAATGCTGTTATCAGGGTAGCTGCCGCATCACCATGCGGTTATTCCATTGTGGGCGCCGTAATCTTCTTGGACAAGCTTCCACATTATTACCATTGAGAAACCATCAAAATATGTATAAAATTGAAAATGAAAGATATCAATTTTTCATGTCACATCTTCCCTCCCCCCCAGCAAATCCTCCATGCTTTTCTTGGGGGTCTGCTGGCCATGGTGCTCGAGGAACCTCCTGGCCACTTGCATCCTCTAGAAGATAGGTGTTATTTTTGAACTTTTTCTTTATCCTAAAGGGGCCTTCCTAGCGTCGAAGAAGCTTCTTATTTAGCCGTTTCTCCACACGGCCACCTCCCTCATTCATGTGCTCAGACTCCAACTGTTTGCACACATATGCAACATGTGCTTCATTGCGCACCTCGTATAATGTAGCAAGTGCATCCCATACCTATTTTGAAGTCTTACATGACCGAATATGCTTCACAAAAAGTGCAAGCAATGCATGTGCATGTGCATCTCTTCCATTCCATCTCGTTTGAGTAGCAGTGGGAGGTACTAGTGGTGCATGTAGAGGAGCCACATCTGTATCAAATTCTACTTTAGATGTACCTAGAGCACTTGGCTGCACTGGTAGTTGTGAAATAGGACGAGTTTCACTACCACATTAACCACATTATAAAGGCCTTTAGCAACTAGTACATGCCTCATCATATAGGACCACAATGGGTAGTTAGTCCCATCAAGTTTGTTCCTCAGCGGAAAACATGTTGAATACATCACTACTACCAGCCATGACTATCTACCAAATGCAAAATATTTCAACACACTGCAAGTACTCAGTATTCACTGAATGCAACCCCGGATAGCTACCAACTGTCTGAATCACCTGCAAAGTGTATGAAAAATAACACAGAGTAGAGAATAGAGTGTTATTGGCGAAAGTATAATGGTCGATGTTGTTGAAGACACTGTAGATGCTGCTGCACACCAAATCTTTGCTACTGTGCAAAGCCCAAACACCCAAAACGAGCAAAACCAATCCAAAATGACACCTCTCTAGAACGTCTGCAAAAACCTTGCAGTGCCCAAAACGCGCCCGAATCGCATCGTGGACCCCAAAAGTTTCGTATACACCACACTACAATATAAACTTTCTTCTCCTAAGAGGATATCACAATCAGAGATTAAAAAAACATGGTCGTTGAGGAGGGAGGCAGACTACAAGATCAAGTGTCAAGGAAGCTAGCTCTGATACCAATTGTTGGAATTAGGGTTAGGGTTACAACAATACACACACACAAGATAAAGAAGCTTGAGAGCACACAAACTCACTAGATTAGAACGAACAAATATGTGCCAGATACAAAAGATAAGTACATGACCCAAAATAAGTAGATAAGAGGGTGTACATATGCACGAGGGAAAAAACCTCCTAGTGAGGAAAAAGTGCCCCGACGGTCCTAAGTGTGTTCACACACATCACTACCTTATAATGCTACAGTCACAGTGCTCTAGATATCAAGAGCATCTATCCTACATGATAGATCCTCATAAACCCTTATATATGTTAGGAGAGAGAGAAAGATAGAGAGATTAACATATATGAGGGTTTATGAGACCAAAAGTGATATGTGGTAGCTTGGATATATCATCATTGAAAACATAAAGAAAAAGTAAAAGTAAAACATATAACACTAGTGTATGTACATGTAAAGAGTAGATGGTCCTATGTAGAGTGAGATATGCCACCGCGATCGGCTTTAATGACAATATATGCCTCGGATAGAGCTAACCCGATGGTGCATGGATATATCGAGTCGTGAAACATAAAGAAAATGTAAAAGTAAAACATCTAACACTAGTGTATGTACATGTAAAGAGTAGATGATCCTATGTAGAGTGAGATATGCCGTTGTGATCAGCTAATGCTGATACGTGTCTCAATTAGAGCTGATTTAATGGTGGAGAGAATGCTGATTAGAGTTGATTTAATGGTGGAGAGAATGCTAGGCCTCTATGATGGGAGCATGTCATATCAATGGAAAATCTCATAGATCTACCTCTACATCAATGGATGGTCAATGGAAATCTCATAGATCTACCTCTACATCAATGGATGGTCAATGGAAAATCTCATGGATCTACCTCTACATCGATGTATGGTCAATGGAAAATCTCATGGATCTACCTCTACATCGAAGAATGGTGAAGGGTCACGGTGCTTGTCATGAACCTATAGCATACATGTAAATGGGCCCATGGGTAAAACACTATAAATAGAGCCTTGGGCACATGGATAGAACCTTTTGTCATTTTAGTAATCTTGGACATTCCATTGTACCTTTGGCTCCTACTATGGAGATGGCCATCTATGGTCAAGGCTCATGGCTAGCTTTCAAGCCATCCTCTTGGTGAGAGGTTAACACATTTAGGCCATTGTGTATCTTTCTCTTTGCTACATACACATATGGATTCTCTCTCTTGTTCATCTTTGGCTATGATGCTTGGAAATGCTAATTTCATGTGTAATGGATGCTAGAATTGATCTTTCATGTGTTTGATTTTATCTTTAACTCTAGATCCATTCCATTTGGTATCAGAGCCTTGATTTTGATCCACTTTCAAGGTTTTTATCTTTAACTCTAGATCCATTCCATTTGGTATCAGAGCCTTGATTTTGATCCACTTTCAAGGTTTTTGGTGTATGAGATTGGTATTTCTTGATGGATTTCTGAAATTTTTGGGTTTCTTCAGGTTTTTGGGCTTAATCTTGATTAATTTTTGATTAATCTTGTGGGAATAGTGGGGTTGAGGCTTGCTTTTATGGATTTTTAAGTGATTTTGGGGAGATTTATTCAATTTGGACCAAATTTTGGAGCGGGTAGACCAAAATTGGGAAAATTTTGAATTAATCACCTATTAATCAGTCTAATAATGATGATTATGAGTTTGTGCTTCTTCCTCAATCTTTCCATCACCATTGCTCCTAAATATTGCACCGTTTTGATTCAATTTCGTGGGGCTTTGATAGAGCTTGAGGACAGAATTATCTCAAGCTCTATTAAGATGAGCACCATTTTATGTGAGGATTTTTGAATTTTTTGCACATTATCTCTCCTCTTTCTCATCCTCATGAAACCCTAGGAAGGGAAACCATTGGCCATTACCCGTTTACCATACTATTTGTGGGAGATGGAGCACTTAACTAGGCCATTGTGAGCCTTCTTTTGGAGATTTCTACCCGTAAGGCTGCCCTCCTGTGTAGTGCCGCATTTGCGAGCAGCCTCATGGCTCATTTTGATGATTACTAAGTATAAGAGGCTTAGCCAAATTCTTCTAAGCTTGGAACAAAGGTGGAGAAGATGTTGGAGTCCATTTACAAGAGCTTCTTGGTGATTTCGTGGGGTTATGGTGAACTTCCAAAAACAAAGAACAAAGTCTTCAAAATAGAGGCATTCAAGCAATTCAAGATCAATCAATGGTGGTTCTAAACACTCTTTGGTAAGTGGCTATCCAACATTTTCCATGAAATCAAGCTTCCATTTGGGGATTCCTGTTAACAATCCTAAAATGGGATTGATCA
This sequence comes from Cibotium barometz, assembly GCF_041138505.1. Taxonomy (NCBI): domain Eukaryota; kingdom Viridiplantae; phylum Streptophyta; class Polypodiopsida; order Cyatheales; family Cibotiaceae; genus Cibotium; species Cibotium barometz. The sequence continues at coordinate 16,272,003 of NC_141083.1, forward strand.
TGGTGATAGACATAGATTAAGCTGGATTAAACCACACTAAGGACTCCATGAGAGAGAGAGAGAGAGAGAGAGAGAGAGAGAGAGAGATTGCACACTCAACACAAGTTTTATTGCATATTACAAATGAACTATACAATGATATAGGCTTTCTAGCCTTATCCCACTTTACATGTCATCATCCATGTGGCACTCCCTTTTCCACTTCTTTTGGTCCAACACTCACACACCATTCAATATTACATGTGGCATTCTTATCTTGCCACAATATCTTACACCTTTAGGGTGCTTTCCCACATACACACAACACCACGATTACATCTCTCAACACCCCCTCTTAATCGAGGTTTTCCACAACTCACCCATCATCCATCACCCATATCAATGTAGCATTGCACAAACGCAATCACTACCTCTCAACACTCCCCCTCAATGATACATTGGAGTGTCCATCAACCAATCATGTGTGTGCGTGTCTACCATCTTAGACACCAAGTCCATTTTGAGCCGACTCGCTCACATTTGAGTCCAATTTGAATGTAGAAGTTCGGGTGGGAACCAACCCATACGCATGCACCTCACATGTGCATTGCTCATGCACACATCACAACAACCATTTTGAGCTTCTCGGTGAGCTCGGGCATGGTTACCCTCATACCATGGGTGAATACACATCTCGTTTTGAGCATGCAGGCTCAGGCACGGTTGCCCTCATATACATGGGTGAAACAAATACAATCCTTTTTATGCCGTGTGCAAGGGTAGGGTACCCACAAAATACAAAAAATAATGATCAACATGCATGGCTTTTGCCACCATAGCCAATATTTTCTCGCTATTTCACGTGAAAACTTTCATGCTTTTGAAGGTTTATAAATTTGGTGTGTGAATCAACCCTTAGGGTTATAGATTGTTTCTTTTTTTTTAATCCTTCAATTCGTTTGATAACACAAAAAAACGAATCTGTTATGGCATCACCTGCACCGCATCTAGCTGTAGCATATTCAATGCATTTTTTAAAGCTGGCTACATGGCACTAGTTTTGAGGCTCTACTACACACTAGGACTTCAAGCATCTCTTTTACTATGGGTGGACCCCAGAGCGGGGCCTTCTTATTCCTCATGCTTGTTGCCCTTGCCTCATCAATCTTCCATGGTGACCTTGAACGCTTGTTTCCTGCTCCTGCGAACTTCTTGCCCTCCTAGCCTTATCCTTGCCCGCTTCTCAAAACTCTCCTCCACCATTGTGCGCAGCACATGATACTATTGTTGAGTTATACTCATCATTGTCGCCTCTATTATCTAGGTGGTGTTCCAAGGATCGGAAAGAGAAGCCCCGGGGAGTTATCTCCAAGATTTTAACCAAGCATACCGCTTGACGGGTTGATCTATGAAGGAGAGAACAGAAATACTTCCAGATTTCTTGAAGGGTGTGGCCTTAGCTTGGCATGACGCTTTGCCAAAGGAGTCCAAGTATGATTGGGAAAGGCTGACCAAAGCAATGAAGGAGTGATTTGGGACAGTGGGGTCACCAAATGCTTTACTATTGCCATTGGATCAGATTTTCCAAAAGGAAGGAGAGTCAGTTTCTACCTTTTTAGTGAGGTAAGAAGCCTTGTTCATCATCAAATATCAACAAGCTACTTTACATGTTGTTGCTTCTTCTTTTTCACCTCTATGGGAGATTCAAAGAGTTCTTTAGCAATGGAGCACCTTAAGACGAGCAAGTTTATCATGGCTTTGGATCCCCGCTTGCATAGAAAAGTTCTTAGCAAAGATCCCACTAATTTTAAAGAGGCTCTTCGTATTGCTTTGAAGAAGGAGGCCACTCTTCATACTGAGTCCACATTCCAATCTTCTCCGAGTGCCGACCCCACCACGAGTAAAGATAGCCTCAACATCTCATGTACAAGCTCCATCCTTGGATCATAACATTGCACAACTTATGGCAGAATTTGCTAATTTGAAGTTACACTTAGTCAACGCAAGGCCACCTAGGGTTCCACGAGTTGAGGATAAACCTAGGGATAGAAGTAGTGTCACATGCTATAAATGTCAAGAGAAGAGACACTATCACACTGAGTATCCAAAATTGAGGAAAAGAGAGGATAAAAGTTTAGCACTTTTAGAGGAAGCATGCTCAGAAGAAGAAGAGGAAACATTGATGCCATTAATGGCAAAAAGGGGTCGTAAAACTAGGAGCCAAGAAGAAGAAGAACAAGAAGATAAATCTGAAGAAGAGGAGAAAAATAAGAAGAAGAATCGTCTAGAAGAAAAATTGGACAATCTGACTTTCCTCTTGGACAAGGATCTCTTAGTTATGACCTCTTAACAGATCTTAGGGAGAAAACGGCACAAATCACATTTGGGACTCTCTCCAAAGCTCAGAAAGGAATGGGGTAAGCTGGCTAGCACAAGGGAATCTAAGAAAAAGAAGAAGAGGGATAATGGGACTCTTATGGCTCAAAAGGTGGATATTGATGTAGGAGATGATGTGCCTGTGATTGATGTCATCATTGAGGAGCAAAAAATTTCTAATACATACATTGATGGAGGTGCGTCAATCAATGTCATGAGTGAAAAAACAATGAAAGATGCCAATTTAAAGTTGTCTTCTACTAACTCTCCCTATCGCATCAAACTTGCTGATAATACTAGGGTGAAAACCTTAGGAATTGTCAGGAATTTGGGAGTGGATGTATGTGGTGTTTTTGTGCCTACAACTTTCCAGGTCATTCTTACAAAGCCTGATGCTAGGGCTTACCCATTGATATTGGGTAGGCCATGGCTTTTCCAAGTGAAGGAAATTCAAAAGTGGGAGACACGTGATCTTATTCTACAAGGTGAGAATAAGAAGGTCCACTACAACATCAAGAGTCACCGCAAGAAAGTGGTAAGAGGTGAACCTTCAACTTTCGAAAGTTCAAAGTCAGAGTCATCCAATGAAGAGGAGACAAGTGGTAGCTCCAAGGATTCCATCTTAGAAGGGGAGGTGGAGGGAGTTGCATTTGGTCTTTCCCTGGGGAAGGGATCGAGGGGATACTGAAGACAATGGAGCCTTGGAAGGGGAAGCTTCTTCAACCATGTTCAAGAAAAGAGATGTGGACCTCAGTAGTCCACCAACAGAATGAACTTCTTCTTGATGAGTCTATAGCAGGTACTGAAAGGAAGAATTACTTAAAAATGTTGGATGGATTTCCTAACCTTTTTGCAAATAGCTACTCACTCACAAGTATGCCAAGTTACCCTAGTAGAGCACAAGATTGATCTCAAGCCCCAAAGTAAGCCAGTGGTACAGCGGCTAAGGTGTTTGGGAGTAGTGCAAGCGGAGGTGCTTAAGAATAAGGTAACTAATTTGCTTGAAGCTAGATTTATTTTTCCAGTAGAGAATTCAAAGTGGATTTCCCCAGTTGTAGTCACTCCCAAAAAAGGTGGAAAATGGCGTATGTGTGTGTGTGTGTGTGGACTTTCCCTCTGAATGCATGCACAAAGAGGGATTATTATCCTCTACCCTTTCAGGATGAGATTTTGGATCAATTTGCAGGTCATGAGTTGTATTCAGTGTGTGATGGATACTCTGGATACTTTCAAATCCAGATTTGTGAAGAAGATCAAAGGAAAACCTCATTTATCACCCCTTTGGGGAGTGTATGCCTATAGGGTGATGCCATTTGGCTTGACCAATGCACTAGCAACTTTTCAACGCTTCATGAGTCAGGTATTTGCACCTTACTTGGGAAAGTTTATAAGGGTCTTTTTGGATGATTTTTGCATTTATTCAAGCCGCATGGATCACTTAGAAAAGTTGAGGTTGGCCTTGCAAATTATTGATGATACAAAAGGGTGTCTTAATCTTGAAAAATGCTGCTTGGCACAAAGGAAGGTGGTTCTCTTTGGACATGTTATCCCAGAAGAAGGCATAGAGATGAATCCTGAGAAGGTGCAGGCAATTGTGGCCCTCCCACCACCTACCAATGTAAGGGAGGTAAGGAGGATTTTGGGTAAAACAAAGTATTACCAATGCTTTGTTAACATGTTCTCTGAGAAGATGTATCCTATAAATCTGTTGACAAAGAAGAATGTTTCTTTCCAATAGGGGCACGATCAAATTCAATCTTTTTGTTTGCTCAAGGAATGCATCAAAGTCCAATTGTGCAGCCTCTCCTAGGTGGGGGGAGGACTTTTATTGTGAACCCAAGTGTCTCATCACATACTCTTGCAAAAGGGAGAGCAAGGGCGTATGCAAATAGTGTATTATGCAAGCTAACAACTCACTGATGCCAAGGAGAGGTATGGTGAAATGTAGAAAGGTGGTTTGTCTCTTGTTTTTGCAGTAAAGAAGTTCAGGTCATACTTGTTACCTCGCCCTTTTTTCTTCCTCACATCTCAACCTTCTTTACAATTCTTGGTCCGCAAACCCAATCCTGCAGGAGGGAAGTTTGCAAAGTGGGTTTGCGAGCTTCAAGAATTCTCTTTCACTTTTATTACAGAAAACACCACTAGGGCCTCTCTTACAGATTTGCTTACAAAGGAAGGAAGAGGAAGAAGGAACAGGAACAAAGGAAGAAGTATATGAAGATTTGGAGACACCACCAACTACTTTCACTATGCATTTTGATGGAGCCTTTAGCCCTTCTAGGCAATGTGGGGCTGGGGAGATAGTTTTATTTGATTCCAGAAGGAAAAGAGGTATGAGCCAAGGGTAGGGAATTTCCAAAGGCTATATCAAATAATGTGGCTGAATATAATGCATTAATTTGGGGATTAGAAGATTGCATTAAACATGGACTTAAAGAGGTAGAGGTGAAAGGGGATTCGCAATTGGTCATCTGACAAATGAAAGGAGAATATAAGGCAAGGAGTCCTAATCTCTAAGAATCGTATAAAAGGGCAATGGAGTTAAAAGAAGCTTTTGAGTTGTGTAAATTTATTCATGTTAATAGGAAGGATAATTAAAAGGCTAATGAATTGGCTACTAAAACTTTGGCTTCTTTCAAAGTAGCTATTCTTGCATTAATGGATATACAGGTTGGCCTGAGCTCCAAGATGTTCAACACTATTTAGATACAGGATACTTCCCTCCTGGATTGAATCCTCAACAGAAGCAAAGGCTTACAAGGAAAGCTCATCCTTACACAATTGTAGGGGATGTTCTTTACAAGCAAGGTAAGGATAAGATTCTTAGGAGGATAGTGAGCCTCGAAGAATCTAAAAGGATTATGGAATTATGTCATGAATGTTCAGGTCACTTTGCCTCAGCTAGCACAACTCGGAGGATCCTTAACACAGGTTATTATTAGTGGTGCAAAAGCTGTGAAGTATGCCAGGTATATGGGCATAAGCAATTGGTTCCTGGACCCTTAAACCCTATCCCAGCATATGGTCCATTTGAATGGTGGGGATTAGATTTTGTGGGCCCACTTCCACGTTCCTCACATGGAAAGTATTACATATTGGTGGCCACAGATTATGCAACAAGGTGGGTAGAAGCAAAGACCATGGTCAATAATAAAGCAGTGGCTGTGGCATCCTTTCTCAGGGAATACATATGTGCCCGATTTGGGTGTCCATTAGAAATCCTTATGAATGGGGGGAGGTCTTTCAGGAATGACTTGATTGAAGCTTTGGTGCAGAAATTAAAAATAAAGCATGCTATGTCAAGTCCCTATTATCCCCAATGTAATGGTTTAGTAGAAAAAACTAATGGACTACTTTGTGGATCTTTGTCTAAGCTAGTGGATCTTTGTCTAAGCTTTGTGGATCTTTGTCTAAGCTAGTGGATACTATGAAGAGAAAGTGGGATATGCATTTGCCAGAGGTCCTAGGGGCCTATAGGACAACTCACAAACTCTCTCTTGGTTTCACACCTTTTTAGTTAGTTTATGGAATGGAGGCTATTTTGCCAATAGAATTGGAAATCACAAGCCTTCGCACATCTTTTGCACGCTTGAATAATGAAGAAGAAACACATGCCCAACGCCTACTAGTACAACTGGAGATCTTGGATGAGAGGCAACTTCAAGCACTTCAAAATTTGGAGGCTGCACAACAACGGCGTAAGAAGGCAAGGCATGACACACTCAAGAAGAAGAAGAAGAAGAAGCTAGAACTCAAGCAAGGAAGCTTAGTCCATGAGGTAGGTACCTTGTTTCATGGCCTATACAAGATGGATGCATTTGAGAAGTTGCATGATGGTTATTCTATCATTGTCTCAGGTACCTTGTTTCATGGCCTATACAAGATGGATGCATTTGAGAAGTTGCAGCATGATGCTTGCTCAGTCTCTACGACTCATGCTATGAGTGATGCAAAATTATGGCATGCACGATTTGGCCATCTGAATTATGGCAGTTTGTTACACCTTCAAAGGCATGATATGGTGTCTGAGTTGCCAACTCTTGAGACCCCTGCTAGACATGTATGTGAGGGGTGTATTCTTGGTAAAATGCATCGGGCATCATTTCTAAAGGATGGATTTGTGAGAGCTGTTAAGAAATTACAGCTTATACATAGTGATGTATGTGGTCCTATGAGGACACCATCTATTGGGGGATATCTCTACTTCATCACTTTTATTTGATGATTACTCTCCAAATATAGCTGGGTGTATCCATTAAAGATGAAGTTAGAGGTTTTTATGTGCTATTAGCACCCTTCATTCAGATCAAGGGGGGGAGTATATGTCCAAGGAATTTCATGCATATATGGCTGAAAAAGGCATAAAGCATCAATGTACAATGCCATACACACCTCAGCAAAATGGTATGGCTGAGAGGAAAACTTTTTCTCATGGAGATGGCATGATGTATGGTGAAAGCCCAAGATTTACCTCATGGTTTTTGGTTAGAGGCAACTATGTGCGCAAACTATGTGTTGAACAAATGCCCTACCAAGGCCTTGTAGTCTAAAACTCCTTATTAAGCTTGGCATGGTAGGAAGCCTTCTATGGCTCCTTTGCATGTTTTTGGTTGTCTTTCTTATGCTCTTATGCCTGAGCAACAATGCAGTAAGCTTGATGATAAGGCAATTAAATGCATATTTGTGGGATACAGTTCAGAAAGCAAAAGGGATATAAACCCTACCATCTAGCCTCAAAGCGGATTTTGGTGTAGAGATGTTGTTTTTTTTTGAAAACTCAGTTCAGCCCATGCTTTCATGCAAAAAACAACAAAATGTATGCTCACAAGACATGTTTGATTTGCTCCTATCTTTGTTTAATGGGGGGCAGCCATATGTAGAGCAATTGAATGCTCAACTAAGTGCAGAAATTCAGCCTTTGCAAGTGCAAAATCAGCCTGCACATTAATCTTTTGATGAGGCAATTATTGAGGATGTAGTGGATGAGGAGAGAGCAGCCATAGAAGAATCTAGGCGTATGCCAAAATGGCTTGTGCAGACATTGAGGGATAGCAGGTTGGCAGCTCCTTTACCTAACTTGTGTAGGTTCTCATCATGTAGATTCTTCTCATGTGGATCATGTTATCATTTCTACTTTATGTAATGATGAGGAGGAACCTGTTTTCTTTGAGGAAGCATAGGATGATGATCACTGTATGCAGGATGAGTATAACTCTATACTCAAGAATGACACCTAGTATTTGATAGATCTACCTCATGGCAAGAAGGCCATTGGTACTAAGTGGGTTTACAAGTTAAAACGCAGATGGTAGCATTGATCTCTACAAGGCCAGAATTGCTGCAAAGGGTTATGCCCAACAAAAGGGCATTGATTATAATGAGACCTTTGCACCCACATCTTGTATGACTACCATTAGGTGTCTCATTGCTTTGGTAGCACATCATGGGCTGAATGTACATCAGTTGGACATTAAGACTGTATTCTTGAATGGTGATTTACATGAGGAGGTGTATGTATCGCAGCCTCTTGGTTTTGCTATGAAAGGAGAAGAGTCTAAAGTATGTAGGTTGAAAAAGGCTCTTTATGGCCTTAAGCAGGCTATGACAAGGTATGAGAAGATTCATGCATACTTGGTTGCAAATGATTTTTGCAACAGTCCAACAGAGAGTACCCTCTATGTGAAGAGGAGTAAGGAAACATTTTTGGTCATCGTTATATATGTTGATGATGTGCTACTTATCACGGGACCCATAGATCAAATTTCAGCTTTTAAGGTTGATTTGCAGTCATCATTTGAGATGTCAGATTTGGGGACCTTGCATTACTATTTGGGGATTTAGTTTGTGCAGCGTAATGATGGCATTGTTATGCTGCAATATAAATATATACAGAAGCTATTGAAGAGGTTTAATCTTGAAGACTGTAAACCTGTGGCTACACCTATGGAGATAGGTACTCGACTTAGTCTTCAAGATGTAGGAGACTCTTTTGATGCTAGTTTGTATTAGCAGGCTATTGGATCCCTTCTTTATGTGTGCAACACGAGACCAGATATACAGTATGCGGTCTCACAGTTGAGCAGATTTATGCATAGCCCAGGTACAAAGCATTGGCAATCTGTTAAGCGGGCTTTCCATTATTTACAGGGCACTTAGTATTTTGGATTATTTTATCCAAAGGGGGGTGAGTCACAGCTGCATGCTTTCAGTGATTCAGATTGGGCTGGATGTTATGACACACGAGTGTCCACTAGTGGGTTTTGCTTTCTCCTTGTGATTCATGTATATCATGGCTCAGCAAGAAGTAGCCTACAGTGGCCACTTCCAGCTATGAAGTTGAGTACAGGGTAACTTTTACAGCTACAATTGAGTGTGTGTGGCTCAGACGTCTTATGGTTGATTTGGGTATTGGACACTTGTCTAGCAATATGATTTTCACTCTAACAGCTAGAGCACATTAGCAGTTGTGAGGAACCCAGTGTTTCAAGCTTGCACTAAGCACATTGAGGTGCATTACCACTATGTCAGGGAAAGACTCTCTGCAACAGAGATGCCTACACATGACAACATGGCAGATTTATTCACGAATGCTCTTCCTCGTGAAAAGTTCGAAGCTTTTCGTAAAGCTTTGGGCTTACTACCTTTTCAGGATTGATCGGCCATACCCTTTACATGTTCACATCATCACTCTTCCAGAGGGGATTTGTAGCATTATATGGTAGTGATGTGTGTGAACATTCTTACGACCGTCGGGGCACTTTTTCCCTCACTAGGAGGTTTTCCCCCCCGTGCGTATGTACACCCTCTTATCTACTCAATTTGGGGCATGTACTTATCTTTTGTATCTGGCACACACTTGTTCATTCTAATCTAGTGAGTTTGTGTGCTGTCAAGCTTCTCTATCTTGTGTGTGTGCATTGTTGCAACCCTAACCCTAATTCCAACCAACGGTGGCCACCCTCCACCACCCATTGATGTAGAGGCAGACCTAAGAGATTCTCCATTGATATGACATGCTCCCATCATAGAGGCCTAACATTCCCTCCACCATCGGATCAGCTCTAGTCGAGGCATGTATCATCTCATTGGCTAATCACGGTGGCATATCTCACTCTACACACGATCATCTACTCTTTACATGTACATACACTAGGGTTAGATGCTTGATTTTACTTTTTCTTTCTATTTACCATGACTCAATATATCCATGATACAATGTATTACTTTTTGTCTCGTAAACCCTCATAAACATTAATCTCTCTCTCTCTCTCTCTCTCTCTTTGTATGAGAGAGAGAGAGAGAGAGAGAGAGAGAGAGAGAGAGAGAGAGAGAGAGAGAGAGAGAAGGAAGGGTCTACATACCTTATTCCATACATCGATCATTGAATTATTGGAAACTCCTATTTTATCTAAGACTTGCATCACGACCATTCGTTACTTAGCATTGGGTGAATTGTTGTCAAGTACATGCTTTTTTATAGAAAAAAACTAAAGTACATGCTTTTGTACAAAAAAAACTACCCATTCAATAAGTCTCTATGAGAAACAATGAAATACTCCAATATAAACTAATTACGCATATTGAAAGTTTTTTGGTGTATGTGCCAATATTGAAAGGTTTTATGTGTGTACCAGTAAAAAGTTGGCTTTAGCCACCTCCTCTATCATTGCACGGAAGGCTTCTACTGTAACACACTGTAGAGTATGATTAATGTAAATTGGGTGCAAGTGGGTATATAACCAAAACTCTGAACCCTTAATTACTTATCTTATCCACTTGTATATCAGTCAAAATCTCTACTTCGTATAGTTTCACACTAGAAAATGTAATTTTGCTTTTGATGCTTTAACTAGTCTATATTGATTGTGCCTCATAAGCTACTAGTTTTTTACTATGTTACATAACAAGTTAACGTGAAGTGCCTTTTAATATCTCTAAATGTGAAGTGTCTTTTAATATCTCTAAACTATATTATAAATATCTTATAATACATGATTTACAAATATCATGGTTAATCAAAAACATTATTATAGATAATCAGGACTCACATTGCTACTAATCCATCCTTAGTGTGTTTAAAATTATGACATAGTTCTCTCTTTGTCTAACTTATATTTTGAAAAAAGGCTTGAGTTTCTAAAATGATTCTCTCTTAGTCTAATTCACATCTACACCTTCACACAAACTCTTCAAATGATATCAATTTCATGCCATTAGACCCATAATTGGAACACATGCTATAGACCGCCATAGTAAAGTCTCATTTTGTTGCACACATCTAAAACTATTTGAGATTTGATTGTGACCTCCATTTTGAAAAAGGGATTCTTTGCACTTGTTAACTGCTTATGATAACTCAAGTCAACTTGATGAACTAAAAAGTCACACTTTGATTCATGATTAAACTCTCAACTCTTCTATGTCTATAAAGTTAATCTTAAAGCTCTATTTTACTAAAAATGGTTTCCTTTGAATTCTAGGTTATGTGAGTGGTAGACACTTGCCTTTCCAATTGAGCAGATCATGGTACTAACTCATGATTTTTTTTCTTTTTATCCCTTTCCAATTAATGGTACTAACTCACGATTTTTTTTCTTTTAATGGTTTCTTTCAACAACTCCTCCCCTTCAATAATTTATGATGTATTGAAAGAAGGTGAGTCCAGTAATAGTACCTTAAGTACATCTCATGTAACAACTCCCTCCTCCCTTTTAATATGAGACATTGAAAGGTGAGCCTAGTAATAGTTCCTTGAGTACATCTCAATGTTCAATATGGTTGGTAAAAGTCATTTATACCATCTATCCTTAATCTAAATGATCATTATTTACCTCAAGTTAATTTTTATTCAGTCTATCATTTATTATATCTATGTTTAATGAATTTATTATATAATCTTCTTTCATATCCACAATAAATTTTTCTCTGAAAGGGGTGTCTAAATGTGTTACAAACACATGCAGTGCATGCACATATGCACAAACACACAACTCTTCATGATAATAAAAGGAACCAACAAATTTATACCTAGTTCGATGTGAGTGAACATCTAACCTTATTTTTTACTCAAATATAACAAAGGAAGTAAACACAACTTGAACAACAAATGAGGGATGCCAACATAATTAAGCATGGCGAGACAACAAAGACTGTATCATTATTTTTTTGTCTTGACTATAACACACAACCAAGGTATACTTTATTACCTTATTTATGTAAAGATTTAGATACTATTTTTTCATCACAAATTAACCAAAGATTCTTTCTAACTTTCCACCAATAAAAGACCCTTATCAGTGTGTGAAAAGAATACATAATAACCATTGTAGTTAGAAAACTATAAGACAATGAGAGAAAAGTGCACATAGAGACTTAATGTTTTAATGGCTACTTTACATCAATGGAAATATATGAAAATGATTATAGTTAGAAAACTATACATGTGGAAGGCCCCCCCCCCCCCCCCCTAAGTTGTGGATCAACACCGTATCACCTTTTCCATGCTACAATGACCCAATCACCTTTGCTATGCTACAATGACCCAAAAAAACTTTCCCATCCTATAATGCCTCCTAAAATGACCTAATCACCTTTTTCAATGGATAAGGACACCTGACTCATTCAATGAGAAAATAATGACTCATTAAAAAAATCTAATTTCTCCTTTATGTGAAGGGCTCTCCTCCTCTTGCTAAGTGGGGCTCTCCTTTGCTTTCCACCTCAAGTTGTGTATTTCCTTCACAATCCTTTCCAAAGTACAATGGCCTAGTCATTGAGTAGATGGAGCCATGGCCATGCTTGCCTTGCAATTTATTGGAATAATTTTCACTCACATTATTTTGTTTAAAATGTCAAATTCACCAAAAGAGACCTACATATATCAATTGTGAGAGATGTTTGCCATTTTGTAAGACTAGAGAAGGATGTCCACACTCAGCACAATTAGATGACACATTTTCAACTTCATTTCTTTGGGCCTATAGCTAAGTAGAATAATTTTCAAATTTATTGGAATAATTTTCACTCACATTATTTTGTTTAAAATGTCAAATTCACCAAAAGAGACCTACATATATCAATTGTGAGAGTTGTATGACATTTTGTAAGACTAGAGAAGGATGTTCACACTCAGCACAATTAGATGACACATTTTCAACTTCATTTCTTTGGGCCTATAGCTAAGTAGAAGTGTTTGGGAGATAGGGTTGTTCTTTCATATATGGAAGTGTTTATCTAGAAGTGTCGGGAGATAGGCTTGCATATATGGAAGTGTTGACTTGGGCCTATAGCTAAGTAGAAGTGTTTGGGAGATAGGGTTGTTCTTTCATATATGGAAGTGTTTATCTAGAAGTGTCGGGAGATAGGCTTGCATATATGGAAGTGTTGACTTGGCTTCATAGATTTCCATTGATGTAAAGTAGCCATTAAAACATTAAATCTCTATGTGCACTTTTCTCTCATTGTCTTTTACCACAACTTAAGATGGGGAAGACCCTTCACAACTTAGTAAGATAAAGTGGTGCAATGTAAGTGGTTGTGCCAAAGTGGAAGAGCTAGAGTTCACTAGCATGCATTTTTTGTGCAATGAAAGTGGTGTCAAAATGAAAGAGCTCTTAAGACTTAGACCACACAACACTTTTTGTAAGACCTCATTCCATACATTTTATCTTACATAAGTGGCTAGCATTTGTTCAAACTTTCCTTGGATCAAAAGCAACTTTGACTTTCTGCCTTGAAGTTGCACAATGTATTTTAGTCATTTGCAAAACTTTTTACTGATGTTGTAAATAAGAAATGATCGTTGTAATTGAATGTTTAAACTTTATGTGGAGAGTAAAATTCACATAAAAGGAACCTTTCAATGCTAGCTTAAGTTTCACTAAGCTTCATGTAAAAAGAAATAAGAAGAACCTTCTAAGGCTAGCTTAAGTTTTACCAAGCTTCATGTAAATATGTGAGGTACATGATTATAACTCTAACTGTGTGTGTGTGTGTCTCTCCCCCCCCCCCCAACCCACCCACCCCCCCACACACACGTGCATGTATGTATATACACATGTATATACATACATACATACATTTGTATGTATGTATATATACACACGATACACACATACATACACATATATGTACACATACATACACACTCACTCACATACATACAAATATATATATATGTATCTATGCATATACATGCACACACACACATACACATACATATATATGTCTATATACACATGCACATACCCACACCCATATTTATATGTATGTATATGTGTGTGTGTGTGTATACATACATACACACATACATATATACACACACACACACACACACACACACACACACACACACACACACACACACACACACACACACACACACACATATATATGTATATGTGTGTATATGTATGTGTATGTGTCTGTGTGTACACACACACACACATTTGTTTATACATATACAAATATGTGTATATGTATACACATATTTGTTTATATACATATACAAATATGTGTATATGTATACACATACATATTTGTTTATATACATATACAAATATGTGTATATGTATACACATACATAGATATATATTTATGTACACACACATATAACATGTATATATGTATGTACACATATATACACATATAACATGTATATGTGTATATGTGTATATGTGTATACATATACACATATACAAATATGTGTATATGTATACACATACATAGATATATATTTATGTACACACACATATAACATGTATATATGTATGTATATACATATATATATATATACACATATATATATACACACACATATAACATGTATATATGTATGTATATACATATATATATATATACATACATATATATATACACACATATTGATATATACATGTGTGTGTATGTACACATACACATATGTGTGTGAGTGTGTAAGTAAAGTGTACTTCTTTGTATATTTCTCTCATAAATATATGTGTGTATATATATATATATACACACACACACACATATACATATATTCATATATGGATACACATAAATATATATACACATATATTTAAAAAATATGCATATATATACACGAACACACAACACACAGATATGTATATGTATGTGTATGTGTATGTGTATTACAAAAACACACATACATATTCATATGTGTGTGTGTTTATATATATATATATATATATAAAGGCCCATAACTTAGTAACCTCAATTCACCAAGTGCCATGCAGTTGTAAAGCAAAAGTGTGTGCATGAATGATGTACATGGGATTTTTGGAAGCACCCGATCAACTGGCACACTCACAGGAAACCTTTTTGGGAAAAAAAGCATGTAAAAAATTTGTCTTGAAAAAACAAAGCATGTAAGAAAATTGCTTTTGCAACGGTACCATACTTTAACGACAATATTTCTTCCTTTTTGTACACGGCCAAATGTTTACACGAATCACCGTAGCTCTTTTTACTTAAGAGCTGCTTAATCTATACTTAAAAGTTCTTAAGAATTCTAGGTTATGTGAGTGAAAGACACTTGCCTTTCCAATTGAGCAAATCATAGTACTAACTCATGATTTTTTTTTCTTTTTATGCCTTTCCAATTAATGGTACTAACTCACGAATTTTTTTTCTTTTAATGGTTTCTTTCAACAACTCCTCCCCTTCATTAATTTATGATGCATTGAAAGAAGGTGAGTCCAGTAATAGTACCTTAAGTACATCTCATGTAACAACTCCCTCCTCCCTTTTAATATGAGACATTGAAAGGTGAGTCTAGTAATAGTTCCTTGAGTACATCTCAATGCTCAATATGGTTGGTAAAAGTCATTTATACCATCTATCCTTAATCTAAATGATCATTATTTATTTTTATTCAGTCTATCATTTATCATATCTATGTTTAATGAATTTATTATATAATCTTCTTTCATATCCACAATAAATTTTTCTTTGAAAGGGGTGTCTAAATGTGTTACAAACACATGCAGTGCATGCACACATGCACGAACACACAACTCTTCATGATAATAAGAGGAACCAACAAATTTATACCGAGTTCGATGTGAGTGAACATCTAACCTTATTTTTTACTCAAATATAACAAAGGAAGTAAACACAACTTGAACAACAAATGAGGGATGCCAACATAATTAAGCATGGCGAGACAACAAAGACTGTATCATTATTTTTTGTCTTGACTATAACACACAACCAAGGTATACTTTATTACCTTATTTATGTAAAGATTTAGATACTATTTTTTCATCACAAATTAACCAAAGATTCTTTCTAACTTTCCACCAAAAGCACAATAAAAGACCCTTATTAGTGTGTGAAAAGAATACATAATAACCATTGTAGTTAGAAAACTATAAGACAATGAGAGAAAAGTGCACATAGAGACTTAATGTTTTAATGGCTACTTTACATCAATGGAAATATATGAAAATGATTATAGTTAGAAAACTATACATGTGGAAGGGCCCCCCCTTAAGTTGTGGATCAACACCGTATTAACTTTTCCATGCTACAATGACCCAATCACCTTTGCTCTGCTACAATGACCCAAAAAAACTTTCCCATCCTATAATGCCCCCTAAAATGACCTAATCACCCTTTTCAATGGATAAGGACACCTCTCAAGTTGTGTATTTCCTTTCCAATCCTTTCCAAAGTACAATGGCCTAGTCATTGAGTAAATGGAGCCATGGCCATGCTTGCCTTGCAATTTATTGGAATAATTTTCACTCACATTATTTTGTTTAAAATGTCAAATTCACTAAAAGAGACCTACATATATCATTTGTGAGAGTTGTATGCCGTTTTGTAAGACTAGAGAAGGATGTTCACACTCGGCACAATTAGATGACACATTTTCAACTTCATTTCTTTGGGCCTATAGCTAAGTAGAAGTGTTTGGGAGATAGGGTTGTTCTTTCATATATGCAAGTTTTTATCTAGAAGTGTTGGGAGATACGCTTGCATATATGGAAGTGTTGACTTGGCTTCATATATTTCCATTGATGTAAAGTAGCCATTAAAACATTAAGTCTCTATGTGCACTTTTCTCTCATTGTCTTTTACCACAACTTAAGATGGGGAAGACCCTTCACAACTTAGTAAGATAAAGTGGTGCAATGTAAGTGGTTGTGTCAAAGTGGAAGAGCTAGAGCTCACTAGCATGCATTTTGTGCAATGAAAGTGGTGTCAAAATGAAAGAGCTCTTAAGACAGACCTCATTGGCATACAACACTTTTTGTAAGACCTCATTCCATACATTTTATCTTACATAAGTGGCTAGCATTTGTTCAAACTTTCCTTGGATCAAAAGCAACTTTGACTTTCTGCCTTGAAGTTACATAATGTATTTTAGTCATTTGCAAAACTTTTTACTGATGGCTAGTGTGTTGTAAATAAGAAATGATCATTGTAATTGAATGTTTAAACTTTATGGAGAGTAAAATTCACATAAAAGGAACCTTCCAATGCTAGCTTAAGTTTCACTAAGCTTCATGTAAAAAGAAATAAGAAGAACCTTCTAAGGCTAGCTTAAGTTTTACCAAGCTTCATGTAAATGTGAGGTACATGATTATAACTCTAACTCTCTGTGTGTGTGTCTCCCCCCCAACCCACCCACCCCCCACACACACGTGCATGTATGTATGTATACATGTACATACATACATACATACATATGTATGTATGTATGTATGTATACATACGATACACACATACATACACATATATGTACACATACATACACACTCACTCACATACATACAAATATATATATGTATCTATGTGCATACATGCACACACACACATACACATACACATACATATGTATGTATGTATATACATGCACATACCCACACCCATATTTATATGCATATATGTGTGTGTGTGTGTGTGTATATACATACATACATACATATATATATATGTGTGTGTGTGTGTGTGTGTATATGTATGTGTATGTGTGTATACACACACACTCACACACACACACACATTTGTAAATATATATATATATGTATATGTATACACACACACATATATATATATATATGTATATGTATATGTGTATATGTATACACACACACACACACACACACACACACACACACATATATATTTATGTACACACATATAACATGTATATATGTATGTGTATACATACATACATACATATATATATATATACATGTTTATATACATACATATTGATATATACATGTGTGTGTACACATACACATATGTGTGTGAGTGTGTAAGTAAGGTGTACATAAATATATATACACATATATTTAAAAAATATGCATATATATACACGAACACACAGATATGTATATGTATGTGTATGTGTATTACAAACACACACATACATATACATATGTGTGTGTGTTTGTATATATATATATAAAGGCCCATAACTTAGTAACCTTAATGCACCAAGTGCCATGCAGTTGTAAAGCAAAAGTGTGTGCATGAATGATGTACCCGCTCAACTGGCACACTCACAAGGGGAGGGGGAAAGTGTCGAACCTCTCCTCTTATCAAAGTGAGCAAGCACAACAAAATAAAAATTTCCCATTTTCCGAGTGATCGCTTAACAAAACCTTTTTGGAAAAAAAAAAGCATGTAAAAAATTTGCCTTGAAAAAACAAAGCATGAAAAAAAATTGCTTTTGCGACGGTACCATACTAACGACAATATTTCTTCCTTTTTGTACACGGCCAAATGTTTACACGAATCACCGTAGCTCTTTTTACTTAAGAGCTGCTTAATCTATACTTAAAAGTTCTTAAGAATGGACTGCTCCCAAGAACCCATTGAAGAGAAGGGCTGCAATATATTAAGGTCTGGCAATTTATAGGTATGAAACTGCTGAGTTCATGATAGGCTTAATAAGGGTGTTATTAATCATAGGATAGGAATTTGATTAATTAAGAGACAGACTGCAATGGCTTAGACAGGGTTGTGATAGTCCTATAGCTTTTAGAGGAGAAGCCCAAGCAGCCAAGCAAGCCCTGTTTGTATGGAAGAAAGGTCCGCTTTCTGAGCTCTTCTGTGTGGGCTCTCTGCATAGTGTAATGGAGAGCATAAGGGCCCTTAGTTGCTTTGTGGGCACTGAGCTTCCCCCTGCTGCTGTTCCCTGATGATGATGATGATGAGGATGATGAGGATGATGATGATGGTAATGTTGCTAATGTTGGCACATTAGATCTAGAAGCCGGTGAATTAGCACCTCTTACCTTTGCATTATCATTTACATTAAGACCTCTAATCCTTGCATTATCATCCATGTTGACACCTCTATACTTTGCATTATCATCCATATTGACTCCTCTTACCTTTGCACTATCATCCATATTAGCATCATTTGCTTCTTCCATAGAACTGCTGCAGCTAGAGCGCCCCGAGCTTCTGAGGCTAGTTGGGTTGCTAGATCTGCTAGGTTCTGCAGGTAGATCATTGGTGCTTTTCCTGTGAAAAAAACCCTTGAGACTCCACCTCTTCAAGCCCTTTGATGAACTTGCACCATTCCTTGCCTTAATCTCCTTCTGATTATGATGATTATCTTTAATCTCATCCATAAATGAATCATTTGAGCTTGAATTAGACTTGGAAGAACGCTCATCCCAGTGGAAAATCCTCAATGTTGGAGAAGAAGACTGAGTCCTGCTATGATGTCCATGAGAGGCTCTAGTATTCTTATTGGCATTCTTGGCCATCCCCTCCATAGCAAAATCATCACTGCTCTTTGCCATCTTCTCCATAGCTGCAAGATAAGGATCAGATGCTGTGCCTGCAGGGTTAGAGATCCCACGTAGAACCCGTTGGAGGCCGAATTTGCGTGGGGAGCAAGGCGACTGAGGTGCCGAGAGAGAGGTTAATGATCTGCAGCTATGCTTGACCTGTACTGCTTCATCTTTGATGAGCTGCCTCACAGGTATCATGGGGTTGTCGAGGTGAGGAGGGGGTAGGATGGGCCATGTTTGTTGCTCTCCATGAACTGCCTCATGATGCCTAGGATTAGCATAATCGAGCTCATAATTAGGGCCAGGGTTATCATAAGCATGATGCTTAAAAAAAGAAGATGATGAGGATGATATGGGTGTGGGAGACATGGGAGGTTCTTCCATCTCGGAGAAACGCGCGCTAAACTCAAACTCTGAGCTACCAGAGAGCAAAATGGAGCTTGAGTCTTCTTCAGCTTCACAGTTGGCCCTTGTTTGAGGAGTCCCTGGTATCTCCTCCCAAGCTGCAAAAGGTGGTGCAGATGCATAGAAATTGACATGATCCTCTATGTCTAGCCTTCTCTGAGCTTCATGCCTTGTAGCATCATTCTTCATGGGGTGTGGTTGTGGAACCCAGTCAGTGCTACTATCATCCCTCATTTGCAGTGTTACTTGAGCAGAATTGGGGCTACCACCATCGTTTATATGCAGTCCTTTGTGAGCCCAATGTTTGGGGCTACCATCTTCATTATCCTGCATCTGCAGTGCCCTTTGAGCCCAAGTTGGGCTTGTGGGCGCACTGAAATAGAAGCCTTTTATTCTGCTTGGACTGGAAGGAGCACTCACAAAGGGAGTGGAGGTGGTGCTAGAAATGCGACTGTACAGGAATCGATCATGGTGACTAGGGTCTGGGAAGGCGAATCGAGGGGGTGAATCTGCAAGGGTTGGGAAAGTGAGAGTGTCTTGCATTGTAGAGTTCGGCGCAGTACTGCAAAACGTGCAGAGGCGGAGGTGATGGAGTTGTCCAGTGGAGCTGTGTGTGTGTGAGAGAGAGAGAGAGAGAGCTTGCCTGCAGCAAGGTGAGAGAGCGACCAAGGTGAAGCAGAAGATAAGAAGGAGAGCAATTCAGAGGATTAGACTGTAGAAGAAAGGTAGCTGAGTAAGAGTGCACGTACAAGACTGTATACTGCAGATGACACAAGCCCTGATACAAACGTACAAGGAAAAGAGATTCATATTTCACTATGCTCCAGGCGGCTAAATAAGGTTGCATGGCAACATTAGCAATTAAATTCTAAACTGCACATGTAAATTGAAAACTATGCCAATGCGCCAAAGCCTTAAAAAAAATTAAACACACAATATTCTTTGAGAAATTACACACATGTACACATGTACATTGACAACTATGCCAGTGGGCCATAGCCTAAACACACACACACACACACACACACACACACACAACATCTTTGAGAAATTGCACACATAGGTTCATAAGACCAATCCATAAAACCTAAGCATACACAATACAATCTTGAATATAGGAAAAGTAATCCTCACACTTCAACAATTGTGGGTCTTAGCATTGATGACACCTTGAGGATTTTGATAAAATGTAGGGCCTTATCATTGAACTAAGCCTTATCAGTGAAAAGAGATTCATTGTGCTTGAGGCGGCTAATAAACATGGCAAGTAAATTCTAAACTACACATATACACATGTACATTGAAAACTACGCCAATGGGCCATAGCCTAAAAAATTAAACACACACGATATTTTTGAGAAATTACACACATGGGTTCATAAGATTAATTGTTTAAAACTAAGCATAAATTCTAAACTACACATGTACATTGAAAACTATGCCAATGGGCCCTAGCTTTAAAAATTAAACATGCACAATATGTTTGAGAAATTACACACATGGGCTCATAAGACCAATCATTAAAAACTAAGGAAAAGGTGATAAATTATATTATCTAATGAGAGCTACAAAGCAAAATGATAATCTTCTATTACATCATGCTTGTGTATGAAGAAGCATAACTTCTCACCAAAGGACCTATTTAATGTACTATTTGAGGGTGAGCAGGCTTGGATACATTCAGCCAGTTCTAAATCTTGTCTCATCAGATCGATTTCCTCACTGGAAAACCATTATGTCCTTCTCTAGGCGGCCCTACTGGATGCTTGAAAGCCCGAACCCACCACACTCACTAGCTCAAGGCTAACCAAGTGAAGAGAGCTTACCTTTCACATGTCATTTTGTTAGAAACCTGGTTGCTTATCTACCATCTCGTAGAAGAGGCAACCACAAAGATGTTGGCATGCTTGCATAAGTTGGGATAGACAGAGTAAAGGAGATTTTATGGCCGACATAAAAGGAGCTTCACACTACTTTATTAACTGTATAGAAGTACTCTTGGAGGATCTGCTGTCTTGTACAAGACCATGACGTTAAGAACAAGTTGCTACCTTTTGGTGTGAAAGACATCGGGCCAAGAGTAGTTGGATAAGTTGAATAAGTCATTTTCACCTGGTGATGTTGTTTCAAGCAATCTTTGCTCTACTAAGGAAGAATGGTCAGTAGCAATAGCCTGCATGCAGTTGTGGTAGCTGTGCGGGGATGTGGATAAACCACCTTGTCAACACTTAGGATATGGCTTAGTTTAGGAAGTTTGTTATACAAGGTGTCAACATTTTTGGTTTTGGAATCCACAAGGATCTCATCCCCTTGTAATAATGTTGGGCTAAAAGTAATGCCTTAGGGACCCACACTTGTCGAATGTGTACCTGTTTTAGTTGGTTAGTTTTCTATGATGATTTTTTGCATGAAGCATGGTTTCTTTTATGTTAAAATCCTAAGATCTCTCTAGATAATTGTTATGCATAAACATGCATAAATCAGGGATACCCAACCACCCCTGAGCCCAAGGGATGCACACATGAATAATAATGAAATACATCATACCTCTACCTTGATGTCCCATACCATCAAGAGGTATAACTCCAATCCAATAGCATGTAGCTATAGTGTGAAATGGTAGATGAGTAGATATGGACCTCTACACAAGAGACCATAGCATAAGCCTCCAAGCCTCCAAGCTCCCAAGCTCCCTTGAGTGTGCCCCATGCCCCTATTATATAGGAGAGCCCTCAAGTGACTCTTGACTTTCCATTCCCCATGTGTGACCCTTGGATGCCTGACCCTAACCTTAACCCTTAAGGTTAGTCCTAACCCATGCTCCACTAGAGCTTGTTCTCATGCTCCCATGCTCACAAGCCTAATGTGGGTTAGCCTCCTAGTATATGCACACATAATGTGGGTTAGCCTCCTTGTATATGCACACATAATGTGTATATAACATAGCACACATAATGTACATATAACATACTTTCCCTCTCTCAAAACATTGCACTCTTGCAATGAAAAGAAGGAGAACTGCACTGAACAATCTCAACCGACTCCCAACAAGTCGAATCCTCTATTTCCCTATCTTTTCACCTAATTTTAACCTCAGGGATTAGTCAACTAGAAAGTTTCCTTTCCCTGAATTCAAGAACCTTATCAGGTTCATGTGGAACATAGGATAAATAATCGACTTCAATGAGTTCTTGAGGAGTAACTGCGTTATCCTCACCTCCCAGTTTCCCTTTCAATGTATTGATATAAAAGACTAGATGAACTCTAACATGTGGAGGTAGTTTTAAGTTCAAACGCAACCGTGCCAATCCGATGTATAATTCGAAAATGGACCACAATATCTAGGAGATAAATTCGAGCATTTTTCCATTGACAAAGTCTGAAAAATCTTTAGGAACATTAAAATAAACAGGAAAAATGAATTCTTATTAGAAATTTATAATAAAAACTCAGAAAGAGCATTTACATATCGTATTTTCATTCCTTAAGCTTCATTAATGAAGATTTTTAATCAAAGAGTTTAGTTTTATAGATGGAAGTTCCACACTTATCTGGTATTCCTGATCTCACCCAGTCACAAGATATGACTGCTTTCGCCTTTGAACATCTCATCTCTTCGGCTACAACTCGAACGAGCCGAGCTAGACTCGCAGGCCATTTCGAGGATTTATATTTCCCAGACCCAGCAGAGAGACAGCCACACAAGTGGTTTGCAGGGTAGTCTGTCCATGCCTCTTGCGACCAACGCGTGATGCTGAGGCAAAATATCTCATTGGCCATGATTCTGATGAGGCTAAAAGTGCTACATGGTGTTATTTAAGATCACCCTACGCCTCAAGATTTTTGACTTTCCTACCATATCTACAGACTTCTTAGTCGCTTTATTCCTAAAAGGAGAAGATAGTAGCTCCCTTGGTAGTAAGGGAACATTTGTATCGGGGCATGTTTGTAGCCCAGTATCGTCGTCTTATGCGAGGAGATTTTGACTTCTGGAGCCAAGATGCTCTATGTACATATTGTAACCTTTATATAAATAAAGAAATGTTTTGTGGAAAAAAATTCCCTGTTGTATAAGTGATTGTTTATTATATGACGAATTGATGAAGCAAAATCTGTTACTCGGACATATGTCATAGATCTCCAATAAGATCGTTTATCTTATTTAAGAAATTATTTCCTGAACCTCTTAAGTCTTAGGGTCTCGTGGACGAAATCAAAATAAAAATTTAAATGTATGATTTTTGGCAGAATCATGAGGCGAGGGAACCGTAGCCGTTAGCCAGAACCTTTCATTGATGAAAAAGAGCTTGATCTCGATGTTCGCAACGCTCTTCACAGAACTCAGGCAGGACCCTTCAAAGAAGAGATTTTGTCCCCCCCGGATTTTTAAAAACCAAAATGAATGAATTCTTAGAGCTAAACCAGGGGAGCAAAACCATGGAAGAATATCACCAGGCATTTGCTCTTCTCCTCAAGTACTCACCACCACTAGATGAAGAGTAACTCATGGCTAGGTTCATTCGGGGAATGAATGAACCTTTAGACACCCTGGTCAAGAATGCCAAGCCAGTGTCCATAGTAAAAGCTGTAAGAATGGCGAAGGACTTCGCCAAAAATTTCATTGTTAAAGTCTCGCGCCAAAGCTAGATCCCTTATCCTTCAAAAGATTCCAGACATCGGGAAGTTCTTCCAACATTCCATCTCCAAAGAGACACTAAGGTCCCAACGAGAATCTGGAGTCGAGAAGTTTCAGGAATGAAGGAAGACCTATTCCTTGAAGTTCTTTCTCAGGAACTCCGGCTCTTTCAAGAATGCAGAGGGATGAGCTTCGAAGTGAGAACAGGTGCTTCGGATGTCAGGGATTTGGGCACTAGCTCAAGGATTTCCCATCTCTTTTTGTGGGACAAGGAAGCAAGGGTCCCAAAATTCAGAGAAAGACTCCTTCGTATCAATCCAATCAAGGTCCCCTACGCCAAAATCAGGGTAACCCAAGAAGAGTACCAGCTCAGCCTCCTGTAGCCTCCATGCAAAGCAGTCTCCGAACTCCCTCCCATAATTGGGGAAACCAAAGAGAGATATTTCCACCTCAGACTGCAATAGCTAGAGCCGTCACTATAGTTGAGGAAGTGGAGGAAGAAAAAGGATAGATATATGCCGCAATAGAGCATCAGGGGAATAACCGTCAATTTTCAGTTCTCCAGACTCCAGCAGAGTACCAGGGTAAGCAATTCAAGCTTTTGATTGATTCAGGAAGTACTCATTCTTTTATTTCCCCAGGATGTCTGCGTAAACTAGTCCTAAATAAAAAATCAGGGAAACCTAAGTGGAATTGACCAGTGGAAAGATTCTTTTCACACACCTTGAGAGAGACCTTATTCAGTTTAGTCTAGATGGGAATGTAACAGAGTGCCAGTTTAGGGTCTTACCCTTGGGAATCTATGATGGAACCCTTGGAATGGATTGGCTCCATAAGAATCAGGCTGACATTCACTGTCACAAGGGAACCATCTCTTTCCTTGACCTTCATGGGAATAAAGTTCAAGGAACTGGAATTTTTGGATCCCCAGTGCTGCAATTAGTCAAGGCTTCTAAATAGTTAAAAGGGCTTAGAAAGAGGCAAGTTGTTTATGTCATTAAGTCTAGTAGACATAAAATGCAAGGCTAAAGAACCAGAGTGGTTAAGTGAGTATGTAGATGTGTTCCCTGAACAGCTGACTGAGATGTCTCTGTCTCGCGAAGTAGATCATGAGACTGAGTTAACCTGCAGAGCTCAGCCACCAATAGCCCAATGTGCATACAAAATGCCAGTTCTTGAAGCCATAGAACTCAAGGAACAGTTAAGACAAGTGCTAGAGCAGGGATTCGTCAGACCCAGTGTCTCACCTTGGGGTGCGCCCGTTCTCTTTCAAAAAAAGAAAGATGGAATGCTAAGACTCTGTATTGACTACAGAGGATTTCTCAATTAACAATTAAAAATAAGTATCCTATCCCTAGGATTGATGAATCGTTGGATCGGTTAAGTGGGACCCAAATGTTCACAAAGATAGATCTCAAATCCGAGTACTACGAGATTAGAATCAAGGAATAGGACATCCCGAAGACAGCATTCAATACTTGCTATGGGCATTATGAGTTCACAGTCATGTCGTTTTTGGATTGACTCTAATGCCCCTACGATATTTAATCATCTTATGTAGGATATTCTCAGAGAATACTTGGATGATTTTGTTCTTGTCTTCTTTGATGATATCTTGGTGTACTCAAAGAATGCTGTAGATCATGAAGATCATGTGCGCAAGGTCTTAGAAATCCTAAGGAAACGCTAACTCTTTGCAAAAAAGAGCAAGTCTTCTTTCTCTATTGAGACCAGGTGGAATACTTGGGATTCATAGTGTCAAAAGATGGGATTTCTCCTAACCCTGCAAAGATCCAAGCCGTCGTAGATTGGCCGGAGCCCAAGACGGTAAAGGAAGTCAGAGGATCCTAGGATTAACCGGATGGTATAGGATCTTTCTACCCAAGTATGCTTAGATAGCATCCCCTTTAACTAACCTTCTCAAGAAGAGTACCCTTTTTCAGTGGACTGCAATGTGTCAGAGTGCCTTTGATAAACTGAAGACAGCCTTAGTAA
The DNA here is from genome assembly GCF_041138505.1 of Cibotium barometz. Classification (NCBI taxonomy): domain Eukaryota; kingdom Viridiplantae; phylum Streptophyta; class Polypodiopsida; order Cyatheales; family Cibotiaceae; genus Cibotium; species Cibotium barometz. The sequence continues at coordinate 16,298,160 of NC_141083.1, forward strand.
CCAACCCTGTCCTTAAATTGCCAGATTTTACCAAACCTTTTGAGGTAGTTACTGATGCCAGTGGGTTTGCCTTAGGCGGTGCTCTTATGCAGGAAGGTCATGCAATGGTCTATGAATCTAGAAAACTTAGAACATATGAGAGAAATTATGCCGTCCACCATGACTTGGAGTTACTCTTTGTAGTTTATGCTCTGAAGTTGTGGAGACATTATCTTTTGGGACAGAGGTTCACCTTGATGACATACCATCAAAGTTTGAAGTGGATCTTCACCCAAAGGGCTCTCAACATGCATCAAAGGAGATGGATGCAGACCCTGCACGAATTCGATTTTGAATTTAAGTATCAGTTGGGGAAAGAAAATGTGGTGGCAGATGCGCTCAGCAGAAAAGCCTCCTTGCTTGCAATTACAATGGTGTCAAATCCATTAATCAGTGAAGCAAGGGAGAGAATCATGTAGGACAAATTCTTTGCCCCTATTGCTACCCTTCCGATGCAGGAAAGCAAGACTCCTCAGGAAATGAGTCGAGTTCTTAGGTACAAATTAGATGAAGGATGCATGTATTATAATAATCGGCTACGCATTCCCAATGACGAGGAAATAAAGGGAAGAATTCTGAGAGAATCCCATGATAGCCTGATAGCTGGACATCCAGGGTGTTTATAAAAACCTATATGTCTGTAAAGAAAAGCTTCTTTTGGCCAGGACTCAAAAAGGATGTACTTGATCATGTACGAAAATGTTTAATGTGTTAGAGAGTCAAGGCAGAGAGAGTCAAGATGCCAGGGAAACTACAGTCTCTAGACATTCCATAGATAAAGTGGGAATGTATCAGTATGGACTTCGTCACTGGATTACCTTCAGTGCAATCAGGTTACAACTCCATTTTTGTGGTAGTTGATAGACTAACCAAAGTTGCCCATCTGATTCCAGTGAAAGAAACATACACTACAGTGGATGTTGCCAGAGTTTTCCTTAAAGAGATCTTTAGATTGCATGGCTTACCCAGGAGGATAGTAAGTGACAGAGATCCCAAATTCACATCGAAATTCTGGACTGCATTCTTTGAAGCAATAGGAACTTTCTTGGATCTCAGTACAACCTATCACCCCAAAACAGATGGCCAGACTGAAAGAGTGAATCAGGTAATAGAAGATATCCTTCGGTCATACTACGGTAGGGAACCCAAGAAGTGGTTAAGCCATTTGCATCTGGTTGAATTTGCTTACAATGCTTCTTACATCGAAGCATTGGGATGAGTCCTTTCAAAGCTTTGTATGGATAAGATTGCCTTACACCATTGACTTGGTCCGACCCATTGAATCAGAGTCGAAATGTCCAGACAAATGCTTGATGACATGGACCAGCAAATACAATCAATCCGTAAAGATATTAACGCAGCCCAAGATAGGCAAAAGTAGCATGCAGATAAAAAGAGATCAGAGAGAGAGTTTGAAGAATCAGATATGGTCTTCATTCGAGTACGACCAAAAAGAAGTTCCTTATCTTTAGGGAATTACAAGAAGCTCTCTCCCAGATACTATGGACCGTATGCTGTTATAAAGAAAGTGGGCGATCTAGCTTATAAACTTCTTTTGCCTCCCCATCTCAAGGTACATAATGTATTCCACGTCAGTTCGCTTAAGAAATATGTACCCAGCCCAAGTCACGTGCTTGAGTGATGAACAATTGATTTCTCCAACTCAAGGCCAGATGGTACTCCAACCTGAAGAAATCCTTGACATTCGGGAGAAGGTTCTCAGGGGCAAAGTCTTGAGAGAGTTTTTAGTCAAGTGGAAGTTCTTTCCTCTAGAAGACACCACCTAGGAGAAAGAAGAAGAGTTGGAAAAAGATTACCCCCACTTTGCGAGATGAGGACATCTCGCGTTTTTCAAGTGGGAGAGGATGTAAGATTCCTCCTCAACCTGAATAATGAATAAGCTTTTACCTCAATCCCCTTTAATCATTCCCTATTTTTGAATACAAGAAAATATTATTTTTCCTTGTTTTTACCTAGAGAGAAAAAAAATTCTAGAGAGAGATAATTTAATATTGATATATTTTTAGATATAAAAATTCTCTTAATATCTAAAATATATTTCCCTGAAACAAAAGTTCAAAATAAATTCTCTAATGTGCATTAGGAATCAATTAAAAATGATATAAGAGGGACCTTAGCTTAAGGGTCCAGATTTTCAAAAATTTCTGGATTATGGTCCAATTAAGGTTCCTATGGGCCAATACGATTAATCCAAGTGTTGGGATGAGATAAATCCAAAGAATAAAAAAAATTATCCAAAAATGAGTAAATGCTCACATAAGATGAAGAGTTGACTGAGTACCAATTTTATTAGTTAAAAATTAAGGGGTATTAGTAAAAAAATGAGATATTTTGGAGGAATGATGAAATTTTGACACCTTGGTAAGGAAGGGGGGACCTTTGAGGTAGGCGCCTCCTTCACATGTGTGGGAAGGTTTTTAATTAAAAAACATTGAGATATTTTTATCTCTCCTCTCTCCTGGATCAAATTGGATCAAAATGGGAGCTAAACTGGTCCAAATCTTGTCCAAATTCAGCCAAACTGAAGCTGGAAAATTCTAGAACTTAGTTGGACTCAATTAGTGGCCTCCCTCACCTATAAATAGACCCTCATTCTTTTGTATTCTCATCTGTGAGCTATACCATGCTAGTATTACATTAAAATAATCATATTTTCTATTATCCCTTAAAAATCCTCTACTTTAGGAGAGATTGGAGCTTCTCTCTCTTTTCACCAACTCTTGGAGCTTTCTTCTCAATTCACTAAACCAATTGATTGGTTGGGGGCTTCACTTATAGATAAAGAAGCAAGCCAAACCTAGAGGTAAAAAGGAATTTCATGGTTCTTGTTAATATTCTCAAATGATTGCACTTCTCAACCCCTCTCAAGCTTGAGAAGTTTCTACTTAGTTGTTTTTAATGCAAATCAAGCTTTCTCTAAGAACTTTAATGATTAATCACAAAAAAGTTAATCTTTATGCTTATTTAGAATGCTTTTTATGTATATCTCTCTCTCCCAAAAGAATAGTCATTCCTATGGGGCTAATTCTTTAGAAATAATGATTGTCATTGATAAATTCTTAATTCAAAACCACAAATGGCATTTTTATGCTTTTATGATAACAAAGTAATAGTAAATTCTTTTCAATTATTTATAAGTAGTTAAAAAACTACTTTAAGTGATTCTAAATGTAAAAGAGATATTCCTATCATTTTGGGAAAAGAAGAATAGTAGAAATAGCCTAATCTAGTAGATTAATGATAACTAAGATTATGATTATGGCTAAATTTATGATTTAATTCCATAATTTGGATTTAAGTTTAAGGATAGTTCTTCTATCATAATTGTATTACAAAGTCTTATTCTTTTTAAAAAAAATTAAAAATTATCAGTAATAGTAGCGAAGCTATGGTAAAATTTTTAGAAAATAATACATATCTTATTTTTACCCATAATGCTAAAAGAGGACTTCCTACCATATTCTAGGATTGGACGTCCTATGCTAAAAGAATGATTTTCATCAAATTCATGGGAAACAAAATTTTAGTGTTTATACATAAATACTTAATTAAAGAAAAGATAATTTTTTGGTAATTTTATTTTATGCAAAAAGAGAAATTCCCATGATAATGGAGATCCATGTAATTAAATGGAAAAAGAGAGATTTTGGTATATTAAAATAATAGATATTTTTATTTAATTTTAAGAGGAATTTTAGATAAATTTATTTTATGCATAGAAATTTTAAATGATAAAAGAGGAATTCCCATGACATTTGGAATTTAATCATTTAAATGGTAAAAGTGGAATTCTTGGCATAATTGAAATAATGGATATTTTTATTTAATTTTAAGAGGAATTTTAGATAAATTTATTTTATGCATGAGAAATTTTTAAATGATAAAAGAGGAATTTCCACCATGACAATTGGAATTCAATCATTAAATGAGAAAAAGAGGAATTTCAAGCTTATAAAAAAATTGGATATTGGTATTTAGTTAAAAGAAGAATTTTTATGGTATTTAAGTAGAGAAAGATTTGAATTAAATTTTGGTGACAAAAGAGGAATTTTCACCATAATTCCACCTAGAGAATTAGGGATGATAAATTAAATTGGTAGAAAGAATATCCTTATATATTTTATGTGGATAAATCACCAAATTGATAATTATCAAAATTAGACTAAATGGAAGAAGAGTATTTTTATAAAAATCAGATATTCTCATATAGAACCATTTCTTAATCCATTATGGTTAGGAAGGAATGAAATTCATAAAGTGGAATTTTCCTTATGGTTAGAAATTCAGTAGATATTTATTTGAAGAAAATCCTTGGAATCAAAGTTAGATAATTTTGGCTAGACCACAACTGTGAGAGGGACGGCCAGTAAACTACTTGTCCATCTCTCGATCTGAATCAAACAAAAACCTCATGACCAATTCCAGTTCTTAATACAAAGAATAGACTACCGTTGAATTAACCTAGTTTTCCCTTGACCGAAATCACCAAGAATCTAGTTGGACATTCAATCAAATGATGGGTAGATTACCCTCATGATGAGAGATCAATGATTCTCATTAAGAAAATATGGATTAACAAAAAAGGGTTTTGTGGAACCAATCTCAAACCAGGAATTTTACTTGCATAGAACCTCTATTTTCTTTAAAGGACTGTTTTACGCCAGAATGCTAGAGGAAGCATTTGGCATGTGTTTAACTAAGAAGAGGCTCATTTACAACAGCTAGCAGGGAGTCGTCGAAGGACGTCGCTCTATGACAAAGCCTGCCAAGGACTTGACCAGCCTCCGTATGCTTAAAATGGTGCGCTTCCGGTACGATGGGCGAGGACCGACAAAGCGGTCCTTGAGTGAAGTGCTAGGACACCTAAGTAGGATCCTAGAGGGTTCTGACCAGGTGATGCATGGGCTCCGCGGTTGCTAGGATACCCATGCGTACGTCGAGGAAGATTCGGATGAATTGAAAGAAACAACTTTTGTGAATTGAATTTTGATATTGGATCTTGTTTGGTTGACCAACTGGTCTTCAACGGAGAGTCCAGATGATATATTTTGTAATACAATGGACTCAATATTTTGGAGGATTATGATCAGTAATACTATGATTTTCACTGAAAGATTGTTTTAAAGATACCCGAATATGTTATAATGGCAATTTCATATTGGGTGTGTAAGTGGTTTGCCTACTTTAAATTTTGCTTGAAGCGCCGGCTAGGGGGCCTGGGAACTCTTTTCCTCAAAACATAACCAAATTTTTATAAAGGAATCCCACCAATACAGTGGTTGGGCGGTTGGCTAACCCATGGGCCGTAGGCTGGATCGGGGGATTCCTATGATACAAATAAGTTACGATTAGTTATGTTAGTTAGATTAAGTCCTAGGAAGACCCTTGTTCAGTGTGGGAGGGAATCAGCGGGCTGTGCCTCGTAAAGGAGGAAAAAAGCAGTGATTCTATGGACCAAGTGCAAGTCTCTTCTTTGATCTGACCATGTGACTTAGGGTTCGGTCAGATCAGTTTGAATAGTTAAGACTTTGACTCGTTAGATTAATTTTCCCGTTAGATGATTTTCCTGGTGGAATCGCCCGTGCCTTCTGGGGGCAAGGGAAGTTTTTCCGGGCTCAGTTTCTGGAGGAACCGCCGAGCTAGTCTCTTTCCCAGTTCTTCAGTCATCATAAACTCCACTTCAAGGGCTGCTGCTAGTCTGGGAGGCACCATCTTGGCTTTGCATCTATCAATCACTTTGCACGTAGCCATTCTTTCCTCCCCAGTGAGGGAGGAGGATGAGCTAAATATTCAAGAGAAGTGTTTATGCATGATATGTAGGTTGTCTGCAGCAATAGAAGTTGCCTTATTTCCTGTCCTATCTAATAAGAGAGATATGGTCTTTTTTAACTTTTTTTAAAGTAGCTTAAACATTTTGTTAGAGGGTATGCCTATCCTCCCAGCCCACCACCCTCTAAGGAAGAGCTTAAGATGTTGGCAACTTATCTCTTCTTCTCTTTTTAGGTCAGCTTTCTTCTTCCCTAAGACTTCTCTAGTTCCCTTTATTTACCCTTCTCTCAAATTCCTACAATTTAGCTTTTTTTTCCCTCCTAGCAAGTCTTATCCTCCCTACTTCTCTTTTCACACCCTTCAGGAATTTTGAGTATTTTTAATTACCTTCACCCATGCTCTTGCAAGTGAGACTTCAACACTAAAGCAACCCTTCCAGATTGCACCTATCTCTTCTTGAACTGTGGGGAGATGGAATAACTGAGGGTCACTAGCTCTTAACTCTCTGGGTGGATCTTTCCAAGAGACACCAAATGGGAAAGTGGTTAGTTAAAGCTATTGTCCTTGTCACCTTAACCTTGGAGTTCAAAAAGTTACGACTAAGGCCTATGGATACATAGCACCTGTCAAGTCTAGCTTTTCTTATGTGTGCCTATCTTTCCATTCTCCCAAGTAAATTCACGGTCGAATGCCATATATTTGAGGGAGTGCACCTCCTTGCATGTAAGCCAATGTTCTCTCTCTTTCTAGACCTCTAATTACTAACCCCAAGCTCTTATAGTGGTCTAATATTGACTCCACCATGTTGAAGTCTCCTCGTAGAATAAGTGGGTCATTGAAGTGAAGTAGTGAGGCCCATAGGATTGGCTTAGAGATTCTTGAACCCAAGGCATAAAGTGAGACTAGAGCCAATCTTTTTGACCCAATGTTGTTCATCTAGACTACTATCCACCAGTTGTCCGGGTCTTTGTGAACTTGTTTGATAGTATATATCCACTTCTCTAGAACTCCCATAGAGGTTCCCCTACTCCCTTGTGCATGGTCTGTGTTAAACAATAAGTGTTTGTTAGAAACTCTTTTGATGCTGTTTTATAGTTGGGGGCCTAATGCCTTGACTCCTGCAGTAGATGAAGTTGAGTTGTAGGCTACATTGATGCATCCACTCCTTGATAATGTTGGGGTGCTTACAATTAGTTAATCCCTTTCTATTGAATGATATGCATGAGAGTGTATTTATTTCGTTTGGTTTTTGGGGGGGGGGGGGTTTGATGTCGTGGGGTCTCTTTTCTGTTGGTAAAGGGAAAGACATTCCCCCAACCCGAGCCCACCAGGTGTGCTTACCATGTAGTTCCTTAGATCATTCTTCAGAGCCGCTCAAGATGGTGATTTGTTTTTATTCCTAGGGAGAGACTCGTCTTCAGCTTAAGAGGTGGTAAATCTTAAGGCTAGTTGCTTTTCTGGTTCTTCTTGAAAGTCCATCTCTTCAATCTCCCTCTCTAACTTGTTTCTTAGAGGCTGAGAGCTTGGTACCATTTCCTTCTCACCTTCACTTCACGTGGTCGTAAGGTCCTCAACCTAAGTGGGATTCGTTAGGTCTACCAAAAGAAAGGGGTGTATTAGAGTTTCTGTTCTTAAAGATACTTTTTCTTTGGTTTTTGTTATTATATCTATTTTTTCTTCCCATTGTTTGGAAACCCTAATTTTCATCTTATTCTGGTTTACTGTTGGGGGGAGCTCTTGCTTTTGTTGTTATTGAGGAGGGGATTTCACTAGGCAATTCCGTATGAAGTGGTCTTTCTCCCCATAATGGAAGAACATGTTTGGGATGTTCTTAAAGCTTATCGGTTGCTCTATGGACCACCCTTCCTACACATATGGTTATGGACAAGGGAAGATCTTTGGTAGAAGTAGATGTTAGCAAAGAACTTTCTCTATTCATCTCCTCTCTTTGATGTTTTCACAAAACATGGCTTTTGAATTTCCCATAAGCATAAATTCTAAACTACATATGTACACATGTACATTGAAAACTATGCCAATGGACCATAGCCTAGAAAATTAAACACATAATATTTTTGAGAAATTACACACATGGGTTTCATAAGACCGACCATTAAGCATAAATTCTAAACTACATATGTACACATATACTTTGAAAACTATTGCAACAGGCCATAGCCTAAAAAGTTAAACATAATATTTTTGAGAAATTACACACATGGGTTCATAAGACCAATTATTATAACTAAGTATACACAATATAATTTTGAATATAGGAAAAGTAATCCTATACTATATGAAAACATTCATTTCCTATAGCTCTTCTTCTTGAGGAAAATTATAGCTCTCAATGTTGACAAAGACACTACAACATTAGTGGGTCTTATCATTGACAAAACGTTGAGGATTTTGATAAAATTTAGGGGCATTGCAAGGGTCGTCTAGAGTCTCATCAAAAAATAAGCCTCATAGTGCTAATCACAATAGAGGTCATAATGATCATCACACATTTACGACAATTATTTCATTATTGCAAAGGATCGTCAATATTTCTCATCAAAAAAGAAGCCCCATCGTCTCACAATAAGCCTCACAATGCTCATCACAATAGAGGTAATAATGATCATCACACATTTACGACGATTATTGTGAGACTTATTACTACTTGTTTTCAGAGAGTAAAAGATGATTGTTTTTAATAATATTTAATAATACTCATGATTTTGCGAAAGAATAGACATATTTTTTTCATTAGTTAGATAGATGATTATGAAATGATTGAAAGTTCATATAAACAATGAGAACATAAGAAATATATATAGAATGTTGCTTGTTATGCAAAAGTTAAACAATTTGCAAGACAAAATGTCATCTTGGTCTTTATTCATCCATCTGATAATCATTGGTATCTCTTATGTCAAATCTTAGAGATTCATAATGTCTATCTCTAGATCTATAGCTATAGATAGAGTAGTTGTGACTTGATCAATGTTGAGGTCCTCTCCATCATGTGTAGCATTTGGTGCACCCCTAGGTCTCCATCCATAGCATTTGACCTCTAGATCCATCTTCCCGTCTTCTAATTCTTGAAATATACTCACTGGAGTAACTTGTATAACACACCACCATCTTGAATCATTGCGATCAGGCTAGAAAATAATCTAATGCATTTGATAATGGATTTTTAGATTGTATTTTAAGTACCACATACTATCTTATATTCATTTTTTAGTATGTCCACAATTAAATTAACATATATTATATAATAATCTATCTTTTGAACCTAAACACATTGTTTCAGGAGAAGGGGAATTTTTTTGGTGAGCATTTAGTGGAGCATTTTTTTGGCAAGCTTTGGTCTCTTGGGTTTTGCTTATGTGGACTACCCTAATGATGTTTGACATGTGGGTCAATGCACGATCAGGTGTAGCCATTCGTGGAACTAATTCTTGGGACACTTTTGGGGCCGCAACATGACATGCGCGGGGGGGATTTTGGATTTAGAGCGGGCTGGTGCTCGCCAGCTTTTTTTCTGACATACTAGCATATTAATGACTCTACTCTGAACACTACAGACCTTGACATGCGTCACCATGTGCATTTACTCCGTGCACATTTTACGGTCCTTGTCACCAATCGATGTCGTCACGCAAATGCAATCTGCCAAAACTCCCTGTTCTCAACACCATAGAGCTCGACACGTGTCTCTATGCAGCCCGCGCACCTCGCTGGTCTCTCTCTTTGCTAGAAAAGACCACTGCAATGGTCTTTCCCATCGCGCAGAGCTGGACACGTGTCACTACATGGCTCTCTCCACCAGCGCACTCCACCAGCGCACTACTCAACTCTCTCCAGCACTGCGCTAGTTTTTGCATGCAATCTAATGAAAATGACCATCATGCTGGTGTTTGCAGGTAATACCATCGCGCTGGGTCTATTTTAAAGAATGAACCACGCTGCTATTCCAATCACGTTGGTGATATTTTCAAGTATTGTTTCAACCATCGCATGATTCCGCATATCTCCATCTCTCCCGCATGTTTCAACTTTTCCCTTATTAAGGCCCAGGATCACAACTTTCAACTTTCCCTTATTAAGCTAATTTAGGACCGCAACTAGCGTGGTGGTAGTACTAGGAAGTGGTTGGTCTCTCTTTTTAGGGATCTTAACCCCAGCACGGTGGTAGTACAGGATAAGTGGTCACCAGCGTGGTGGTTTAATCAGCACAGTGGTAGTATTGGATAAATTATCACTAGCACGGTGGTTTGTATCAGCAGACAAATCACACAATACTTAATTTGGGACGGTGGTAGTCACCAACGCGGTGATATTTAATTTAATTAAGCTAATTTAAGACTGCAACCGGCGGTAGTACTAGGAAGTGATTGGTCTCTCTTTTAAGGGATCTTAACCAGCACGGTGGTAGTATAGGATAAATGGTCACCAGCACGGTGGCTTAACTAGCACGGTGGTAGTATTGGATAAGTTATCACCAGCGCGGTGGTTGGTATCGACAGACAAATCACACGATATTTAATTTAGGATGGTGGTAGTCACCAGCGTGGTGATATTTAATTTAATCAAGCTAATTTTGGACCGCAACCAGCGTGCTGGTAGTACTAGGAAGTGGTTGGTCTCTCTTTTTAGGGATCTTAACTAGCACGGTGGTAGTATAGGATAAGTGGTCACTAGTGCGGTGGTTTAACCAGCACGGTGGTAGTATTGGATAAGTTATCACCAGCGCGGTGGTTGGTATCGGTAGACAAATCACACGATATGACCGTGGTACCAGTGCAATGGTTGGTTGTGCATGATAACCAGCACGGTGGTAGTATTGGATAAGTAATCACCAGCGCGGTTGTTGGTATCGCACTAATCACACGATGTTTCATTTGTACGAGATGAATGCCATAAAAACATTTTTTATTTTTTAGGATAAGTAGAATACTTTTTCCTTAGTCTCCAATACAACCCATGATGTGCTCATGTGTTTCCAAATCCATTTTGAACATAGTCTTGCCCTTCTTTCGTCCAAGGACTGCCTACAAATCCAACTTAATAGCTCTTACATGATGAGAGTACACAAATGTAGGCTTACTCTTATGTAACAGAGCGTAATTATGGCCTCTCTTGGATGTTTTTTGGTACCAGATACCTCCAACTACTACATCCCAAATATTTGGCCCCAATCATCCTTAAATGCTTCCTCAACCTTGTGCTTGGGTTTGGTACACTGCAACACAAAGTATGGGTCATCTTTCTCGTTATCCCCAGAGGCAACGATGACTACAAAGTTATCCCCCTCTTCCAGAGCATCAATGAGGTCATCAAAGTCCTCTCCAATCAATGGTGCATCATCGTTTGTGACTCTATCTTCACGCAGAGGAAAAACTTGAACTCGCACCCATGTCTTCACAGCTGCAATGTCCTCACAATTTTCATGATCCCCTGTGATGCACGCACTACAGAAACAAAAAAGTTTTCTTGTTTTGAGCAACAAGTGGTTGTTTTGAGCAGCAAGTGGTTGTTTGAGAAGCCCCATACACTATGTAAATTGCGAGTTCCTTTAATGGCATCATAATCCAGTCTATTTTTCCTTTGCACTTTGTTCACTTCCACTTCATGGAAGCCTCTACGCATTGCACTATTTCTCTGTATTTGTTTGTTGTATGTTGATTACACCCCTATGGAGAGGTTGAGTGCAAGCCATGTTACAACATCATAGGCATTCTCTAGCTTTTCTTGGGGACATGCTAATTGGTGATTATACTCTCTTAATAATAGCACCACTCATGGCTAGACCCAAAGAAATTCCACATCATGTTTACACCGGTCAAGGATTTAAACCTTGAAACAAAGTAGAATGCATGGGCTGATTTGAATTGAGAGGAAGCCCCGTCTGACCACACCCCCAATGTTCTTTTATATTTGCTTGTAAATGGGGATCATTGTTTTTTAGCCATTCCCAATGCAAAAGAAACACATGCTGCACAAATAAGGTGTCATGTTCCCTGTCGTCTGAAATGTAGAAATGGTACATGCGTTGCATTGACCTGGACTCCTGTGAGTCGGCAACAAGCAGATCGACATCTATCATAGAAGAATCAAGCACATGACTATACGTTATATGCACTAGAATTGTTATCTCATCTTGTTCCTTAAATGAGTAATTTTCTGCAAAATCTATGACAGAGACAATAGTGTCATGTGGAAAATTGGCAAGACACATCGTGAATTGCTTATCTTGCCAGCTGGCCGTGAAATTGTGAAGCACATATTTTGGGATGGATGCAACCACGTGATCTATAAGCTCCCTCGGTTGAGTGCTCTTATACGATAGTAGCCATCTCTTCTTCTCGGATCCTTCAACATTGCCCATTTCAAATCTCCTCCATTTTAGAGCAAGGCTATCTTGGACCCTCATTTCATTTGGACAGACAACATACTGCTTCTTCACACCACAGCGTGTGCATGTACCTCTAATGCATTTAATGGAGTGCCACTGAGAGTTTCTAGGCTTTGGACAGAGCGTTGGCTCCCACATAGACCTTAGGCTGCCAAACTTGCTCTCACTAGGTAGCCTGCTGAGCATCTATCTCCATGGAGCAATTTTCCAACATGACCAAATCTCAAGTCATTCAAACCTTGCTGGGCTAGGTCAAAGTCTATGTGTGTTTTGCAACAACACACATTCGTGTCTTTGAGTTTCTTCATATACCATGGCTTACAATGCTCAAAGCTCCTTTTCCCAATCGAAACATTAGGGCTCTCAGCCTATAAACTTGAGATACAACTCCGTCTATTCACCCAACCCGAAACCAGCCTGTTGAAAATTCACTACAACTGAATAGCTAATAGATTATTCACTATGAGAAAACAAAACAATTTCAACCACCGGGTTGGTTTAGGACAGTCAGAATTTCAATTGCCTTCAATCATTAGAAAACAAATCGATTTCACCACCCATCAATACTAATAATAAAAAGGTACATGTGAACTATATATTGCTGTTATAGTTGGAAATTCAGTAATTAAACTAAACAACTACTAGAAAACAAAACAATTATTCACTACAAGAAAACTAAACAATTTCAACCACCAGGCTGGTCTAGAACATGATTAACTATATTGCTGTTGATGTTCCAGTTCCAACCACTAGGTTGGTTGGGCTGGTTTAGGATAATCACTTTAGAATTCAAACAATTTGTACTAAAGATTTAGAGAATCATAGACAACCACGTGGTTAGGACAACCACTGCCCTGCGTTGTGTCAAGCAACTGTATGATGTGCTCCTCAAACTGCTTGCATCCTGTTTGCTTTTTGCAAATGTCCTTCTTGTTTGGAGAAACTCTCGTGTTCGCATGCCAGAACGATGTCACTCTAGCAGTGAGTTTCGCACCCAAGATGTCTTTCCTTTTCTTGCGTTCTGTTGAAGCCCAGAGACTTTTTGATTCTGGATCATCCTACATTACTTTTACTCTGCGTCCAACCACTCGAGCAATGTTGGACCTTCTGATTGACAACATCTTCGATGTTGTGCATCCAAGCCATTTCTTCTTTGTTTCAGGGGATACCAGCATAGCTAATGTCACCCTCTTTGTTGCAGCTAGTTGATCTAAGCTGTGCACCCCTTTCACTTTCTATAGGCCAGAAAGTAGTATCTCTTGTACGTGCATCTCTTGAGGTGTTGGCAGGGTTGTCACTCTATGAATTTTAGGGTGCAAGGTAAAGCTTCTAATGACATGAGACTTGAACTCATCTAAATGGCCTGATGTTGCTGTTTGGGGCATCATAGCATAGCGGAGGCTACACTCCAACCCACACACTTGTCAATCCGTGAAGGCAACCCGGTTAGCGCATAGAGGCTATCCCGAATGGGAGAAGAAGAGTTAACCACACACCAATGACCTCTAGTCCTACTCAATCCTTCTCAACACTCAAGCAATCAATCTTACATAATCAAAGCATCAAGATTAGGCTACACTTAAGCACACAAATGCAACTTATGCAAGGAACCTAATATGCAAAGAGCTATCACACAAGCCTCAACCACACATTATTTCAAGCACAAGCTTCATCACAAGCACTCTATAACTCACAAATCAAAACATCATTAAGAAATCTAGATTAGCAAGAGTGTAGACCAAAACCTCATATCATTGAAAATGTAAAGAATAGAAAGTACATGATTGAAACAAGAATGGAGATGGAGAGCCTTGGGAGAGCACTTGAGAAGGAGCTATGGAGCAAGCTCTCTCTATGAGCCTCTCAACCAAATGACCAAAGAGTGTGCTCCCTCTCTCAAATGGGCCACCTTTTATACAAAAATTCTAGAACTCCCAAAAGTTCCCATGTGGGATTATTGTCAAGCCCCCTCCCACATTCATCTACAACTTTGAACTCTTTTCAAGAGCCCTAAGTGTCTTTTTTGTTGCATCCTTGTATTGATCTTCATTTGCATGCAACACTCCCCCCTTCCTATTTTGCGCACGTCCTCGAGCGCGGTAGTAGCAAGAGCTGCAACAAAAAAACAATTGATACGAGTAAAGTCCCTTATTGAAAAGAAAAGAAAAGAAAAGAAAAAAATCAGCAATGATGACTTCACACGTGAGCATACAAGTGCAGGGCTGATTAAAGTTTTAATGAGTACTAAAATAGGTGAGTAAAGACTAGTCAAAGTGAGACTTAAGTTGTAGATAATGCTATGCAAAGACAAGTGTGCTTTGTACACCGCCGGTTATGACCGCTGTCTCAATGTCCTACAAGTATGTAAGTTATTCCTAAGTGGCAACCCTACTCCTAAATATGAGCAAAGGTGATTGGAACTCATTTTTTTTTCTTTTTTTTCTTTTTTTTTTTTGATATGTGTGTAGAAGGTGATAAAGATTAAGGTTCTATCCCAAAGAGACCCAAGCAATGGCCAAGAGATCTCCGCCAAGAGAATCTAAAGACCGCTAAGTATCTCAAGGGCGACAGACCCTTTTTCTTTCTTTTATGACCTAAGGAGTACCCCATGAAGATGAGGGCATCGGTCTTGAGGGCCCATAGTGTACCCCCCGAGTCCTACCAACATCTATCAAGGCGATAGATTCCTCAAAGTTCTTCTTCTGAAGTTTTTTTTAGACATCAGTGTTCGCCCCATGGAAACCAAGGCATCGGCCCCAAGGTGCTAAGACAACCTCAGGTCCTACCAAGCATTTCACATGGCGGTAGACACTTCCTGTCTCAATTTATTTTGGATATATATATTTTTAGGGCACATTTTCGTAAATTTTTATTACTCCTAGCACCTAGCTCATATCTAAGAGGTAGCTACCACTAAGGATAACTAATATACCTTGAAAACATAAGTACTTGGCATACTCCATTGGTATATATCCTACACTGTCTTTAAATAGAAATATCTTTTACTAAGTCTTCTAAGACTCTAGAACTCACTCACCATATTTTAACAACTAATCAAAAACTCAAACCAGCCAATATTGTGTGAACATGCAAATCATATATTCGAAAGATAAGAGCACATAAAGAAATAAAGATTAAGAGTTGAATACACCTGTTGTAGTGCCCTGTTGATGTTGTTCATTTGCATTGATGAATTGCTGATTTTGGTGCAGATTGCTCCTCCTTGATCTTTGTAGGCATAGCATGTCTCCCCCCTTCCTAATTTGTGTGCAAGGTAGGTGGACTAGTGGGGCGTGTTTGATGCTCTTGTTTTAGCGAGGATCTCTGCAAAATTTTTATTAACAAACACAAAAAAAAAGAAAAGAAAAAAATAAAATTTACCATTGGTGCCAAACACCGAATATAGCCGAGGGGAAAAACCCAGTGGGAGAAAAGTGCCCTGGCTTGTCGTTCTTATTGTGGAGTCGTTGAACTTACCCTTGCGCTGGTGGTGGAGATTATCTCAAAAAGAACATAATCCTTTAAAGGCGTAAGGCACCACACTATTCAAACATTGATCTACCAAAGAGCTTCATTTGTAGTGCTAATGCCTTATCTTTGGTTTTAGGTATGTCCTTCTTGGGTGGGAATTTTATCAATTGTCGAGGAATTTGAGCAAGATAAGAGGATTTAGGCTTTGAAATGCTAGAATCTATGCTCAAATGAGACTCCTTTGGAGTTGGATGTGTCTTAGGTACACCAGTTGATGGTTGAATTGTGTTATAAGGAGAATTTGGGACAACTGGTGACTCATTACATGTTTTAGGAAGATCAACACAAGTAGATTTGTAGGTGCTATCACAGCCACCTTTCCTTTCTTGAAGAGTTTGTGTTGATTTCTTTTGCACCCACTGATATGGAAAATCAAGGGTGGTATTTAGAATTTTTCTGAAACACTCTTTTACCTTTAGCAATCCATGGCATTTTGGAAGCCAAATTGATGTTGCACCCTCATAATAACCTTGTGCTTTAAGAACCCGTTTTGGGACCCATCGAGTAACAATCCGAGGTTTGGGCTTGGAAATGATGTGCTTCTTAAGAGGCTTAGCAACAGGACTAGATGGTACAAGTTGGTACGCATCTTTGGGTAGCCACATTGATAATTCCTTCTTACCTGGCCTTCTTTGTGCAGCAACTAGATTAGTTGGAACATGCCAGCCATGGCCCTCACTTGAGTACTCATCAATTATCCACATCATTTGTGTTGGAGCTTGTGTCTCTTTCTTATCAGCATCATTAACAGATTTGAGTGTTAAATTCTCAACTGAGACTTCCTCGACATGCATAGCTGTTGTTTTGGATGTATCCCTATAGTACAAATGATCTAGAAGAGCACGTGGTTGTACCATTCGTATAGGTATAATGTCATATCCATCTGAGTCACAGAATTGAATTGGCTTCGGTAAAGCACATGTCGATAATGTTGCAAGGACATGACTCCATTCTAATGGATCAATTAAATGCTCAGGGAAGGGTTGTGGAATGTATGCCTCGTCTGATACACTTCGATTACCCTTAAGTCTCTCAGTGTTGAAATCCCTACATGAGGCTCCACACATCCATAAATCTTCTCGCCCATCTGACAATGTAACTCTTGAGCCCTCAGATGAAGCAGAATCAAACTCATCTATTGGAGACCTTGTTACATCACGATATGAGTGATTTCTTAGGTTGACCCTTGTGATGACAGAATCATGTCGGAGGTACAAGTAATTGTATCCCCAATCTTGAATCATTTGAAATTGTCGCATGAATGGTCTACCCAATATCACTTCATAGTTTGGATGCTTTCCGAAATCCACTACTGCAAAGGTATGCTCATATTCAATCCCACATGTGGTGACCAATATGTTCTCGAGCAGCCCAAGGGGATGTTCTAAGCTTCCATCTACTAGCTGCAAGCGCATCCTGGTACTCCTAATAGCTGGTTTGCCCCATTTTTCCCAAATGGACCTTGTCACAATGCCCACTCCTGCGCCACTATCAAGTATTGCAGTTGAAGATACTTTTCGCACTTCTAATGGAAGGGTAGCATTTCCCTGATCGTCTTCACAAAATTTTCCTACTTTGTTGATAGGAACTGGCATTACATGCTTTGTCTCAGGGTATATAGTACACTCATGGTGACCCTTTTGTAGCAATACCTGCTCTGACAAACATGTGGCAATATCATTCCACAACTCAGGTTTAAGCTTTATCAACTCAAGCAAAGGTAAGGTACAAGCCACTGGTGCTGACAAAATAGCCTGCACCATACTCATATCTTTCTCCTTTGTCAACCTTTTATGCATGGAGGGTATCCTCAAGGTTTGAGAACAGTTCTCATATTCTCCCAGATATGATGGTAAGGTTTTCATTGTATGCTTACTTCTAGGAGAAACAATTGTTTGAACTTCCTCCTGAATGCTTGGGTGTCTAAATTTGTTTTCCGTGCCTCTGGTAAAATCCACCTCAGAGAATGGAGGCGAACTAACAGAAGACATGTTCTCATTAATTTTCTCAGTTACTGCGGCCCACATTTCATTTGCCATGTCCTCATTAGCATCAATAACTTCATCATTGTATGGGAAGACAAGGCTAGGTGATGGCAAAATGTCATCTTTTCAATGGAGTGTCAATTGGTGCAGACCTTTCGCTCTGAGCTTGTGAAATGAGCTCACTTTTCATTTCTCTACTTGATGACACTTCTGGTATAGTTTCTAATGTTGGCTTAAGAGAGGTTGGGCCCCGAGGAATAGGTGGTGGTGGTCCCTCAAGTATTGACTGAGCTTCCCTAATGAGTTGCTGGTGTACAGCCAAATTGATCTTCTCCTCACGAGGGTTTGGGTATTCTTGAAGCTTCTTGGGTAGTTCAGATAAGGCTGTAATGCGACTTTTATGAGCATCAATGATGGCCTCTAGAGTCTCATTCACTTTATCCACAAAAACAGAACCCCCAGAACTAACCTCAGTCGTACTAGCCTCATATTGTTTAACACTAGGCTCAGGTTGAGGTTGATGTTCCTCACGCACTTCCTGGGATGTAAAAGTTTTATCCTTTATGTTTTGTTTAGAGGCTTCTTGAGAACTAGTGGATGTACTTTTAGTTTGTTTGTTTCGGTTCTTCTTCCTCCTAGTGGTCTTTTTTCTATTGGACTGTAGGGTCTTATCCACTAGATTTGTCTTTGCATCCCTAGTTCGAGGTGTCTCATCAGTTTGCATTTCTGCATTTCGTGTTTGTGATCTAGTCATGACTCTAAGTGGCACGACATCATCATTCTCAGATGAAGGTGGCGATGGAACTGTGCCTACAAGGTTGAGTGAAACCTTTGGTTGAGAGGTGCCTTCCTCATGTGGTTTCAGCAGACAGTCTTTTGGGAAGTGTTCTACACAACACCCTAGACAATATCTTTCGATTGGTGGAAACTGTTGTATTGTTGTATTTGACCGAGATGCTTGCCTTGAGCGATGTGGACAATCACGAGCCCAATGGGGTTCTCCTTACTCATAACAGGGGCCCATTGGTTTGGCCTCTACTTTCCTTGGCTGCCATTGACCTGAGGGGCCTGGAGTCCTAGGTTGGTAGCCGCCTAGCAACATTAAAGAGTTTTGTTCCCCTGGTTGAACGTCCAGTGCTGGGCTTGGGTATGCGGGACTTTCAAAGAGATTATCTTTGGATGAATATGATGCGTATTCTTCTTCCACATAGCCTGGGTTTACCAAGTCTCTACACATATTTGAATTGTCATAGTCGACAACCCTCACAGGAGCAGTCCCTGGAGCAGGAGGTTGAGCACCAAGAACATGTCGTGCTTGTTCTTGTGTCATCGGTGGCTTACGTTCAAAACTAGTATACTGTTGATACATTTGTGGAGCCACTCCACCCCTCGGCTGCTCACGTTCCTGTCTCATTCTCGCAATGCGAGTACAATCCTGTGTGGTGTGAGTAAAGTTCCAAGCACAGGCTTGGCACCATTTCTTTGTGGGTTGGTTTGTGACTAGAGGAGAAAAGGTATTACAGTCCTCTGTTTTATGGTCACCGCCACATGCTCCACAAAGATGAGGGCCTGTAGGAAGTATACTCCTCATTCTCTGCTGCTGTTGTTGTGGCTGCATGGGTGGACGATAGGTCTGTCCCAATCTCCTTAGTACTAGGTTAGCTATCTGGTCTGGATTTACTAGCGCGCTAGACCCTGAACTTTGGTCATCACCCCACTGATTTCTAGGTTTCACCTCAGGGCCAGAACCATCTTGGAACTTGAAGTTATCGGTGAAATCCATAGCATCATGGCAACACTCATGGAAACTTGTATGCTTCTTTGCATAGAGATGTGTATGCAGTGTCGAATTTTTGAGGCCTTTTAAGAAGAGAGAAATTAATCGACTTTGGGCGGGCTTCTCATCCTCTGGGCAACGATTAATGTATTGCTTCATTCTATTTACACAGTCTCTAACACTCTCATTCTCACCTTGCTTGAAAGAGTAGATGTGTGCTACCGTGTCATGTTGAATTCCCATCAAGGAAAAAGCAGCAATGAATCTCTCTTCCAAAACTCGTAAAGAAGTTTTGTCTGAAGCCTCTAATGCCTGAAACCAAGCCAGGGCTTTTCCTTCAAGGGTGAGTCCAAACCCTTCTATTTGAGTATGCTTATCAGCAACTTGCTCAGCTCGAACTGCTTGCCTAAAAGCTGCTACATGATCGTATGGATCTCCCGACCCTTCATACTTCTTAACCAATTTCTGAAGAGTTGATGGCCTTACTTGTCGTGAATACTCATCGTAGGGCCTACGGCCTCTCATTCTCAGTGGGAATTGTTCCTCTCGTTGGAAAGATGGTCCACATGTTTCCAAAATTGGTGTGGGTACCCTATTACCAGCCTCACCAAACCCTTCCAAAGATCTTGTCACCCTCATTTCAGGAGGTGCATTTATGGGAGGCCGAGTTAGCTCCCCTATCCTCCGATTGTTATAATGAGAGAGATGTTGGTGTGGTGTGACCTGAGGTCGCACATTTGGTGTAGGACAATATCTTGGTGCTAGAGTTGGGCTACTAGCAGTGGTCCACTTAGATGTTGAAGGTCCCTCTTTAGTGAACTCTCGTAGGGGAGGAGCAACAGTTTCTCCAAGAAAGGCTGTCTCTCCTAGTTTGGCTGTATTTGTTGATAACACTTCCATAAATAATGGTTGTCCTTTCCACGTGAGTTCCCGAATCTCCTTCCAATCTAAGGTTCGGTATTCATTGGCCCATTTATCGATTATTCTGTTCATGTGTCCTGCACTCTTCTCAACTACCACCACATGAGCTAGAGGAAGATCCAGCTGTGGCAATCTAGTTGTGGCATAATATCCCTCTAACGAGTCCTTATAGACCTCTTGAAGTGGGTCATCCTGTAAGACCTTTGTCACAGGAATTTGTCGTACAAACTCCCATTGGCATTCAACCCCCTGATCCAGTTTGCTCTTGCCTTTCCTATCCCTTTCCAAATTTAGATCTACAAGAAGTAAATCATCTATGGATGGCTTTGAGGATTGGGCATTGGATGGTCCAGGCATGTCCGGCTCGATAAGCCAATCATCTCTAGACACCCTTGCTCTGGAAAGTTCTGATAAGTCTAAGAACTCGGTTTTAGAGAGCTCCCCTAATTTGTCTACCTTTTCTGGATGGTAGGTGACTTCGTAGCGAACACCATCTCCACCCATATACATGTTACCCTGGTCATTGACTAGAGGTGCTCTATCAAGTTCTGAGAATATGTCGGCGATCTTAACAAGATACCGTTGTTGTGGGTCCCTAAAGATCTCAGCTCCCTGAGCATTTGTGTAGACATATTGGAGTCTCACATTGAGTGTTAACCCCATGGTGTCAGCTTCAAATGGATTAAAGGATCTTGAGGGTGTCCTATTTGGGGCTACGGGATGACTATTTGTCGGCCCTAGATTGTCCATGGACAATGAACTAGTTGTTCTAGAGGAAAGGGTATCGGATTGGGATTCAGAAAGGGTTTCAGCAATATCTGCCAAATTTCCTATCGATTGGGTCCCACTTTCCTGCGTAGGTACTCTAGAAGGTGCCCTATGTCCTATGGCAGAATCTACACGACGTCCCGACCGCAAGTGCATAAGGTCAAAATTTTGTTTTGGTTTTGTTATGTGTTTTTGTTTTGTTTTGGTTTTGGTTTTTTGTGTAAAATATATATATATATATATTTATTTATTTATTTATTTATTTTATTTAACCTACCTAATCACTAAAGGCAGCTAAAAATGGGTCTGTGTGGCGTAACTATCTACCCTATTTTTTGTTATTTGTTTTTTTTAAATGTTTTTTTTAAATGATTTTATGTTTTTATGATTTTTACTTTTTTTAACACAAAAATTATGAATCACACTAAAAAAATACTAATTATGCACAAAGTTACAAAAATGAAAAAAAATGTAGGTTAAACTAATTATGCAAAAAATTAAAGAATGAAGAATTACAAATTATGCAAAAAAGTAGACTCCTAAAAAATCAAAAAAATTTCTTTTGTCTTCTTTTGTTTTTTCCTCTTTTTTTTTGGTTTTTATTGTTTGTTTGTTTGTTTGTTTTTATTTTTATTTTATTTTATTATTTTTTTTAAAAAATAAATTTCGTGCCAAAAAATATGAGTTTACTAATTATGCATCATTTACATACTTCTAAAAATAAAAAATAAAAAATGCAAGCTACCTTAATTATGCAAAAATTTAAATGATGAACAATGGTTTCAAAATACAAAAATAAAAATTGTTTTTTTTTCTTTTTCTTTTTTAAAAAAAATTTTGTTTTGTTTTGTTTTTGTTTTTGTCTTTTTTTTTAATAACAAAAAGTTAAAACAATGCAAATCACTCTAATTATGCTAAAAATTACAGAAATGAAAAATAAAAAATATGGACTCCTAAACAATAATTTAATTTTTTTTTATTTTTTTTATTTCTTCTCTCTATTTTTTTTAATATTTAATTGTTTTCTTTTTTTCCTTTTTTTTCTTTTTTTAATGTTTTTTTTCTTTTCTTTCTTTCTTTTTCTTTTTTAATATTTTTTTTTAAAAAAATTAATTATTTTTTTAATCTTTTTACTCTTTTTTTTTAATAAAAAAATATTATATTTTTTTTATTTTTGTTTTATTTAAAAATACAAAAAAAACATTGAAAAAAAATAAAAAAAATAAAAAAAAATACCACCTACCTTATCTTTCGCTCGCCGTTCGCCGGATTTGCCGCTGGCGCACGTGGTCGTCTTCAACGTGCCAGCTGCTCTTCTTCACCCCACCGCCTTCTCAAGCTCTCACCACCCCTTTGCTGCTCATCGCCGGCCCCTTTCACCTGAGTCGGCAGCTGCGTCTTCGCCTCTACAGCCAGCCAGCTTCTCCGCCTCTTGCCGGTCGCCTCCACACCAACGTCAGTCCTCACTGGCCGCCTCCAGTTGCTTCAGCCCGCCTACGCCTCTGTTTCAAACGCCGTCAGCTTCTTCGCCTCTCCCTTCGACTTCTGCTGTGGTCCGTCACCACCGCCTTCGCACCGGCCAGTTCAAGTTTTTTTTTTGTTTTAATTTTTTTTATTTTTCCTCCTGCGCTCGCTTTACGGCAGCAGCAGCCGCCGCTTGCCACCTCCTCGCCTCCTTGCTTTCACTTGGCAGCCTCGACTCCCTTAGCTCTGCAGGCGCCTCTGCAGGCCGCGCCCTTCGCTTAGCCAGGCGACCAGCTGGCCTTCGTTTCCTTTCACGTAAGTGTATAATATATATATATATATATATAAGCTGCCTTCTGCTGTCAACGTTTCTACGCTTCCCACTTCTACTCCAACGCCTTCGTCTGCAGGCTGCGCTCAATGCAGTGCTCAATACAAGCTGCGCTCAATGCAGCTGCCACGTCAGAAGTATAAATATAGTGTGTATATAAATGTTCTCTTCCTCGCTATAAGCCGGCCGCCCACTCCAACTGGCCGCCCACAGCCAATGTATATGTGAATATATAGATATATATATATATATATATATATATATATATATATATCTATATCTATTTATTTTTCTTTGCTGCGATTATGGAAATGCCTCCCCACACGATAACAACACAACAAAACATCAAAAGAAAGGTCGCCTCCTATGCTTTCAACCTACCTCTTGCCAACTTGCAAAAATACAAAAATAGAAAGTACTTAAATTCTGATTAATGGCGGGATTACTCAACCGCAATGGGGTTTAAATTTTTTTCTTGCTTCTCATCAAAAAAAATGAAAACACACAAGGCGCCCTTGAGATCACACACTCAATGCCCTTGCAAACTCTACTCTAATCTACCCTAATCCACGATTTTGCAATCAATGGAGCACTTAGTAAGAAGTAATGGTTAACACCCTTCACTAACTTAGGTGTGCGTTCCCCGGCAGCGGCGCCATTGTTTGGGGCATCATAGCATAGCGGAGGCTACACTCCAACCCACACACTTGTCAATCCGTGAAGGCAACCCGGTTAGCGCATAGAGGCTATCCCGAATGGGAGAAGAAGAGTTAACCACACACCAATGACCTCTAGTCCTACTCAATCCTTCTCAACACTCAAGCAATCAATCTTACATAATCAAAGCATCAAGATTAGGCTACACTTAAGCACACAAATGCAACTTATGCAAGGAACCTAATATGCAAAGAGCTATCACACAAGCCTCAACCACACATTATTTCAAGCACAAGCTTCATCACAAGCACTCTATAACTCACAAATCAAAACATCATTAAGAAATCTAGATTAGTAAGAGTGTAGACCAAAACCTCATATCATTGAAAATGTAAAGAATAGAAAGTACATGATTGAAACAAGAATGGAGATGGAGAGCCTTGGGAGAGCACTTGAGAAGGAGCTATGGAGCAAGCTCTCTCTATGAGCCTCTCAACCAAATGACCAAAGAGTGTGCTCCCTCTCTCAAATGGGCCACCTTTTATACAAAAATTCTAGAACTCCCAAAAGTTCCCATGTGGGATTATTGTCAAGCCCCCTCCCACATTCATCTACAACTTTGAACTCTTTTCAAGAGCCCTAAGTGTCTTTTTTGTTGCATCCTTGTATTGATCTTCATTTGCATGCAACAGTTGCTGGCGTGAATTCTCCCACTAATCGATTGGCCACAGCTCGTGTTCTTTGCTCTGATGGCAATGTTCAAATGCATCCATCTGCAAAACCGCTTCCTGTTGCTGCTCTGCAAGGAGTCTTATATCTTCTCGTTGTTTCTCCCTCCACATACGTTGCAAAAGTGTCTTGCGTTACTTCTTTGAGCTTGTTTCCTGATTCGTGCCATTTCTTTCCTCGTCTTGCAATCTGCTCCTTGTGCTTTGACCAAGCTTTTCAGCGTCCCTATCTCGCTCCTTTGTGTTTGGTTCTCTTGCAAGCCATGAAGAGCTGCATATTGCCATGGAGATGATCAGACAGAGATCATCTAGCTTAAGAGAGGCAAGCAAAGCAAAGAAGATAGATACCATTGAGCTGGTGAGGCCAGCAAAGCAAAGCGATCAGATAGAGACCACCGAGCTCGTCAGGTGAGCAAAAAGCAAAGAAGACAACTTATTAGGGTAAAGAAGACTGCCACACCAAATCGTGCATCTTGTAGGGCGGGGAGACGAGCTGCATCTTGCCATTTCCATGGAGACGATCAGACAAAGACCAGCTAGCTGGTGAGGCGAGTAAAGAAAAGAAGACATCTTACAGAGCAAAGAAAAGAAGACAAAGAAAACGAACACAATACCTTGCAACGTAGGAGGCGGTAGGTTTTGACATAGCGTGATAGGTTATGTACTTTATTCAAAACATTCGCTAGAGCGGGAGGCCTGAAAATTCAAAAGTCCGCGAGGTATTGAAATTTTTACGTGCCTTGGTTTCCCCCCTCTGGCAATACACATCAGCAAAATCTTGCCCCCAAGCAAGTGGAATGTGGCCTAAAATGCTTCAAAACACCAATAGGCCAAAGGGCATGCTATTGGATTTGATGGTGTGCAATGTGAAATGCAATGACCCTTGACATGCTTATGAGTCATATAGCAAGGAATTGCAGGGAAAAAGAAGCAATGAAAAATTGTAAATAGTGTTGGATTTATTAAAAGATCTTTGCACATACAAAAATTGAACATTTTAAATTTCTTCCATTCCAGGGTGAATCAAGATACCGATATCACCAACTATCAATGTTTTAAGACCACCATGCACTAGTCCCACTAGTGTGGATTCCATTTTTTCAATCCGTTTAGGTTTTCAACAAACCCAAAAAAAGTTATGGAGCGTGCCCTCGAATGGGTATGTAAAATTTTAGCACAACATTGGAGGTCCCTTAAACCATACCAGATGTTCTCAATTGGACATGTCCTATGGTTGAGGAGAAGCTCACGTAGTGTACTTTAGAATGATTACTTGGTTGCATGTATGTGAAGAACAAATTTTTGATGTTTTTGCATAAAGTGTTATAACATATGCTATTTAAAACACATGCCTCACATGCCACATCGAACTTGTAACAATTTAATGATCAGATTATAAATTTTACTTCTGTGTTTTTTTAGTATCATATTGAAGATTGGAATGTGTACTACTACTTGGATACCAAGTTTGTCAAATTCCATTGAGCAATGCATAAGTTATGGGTCGGGCAAGTTGCCTATATACAAAAAATACCCTGAACCTCACCAAAAATGGCTACACCCAAGCATGCATTGACCCGTGTCTATGTCAACATGTGATGTGCCCATGCAAACATGTGACATGGCATGGACATAGACATAGATGCATCATGGACATACATGCTATCATGTGCACCATGGATATACATGCTATCATGTGCACCATGGACATGCATACATCATCCACATGATGGCCATGCATGATGTCATAGATCATGGTCTTGGATGGTCCATACATGTGTGTTGAGATATCGAGCTCATCTAGTGAGGCGGTGGACACTGATGACCTGCCTGGGGGATAGGCCTCACACTTACACCACTTGCATGGTTGGTGATGTGAGATCCCTATCCCCACTGTGCAATGGATTCGGATGCTAGCAGCGGAAGTAGCACATCTTGCGAGAGCCAGGGTCCCACACTCGGGGCCTCGCCCACGGATATCCGGACAAGAGACTAATCCGTCGGTTTATCCAAAACCAAACCCGAAAAAACTTCCTTTACCCGGAAAGCACGGGCGATTCCACCAGGATAACTTTTTACTCTAGCGTAGTCAAGGCCATTACTGATCGAGCTGATCCGACTGCACCTATAAAGATACTCGGTCTGATCAAGGAAGAAACTTGCACTTGGATCATTGGGATCAACGCTTTTTTTCCCATCAAGAGGCACAGCCGTTGATTCCTATCCATAGAACAATTACTATCCCGGATTTACTTTATCTATCGTAGTAACAGAAATTGAGTCTCGATTTACGGATCCATCAGTCCAGCCTAACCCCATCCAGTCGCATGGGTTAGCTAGCCACCCAACCACTGTAGTGATGGGATCTAATTAGGAATTTGGTTAGGTTTTGTCCCGGGTACCAGGGAGGAAAAGAGTTTCCAGGCCCCCTAGACGGAAGTTCATGCAAAAATAAAACTAGTCACACCACTTACACACCCAATATGAAATTGCCTTTTTCAGAGATTCAACCAGTTTTAAAACAATCCTTTAATGAAACCATAGTATCACTGATCACAATCTTCCAAATTATCCGGTTGATTCTTAATTTCCCATCATTCCTTCATCAGAGTATCTATGGCATCATTGGCAACCAAAACGCTCACCACCTCTCCACTCAGGGGCCTTTTCAATAGTTCCTAGCCCATAATACTCGGCAATATAATCACTTATAAAAATCAAGATGGACTCTCGTTGAAGATCAGCAAGATCAGCCAACAGATCCATATAAAGAGCCATGGACTCATCCATTGAAGACCAGCAAGGTCAATCAACCAGATCCATGCCCGGTTTCAGAAAACAACTCTTACTCCTTGTTCCAATATCTTCCTCGACGTACGTGTGGGTATCCTAGGCGACCCAGAGCCCGAGCACCGTATGGTCAGCACCCTCTAGGATCCTTCGCAGGTGACCTAGCGCTTCACTCATAGGCCGCTTCCTTGGTCCCTCATCCACCGTACCGGAAGCTCACCATTTTAATCGAACCGAGGCTGGTCAAGACCTCGGCCGACTTTGCTACGCGAGACGTCCTCCATTGACTCTCCGTCAGCAGTTGCAACTTTATTAGTTAGGTCTCCACGACTTAATCACAAGACGGTCAAAATGCTTCCCCCACCATTCTTGACATAAAACAGCCATTTACAAACAGCATTTACAAACAGTTTACAAATACAGTTTCTATATTAACTCTCATTTTTCCACATTATCCCTCATCAATCCACATTACTTATTCCATATTCCATTTATATGTGTACTCATCCCATCAAATCATTTTCCATCTCATCACTTCAGATTCCTTCACATCACATATCATATATTCACATCCATACATATATCCACATCCACATCCACATTCACATCCATACATCCACATCTACATCCATGCATCTATTTTCACATCCACATCTACATGCACATTCATGCATCCTCATCCATACATCCACATCTACATGCACATTCACATCCATACATCCACATCTATATGCGTACATTCACATCTACATGCATACATCCACATCCACATTCATACATCTATATCTACATGTATACATCCACATCTCCATGCATACATCCACATCCACATCCACATTCACATCCATACATCTACATCTACATGCATACATCCACCTCCACATTCACATCCACATCTATACATCTATATCTACATGCATACATCCACCTCCACATTCACATCCACATTTATACATCTACATCTACACACATACATCCACATCTCCATGCATACATCCACATCCACATTCACATTCACATCCATACATCTACATCTACATGTATACATCCACATCTCCATGCATACATCCACATCCACATTCACATTCACATCCATATATCTACATCTACATGCATACATCCACATCTCTATGCATATATCCACATTCACATCCATACATCTACATCTACATGCATACATCCACCTCCACATTCACATCTACATCTATACATCTACATCTACATGCATACATCCACATTTCCATGCATACATCCACATCCACATTCACATTCACATCCATACATCTACATCTACATGCATACATCCACCTCCACATTCACATCCACATCTATACATCTACATCTACATGCATACATCCACCTCCACATTCACATCCACATCTATACATCTACATCTACATGCATACATCCACATCTCCATGCATACATCCATATCCACATTCACATTCACATCCATACATCTACATCTACATGTATACATCCACATCTCCATGCATACATCCACATCCACATTCACATTCACATCCATATATCTACATCTACATGCATACATCCACATCTCTATGCATACATCCACATCCACATTCACATTCACATCCATACATCTACATCTACATGCATACATCCACCTCCACATTCACATCTACATCTATACATCTATACATCTACATCTACATGCATACATCCACATCTCCATGCATACATCCACATCCACATTCACATTCACATCCATACATCTACATCTACATGCATACATCCACCTCCACATTAACATCCACATCTATACATCTACATCTACATGCATACATCCACCTCCACATCCACATCCACATCTATACATCTACATCTACATGCATACATCCACATCTCCATGCATACATCCACATCCACATTCACATTCACATCCATACATCTACATCTCCATGCATACATCCACATTCATATTCACATTCACATCCATACATCTACATCTACATGCATACATCCACCTCCACATTCACATCCACATCTATACATCTACATCTACATGCATACATCCACATCTCCATGCATCCATCCACATCCACATTCACATTCACATCTATACATCTACATCTACATGCATACATCCACATCTCCATGCATACATCCACATCCACATTCACATTCACATCCATACATCTATATCTACATGCATATATCCACATCCACATTCACATTCACATCCATACATCTACTTCTACATGCATACATCCACATCTCGATGATTACAATAAAATTCTTTTAATTAATCTAGGATGATAATTCTTAGAATATGGTAGGAAGTCCTCTTTTCATGCTTTGAATGAAATTATTTTATGTGTAATTTTTATAAAAATTTTACCATAGCTCCGCTGCTATGTGACTGAAAAATCTCAATTATCTTAAAAGATAAAGCTTATCATTAAGGGAATGATTAGAATGATCCCTAATTGGATCATTAACCCATAATGGATTGAATCATCAACATTCATGAAATACATAAACTAAAAGCATAGGGAAAGCCATTAATTTGGTCTTAAGCATAGATTAATCTTGGATTAAGGAAAAGCTTTATGAAAAGCTTCATTTGGATTGAGAATGGGTCATGAGTATGACCATTTCTTGAGTGAGAGAGAGAAATTACTTAAAAACCATTAGAATTAAGCATAAATGGAAATTTATGTAATTCTTAACTATCATTAATCAATTAACTTCAATAGCATTCATCAAATTATGTAACTCTTCACTACCATTCATCAATTAACTTCAATAGCATTCAAAAACCATTCCAATTAAGCTTCTCAAGCTTGAGAGGGGTTGAGAAGAGAGAAACATTGAGAGATTATAGAAAAGATCAAAATTCACCATTTACCTTACAAATTGCTTGATTCTTTGTTCACGGTAGAGGCCCCCAACCAATCAATTGGTTCAGTATGTTGATGGAGTCACCAATGGGGATTGAAGAAAGAGGGAAGCTCCAATTTCATCAATTTGGAGAGAATTTTAGAGAATAGTAAAAATTAGCATTATTTCAGCATAATTCTAATATAGTAAAATTCTCCTATTTTTTTCAAAGGACTCATGTTCTATTTATAGGAGAGGGAGGCTCTAACCAAAGCTAACTGATTTCTAGAATTTTCCAATTTTAGTTTGGTTGAATTTGGACTAGATTTGGATCTAGTTTGGTTCCTTTTTGATTCGGTTTGGTTCCCTTTTGATTTGGTTTGGTTCAAGAGAGAGGAGAGATAAAAATATCACAATATTTTTGAGTTTAAAACTCATTCAAGCATGTGAAATATGCACCTCCTTTAAGGGACTCCCCTTCCTTACATATGTGTCAAAATGGAATCATTATACCCAAAATATCTCATTTTTTTAGTAATACTCATAGTTTCTTACTAATAAACCTTGTACATATTCAACTCTTCATCTTATGTGAGCATTTACTCATTTTTGGATACCCAATTTATCTCATTTTTTTGATATTACTCATAGTTTTTTTACTAATAAACCTTGTACATATTCAACTCTTCATCTTATGTGAGCATTTACTCATTTTTGGATACCCAATTTATCTCATTTTTTTTATATTACTCATAGTTTCTTACTAATAAACCTTGTACATAGTCAACTCTTCATCTTATGTGAGCATTTACTCATTTTTGGGTATCTTCTTTTACAAATTGGATTTATCTCCTCCCTACACATGGATTGATGCTATTGGCCCATAGGAACCTGAATTGGACCATAATCCAAAAATTTCTGAAAATCTAGACCCTTAGGCTAAGGTCCTTTATACCCATTTCCAATTAATTCCAATTGCACATTGGAAAGTTCTTTTTGGATTTCTGTTTCAGGGGAACTTATTTTAATAAGATGAGATAATTTTTTATCCAAAAATATTAAAAATATGAATATTCTCTCTCTATGTCAAAATAGGCAGAGACAAGATCTTTTATATTTCTGAAGAGGGGATTGATTACAAGGGAAGATGCTGGACATCTTGAGAGGCTGGGGAGGAATCTTACATTCTCTCCCACTTGAAAAACGTGAGATGCCCTCCTCATCTCGCAAACTGGGGATAATTTCGCAAGATGCACGAATATGAGACTGAGAGAAAATTTTTAATTAAGATTAACCACCAAGAAAAGTCTCAAAGAGAGCAAGACTCAAGACAAGAACAAAGATTTCAACTTTATTCATTCTTGGAACATATACAGTAAAGATAGAAGAACTTTTTACACTTCCATAAGCCCGTCCATCATATGGTCACAAAAGCAGCACTCACAAGCTGCACACGTATAAGGTAATTCATCTATGGGACTAATTCTGCCAATTATTGCAGCACCTATCTCACTGGTATGAGGTGATCTATTAAAAGGACCTCTGAGAGGCAAGCCAAAAACGAGATAAAGGCATATCTTCTGATGAGGAAGAAGACACGCCAGTAAGAAGACCCGCTCAGAAAACCCAACATGTCTTGATCTCATCACGCAATAGTATCGGGGACCCAAACCCAAAGCTTCAATAACCATAGCCAGGCGGACATTGTTACGAAAGTGCTGCTGACCCCACGGTGTTATCCTAGTTATGTCTTGATAGGTCCGCCATTTGGTCTGAGCTATAGAAGCTCCCAAGTGAGGGAAAAGTGAGCGCTCATACAGTTCTATAAAATCCTTCTTCATAGACTCACTTGCGTCTTGAAGGTGAGAAATCATCATGGATAAAACCAATTCCTGCTGCCAAGCCATAAAGGAGATTAAGAAAGAAAGGAGATCGATGGAAGTAAGATTACTGCGAGCGACAAGTAAGAGTTACGACTTATATAAAGAAGGAACTAGCGTAACCTAGAAGCCACCGGGGTATCTTGCCACTGAAGTTTTACCATCTCTCCATGATTTGGGTTTGGCACAAATTTCTATAGAAGGCATTAGGAACTTTGAGATGAGGAGATAAAAGAAGTTCGTAGGCTAAGTCACCTACTTTCTTTGGTCCAAAATATCTGGGGGATAACTACTTATACTCTCCAAGAGATAAAGAACTTCTTTTGGTCCGTACTCAAATGAAGACTATATCTGCTTCTTTGAATTCTCTGACTGTCCTCTTCTTATCTGTATACTGTTTCTGTCGATCCTGGGAAGCTTTTATATCTTTATGAATTGCCTGCATCTGTTGCTCTATGTCGTCAAGCATTTGGTTATCTCGACCCTAATCAATGGGTCAGACCTAGTTAATGGAGTTAAGCAATCTTGTCCCGAGATGGACCCTGATTAGATTGGTATGAAGGAATTGGTCTCTGAATTTGGGTTCTTGACTTCCTTGTGCCCTTGTCATGGCAGGAGTCTTTTGACCAAAACCTTGGCATCCAAAACACCGGTTCTCACTTCTGAACTCATTGTTCTGGATCCTTAAAACAGGTGGGCTCCTGATAAGGTATTATGGGGAAAGTGTCTTCCCTTTTTAAACAAAATCTTTCTTTTATTTTAGAGAGGAAATAATTTTAAGATCAGAAAGGGAGATTCTTACTCCTGTATACCTCGAAGGTTGGGAAACGAACCTTACATTCTACCCCACTTAAAAAGGTGCGAGATGTCCTCATCTCGCAAAGTAGAGGACAACTCTTCTTCTTAAGATCCAATTTATTCTGGGGTTCCTTATATTCTGGTCAACCCAACAGAATACTGGGATAAATATTCCTTATATTTCTTATATTCTGGTCAACCCAACAGAATACTGGGATAAATATTCCTTATATAGAACTCATCATTAAATAACAATTCATTTAGATCATATCATTCATACGATAATGGTCCATTAGACTGAAAAATTTCCTTCTGAACATTCCTCCACGGGAATTTCAGTTAAGTAAGTTCTCAATTTGTCATCCCTTAACTTGATCTACCATGTCAAGTGTTAACAGTAGCAATTTGACAGCACAATCCACTAATCTCATAGTGTCATCATTCTAGTTATGAATATCATCACAGGGACTCATCCCATTCATCCTCATTGTGGTTTCGCTCGGGTTATTATATTTCAACTAAATTTCAGAAATCATCATTTTTCAATCAGAATCCAATTCAATTCATCAGTTCTCAAACAGAATTAAAAATCATATCAACCACATTCGAATTCATTTATTGGATAGCATTAATGCTTATAATTTCAAGTTTTAGATTTACTCGTATATACTGCCGCGGTAAAGAGCTGCAGTTATACCCTCGGTATATACGGTAGTCATGATACTTGGAACTATAAGATAGATACCATCATGTCTAGGCCTCAAGCAAGTCAGGGTTCCATACAATCGCAGTACTTCCATCTGAAAACCCAATTACTAAATTACGAATTTTTCAGTTTGAATATCAAATTGTATGAATTATATCACACAATTATAGCTTTTTTGTGTTTCTTGATAAATTTTTGACATATTTGGCTTCTCAGTTGATCTTTATTAACCCATTTGCTCTGATACCAACTGTGAGATCCCTATCCCCACCGCGCAATGGATTCGGATGCTAGCAGCGGAAGTAGCACATCTTGCGAGGGCCAGGGTCCCACACTCGGGGCCTCGCCCCCACGGATATCCGGACAAGAGACTAATCCGTCGGTTTATCCAAAACCAAACCCGAAAAAACTTCCTTTACCCGGAAAGCACGGGCGATTCAATGAAATACAACTGTGAGATCCCTATCCCCACCGCGCAATGGATTCGGATGCTAGCAGCGGAAGTAGCACATCTTGCGAGGGCCAGGGTCCCACACTCGGGGCCTCGCCCACGGATATCCGGACAAGAGACTAATCCATCGGTTTATCCAAAACCAAACCCGAAAAAACTTCCTTTACCCGGAAAGCACAGGCGATTCCACCAGGATAACTTTTTATTCTAACGTAGTCAAGGCCATTACTGATCGAGCTGATTCGATTGCACCTATAAAGATACTCGGTCTGATCAAGGAAGAAACTTGCACTTGGATCATTGGGATCAACGCTTTTTTCCCCATCAAGAGGCACAGCCGTTGATTCCTATCCATAGAATAATTACTATCCGGGATTTACTTTATCTATCGTAGTAACAGAAATTGAGTCTCGATTTACGGATCCATCAGTCCAGCCTAGCCCCATCCAGTCCCATGGGTTAGCCAGCCACCCAACCACTGTATTGATGGGATCCAATTAGGAATTTGGTTAGGTTTTGTCCCGGGTACCAGGGAAAAGAGTTTCCAAGCCCCCTAGCCGGAAGTTCATGCAAAAATAAAACTAGTCACACCACTTACACACCCAATATGAAATTGCCTTTTTCACAGATTCAATCAGTTTTAAAACAATCCTTTAATGAAACCATAGTATCACTGATCACAATCTTCCAAATTATCCGGTTGATTCTTAATTTCCCATCATTCCTTCATCAGAGTATCTATGGCATCATTGGCAACCAAAACGCTCACCACCTCTCCACTCAAGGGCCTTTTCAATAGTTCCTAGCCCATAATACTCGGCAATATAATCACTTATAAAAATCAAGATGGACTCTCGTTGAAGATCAGCAAGATCAACCAACAGATCCATATAAAGAGCCATGGACTCATCCATTGAAGACCAGCAAGGTCAATCAACCAGATCCATGCCCGGTTTCAGAAAACAACTCTTACTCCTTGTTCCAATATCTTCCTCGACGTACGTGTGGGTATCCTAGGCGACCCAGAGCCCGAGCACCGTATGGTCAGCACCCTCTAGGATCCTTCGCAGGTGACCTAGCGCTTCACTCATAGGCCGCTTCCTTGGTCCCTCATCCACCGTACCGGAAGCTCACCATTTTAATCGAACCGAGGCTGGTCAAGACCTCGGCCGACTTTGCTACGCAAGACGTCCTCCATTGACTCTCCGTCAGCAGTTGCAACTTTATCAGTTAGGTCTCCACGACTTAATCACAAGACGGTCAAAATGCTTCCCCCACCATTCTTGACATAAAACAGCCATTTACAAACAGCATTTACAAACAGTTTACAAATACAGTTTCTATATTAACTCTCATTTTTCCACATTATCCCTCATCAATCCACATTACTTATTCCATATTCCATTTATATGTGTACTCATCCCATCAAATCATTTTCCATCTCATCACTTCAGATTCCTTCACATCACATATCATATATTCACATTCATACATATATCCACATCCACATCACATCCACATTCACATCCATACATCCACATCTACATGCACATTCATGCATCCTCATCCATACATCCACATCTACATGCACATTCACATCTATACATCCACATCCATATGCGTACATTCACATCTACATGCATACATCCACATCCACATTCATACATCTATATCTACATGCATACATTCACATCTCCATGCATACATCCACATCCACATCCACATTCACATCCATACATCTACATCTACATGCATACATCCACCTCCACATTCACATCCACATCTATACATCTACATCTACATGCATACATCCACCTCCACATTCACATCCACATTTATACATCTACATCTACACGCATACATCCACATCTCCATGCATACATCCACATCCACATTCACATTCACATCGATACATCTACATCTACATGTATACATCCACATCTCCATGCATACATCCACATCCACATTCACATTCACATCCATATATCTACATCTACATGCATACATCCACATCTCTATGCATACATCCACATCCACATCCACATTCACATTCACATCCATACATCTACATCTACATGCATACATCCATCTCCACATTCACATCTACATCTATACATCTACATCTACATGCATACATCCACATCTCCATGCATACATCCACATCCACATTCACATTCACATCCATGCATCTACATCTACATGCATACATCCAACTCCACATTCACATCCACATCTATACATCTACATCTACATGCACACATCCACCTCCACATTCACATCCACATCTATACATCTACATCTACATGCATACATCCACATCTCCATGCATACATCCATATCCACATTCACATTCACATCCATACATCTACATCTACATGTATACATCCACATCTCCATGCATACATCCACATCCACATTCACATTCACATCCATATATCTACATCTACATGCATACATCCACATCTCTATGCATACATCCACATTCACATTCACATTCACATCCATACATCTACATCTACATGCATACATCCACCTCCACGTTCACATCTACATCTATACATCTACATCTACATGCATACATCCACATCTCCATGCATACATCCTCATCCACATTCACATTCACATCCATACATCTACATCTACATGCATACATCCACCTCCACATTCACATCCAAATCTATACATCTACATCTACATCTACATGCATACATCCACCTCCACATTCACATCCACATCTATACATCTACATCTACATGCATACATCCACATCTCCATGCATACATCCACATCCACATTCACATTCACATCCATACATCTACATCTCCATGCATACATCCACATCCATATTCACATTCACATCCATACATCTACATCTACATGCATACATCCACCTCCACATTCACATCCACATCTATACATCTACATCTACATGCATACATCCACATCTCCATGCATCCATCCACATCCACATTCACATTCACATCTATACATCTACATCTACATGCATACATCCACATCTCCATGCATACATCCACATCCACATTCACATTCACATCCATACATCTATATCTACATGCATATATCCACATCCACATTCACATTCACATCCATACATCTACATCTACATGCATACATCCACATCTCCATGATTACAATAAAATTCTTTTAATTAATCTAGGATGATAATTCCTAGAATATGGTAGGAAGTCCTCTTTTCATGCTTTGAATGAAATTATTTTATGTGTAATTTTTATAAAAATTTTACCATAGCTCCGCTGCTATGTGACTGAAAAATCTCAATTATCTTAAAAGATAAAGCTTATCATTAAGGGAATGATTAGAATGATCCCTAATTGGATCATTAACCCATAATGGATTGAATCATCAACATTCATGAAATACATAAACTAAAAGCATATGGAAAGCCATTAATTTGGTCTTAAGCATAGATTAATCTTGGATTAAGGAAAAGCTTTATGAAAAGCTTCATTTGGATTGAGAATGGGTCATGAGTATGACCATTTCTTGAGTGAGAGAGAGAAATTACTTAAAAACCATTAGAATTAAGCATAAATGGAAATTTATGTAATTCTTAACTATCATTAATCAATTAACTTCAATAGCATTCATCAAATTATGTAACTCTTCACTACCATTCATCAATTAACTTCAATAGCATTCAAAAACCATTCCAATTAAGCTTCTCAAGCTTGAGAGGGGTTGAGAAGAGAGAAACATTGAGAGATTATAGAAAAGATCAAAATTCACCATTTACCTTACAAATTGCTTGATTCTTTGTTCACGGTAGAGGCCCCCAACCAATCAATTGGTTCAGTATGTTGATGGAGTCACCAATGGGGATTGAAGAAAGAGGGAAGCTCCAATTTCATCAATTTGGAGAGAATTTTAGAGAATAGTAAAAATTAGCATTATTTTAGCATAATTCTAATATAGTAAAATTCTCCTATTTTCTTCAAAGGACTCATGTTCTATTTATAGGAGAGGGAGGCTCTAACCAAAGCTAACTGATTTCTAGAATTTTCCAATTTCAGTTTGGTTGAATTTGGACTAGATTTGGACCTACTCCAAATTTCAGTTTGGTTGAATTTGGACTAGATTTGGATCTAGTTTGGTTCCTTTTTGATTCGGTTTGGTTGGTCAATGAATGAACTCATAGACTTACATTAGAAGATCAATTGAAATCACGTAAGAGGCATAAGCATGACATTGAAGGCGATAGTGATGAAGATTCTATTCTTCAAACCGTGAAAGCAACTTTAGATGCTCAAACGGCTTGAAAAGAATCTCGCATTAGTCGCAAAGATTTTTCTTTTCAAAATTTTGATGAAAAGAAGGACGCATGCACTCTTTTGGCTTAGCTTAGCCAATTCGATGACTTTTTCGGGAGAGAAATTTTTCGAGAAAGATAAGGTCAAGTGTGCTGCAAATCACTTGATTAAAAATGCTGCTTTATGGTGGAATGCTACCAAAAATGGTGGGCATAAACCTTGTACTTGGGAGGATTTTCAGCATGAAATTAAGAGACATTTTCTACCTCCTCAGTAGTACAAGGCTAAAGCCTGACAACATTGGGATACTCTCACACAATTGAAAGGAGAGGATGTCCAAACCTATATTGAAAATTTTTGGAATGCTCTCATTCAAATGCAATCTATAGAAAAAGTGCATGAAAAGCATCTTAAAAGGAAGTTCATCTCAGGATTAGATCCAAATATTAGAGTAGAGGTTAATATGTTTCGTCCTCACACTCTTTCCTCTGCTAAATCTCTTGCTCTAAATTGTGAAAAGAAAAATGGTGTGCCCAGGTTCCAACAGGAGAATTGTACTTCCAAAGATTTGACATCTTCTAGTGGTTTTGACAAGCGTTCTTCATTCAAGCGACCTTTTAACAAGGGTCAAGATCAAAGAAGCCAGCAATTTAATAACAAAGCAAAGATTGGCAACAATAGCAATGGAGCGAGTGGAGAACCAAAGAAGACAGATGTTCCAGATTCATTGACTCGAGATAAAAAAGCAAAAAATGTTCGATGTTACACTTACCGTCAGAGGGGACACTATGCTAATAAGTGTCCAAATGACACCAACAACAGCAATAAGAAGAAGCCAATGGCACGGCTTAACATGGTGGATGCAGATGAAGACACTGGCAATGGAGATGATGATGATGCTTACAACGATGACTACGAGCCAAAGTTTGATGGTTATAAGTTCAATGGTAAATCTGATCAAGAAGGTACTTCTAACCTTGATCCTCATTTTTTTCACCACATACTTTCTTTAAAATGAAGGGAAAAATTCAAGATAAGGAAATCAAAATCTTGCATGATGATGGTAGCACACACGACTTTATTTCTAAATGTCTTGCACATGCTCTTCATCTTGACATGATTCCTTCTAAAGTAAAGGCTACTTTTCAAAATAAAAAGTATAATAAGAAAGTAAAGAATCTTGCTTTTTCTATTGCACAGTTTTGGGATCAACGTACTGTCTTAGTAGCACCTTTGCATGGTATTAACATGATTTTGGGAATGCCTTTTTGACATAAGTATACACCACAAATTGATTATGAAAAGCACACAATGTCTTTTATGCATCATGGAAAGAACGATTGTTTGCAAGGAATTTTTGATGGTAAGGATCAACCACTTTTAAGTCGTACTAAGGTAAAAAGGGCTTTGCGAAAGAGGGAGAAAGCCTTTTTAATTTTGGTTAACTAGATTAGTGCTCAAGAACCACCTCCTGGGATACATCCCATGACTCTTTCATTTCCAAATTCTTTGACTGTTTTCTCAATGATTTACCCCCTGGACTCCCTAGATCACGTCCTGAAGATCATCACATATACATTATTCCAAGTAGTGCACCACCTTGTAGAGCACCTTATAGAGTTAACCCTCTTGAGCTAAGAGAAATTTAGACTCAAATCGGGGAATTACTTTTTCGGGGACTTATTAGACCAAGTAGTTTACCATATGGAGCACTAGTTCTTCTTGTAAAAAAGAAAAATGGTACTTATCGTATGTGTGTAGACTACAGAGCTCTCAACAAGAACTCTATCAAGAATAGATTTCCAATTCCTAGATTTGATGATGTACTTGATAAATTAAGGGGAGCCAGCGTCTTTAGCAAAATTGACCTAAAATCTGAATATCATCAAGTAAGAATGACCGAGCAAGAATGACCGAGCAAGATATCTATAAAACTACTTTCAGAACTCAGACTAATCACTTTGAGTTTTTAGTGATGCCATTCGGTCTTACTAATGCTCTTGCAACTTTTAGTCGTATGATGAATAGAATCTATCTTGAACATCAAAACTTTGTGGTTGTCTTTTTTGATGATATCTTAGTTTTTAGTAAATCTAAAGAAGAGCACGAAAGAAAAACACCGTCTCGGGACAAGATTGCTTAACTCCATTAACTAGGTCCAACCCATTGATTAGGGTCGAGATAACCAGTCAAATGCTTGACGACATAGAGCAACAGATGCAGGCAATTCATAAAGATATAAAAGCTTCCCACGATCGACAGAAACAGTATACAGATAAGAAGAGGACAGTCAGAGAATTCAAAGAAGCAGATATAGTCTTCATTTGAGTACGGACCAAAAGAAGTTCTTTATCTCTTGGAGAGTATAGGTAGTTATCCCCCATATATTGTGGACCAAAGAAAGTAGGTGACTTAGCCTACGAACTTCTTTTATCTCCTCATCTCAAAGTTCTTAATGCCTTCTATAGAAATTTGTGCCAAACCCAAATCATGGAGAGATGGTAAAACTTCAGTGGGTGGCAAGATACCCCGGTGGCTTCTAGGTTATGCTAGTTCCTTCTTTATATAAGTCGTAACTCTTACTTGTCGCTCGCAGTAATCTTACTTCCATCGATCTCCTTTCTTTCTTAATCTCCTTTATGGCTTGGCACAGTAGGAATTGGTTTTATCCATGATGATTTCTCACCTTCAAGACGCAAGTGAGTCTATGAAGAAGGATTTTATAGAACTGTATGAGCGCTCACTTTTCCCTCACTTGGGAACTTCTGTAGCTCAGACCAAATGGCGGACCTATAGGGTAACACCGTGGGGTCAGCAGCACTTTCGTAACAATGTTCGCCTGGCTATGGTTATTGAAGCTTTGGGTTTGGGTCCCCGATACTATTGCGTGATGAGATCAAGACATGTTGGGTTTTCTGAGCGAGTCTTCTTACTGGCGTGTCTTCTTCCTCATCAGAAGATATGCCTTTATCTCGTTTTTGGCTTGCCTCTCAGAGGTCCTTTTAATAGATCACCTCATACCAGTGAGATAGGTGCTGCAATAACCGGCCGAATTATTTCCATAGATGAATTACCTTAGTCGTGTGCAGCTTGTGAGTGCTGCTTTTGTGACCATATGATGGACGACGGGCTTATGGAAGTGTAAAAAGTTCTTCTATCTTTACTGTATATGTTCCAAGAATGAATAAAGTTGAAATCTTTGTTCTTGTCTTGAGTCTTGCTCTCTTTGAGACTTTTCTTGGTGGTTAATCTTAATTAAAAAATTTCTCTCAGTCTCATATTCGTGCATCTTGCGAAATTACCCCCAGTTTGCGAGATGAGGGCATCTCGCGTTTTTCAAGTGGGAGAGAATGTAAGATTCCTCCCCAGCCTCTCAAGATGTCCAGCATCTTCCCCTGTAATCAATCCCCTCTTCAGAAATATAAAAGATCTTGTCTCTGCCTATTTTGACATAGAGAGAGAAAATATTCTAGAGAGAGAATATTCATATTTTTAATATTTTTGGATAAAAAATTATCTCATCTTATTAAAATAAGTTCCTCTGAAACAGAAATTCAAAAAGAACTTTCCAATGTGCAATTGGACTTAATTGGAAATGGGTATAAAAGACCTTAGCCTAAGGGTCTAGATTTTCAAAAAAATTTGGATTATGGTCCAATTAAGGTTCCTATGGGCCAATAGCATCAATCCATGTGTAGGGAGGAGATAAATCCAATTTGTAAAAGAAGATACCCAAAAATTAGTAAATGCTCACATAAGATGAAGAGTTGACTATGTACAAGGTTTATTAATAAGAAACTATGAGTAATATAAAAAAAATGAGATAAATTGGGTATCCAAAAATGAGTAAATGCTCACATAAGATGAAGAGTTGAATATGTACAAGGTTTATTAGTAAAAAAACTATGAGTAATATCAAAAAAATGAGATAAATTGGGTATCCAAAAATGAGTAAATGCTCACATAAGATGAAGAGTTGAATATGTACAAGGTTTATTAGTAAGAAACTATGAGTATTACTAAAAAAATGAGATATTTTGGTTATAATGATTCCATTTTGACACATATGTAAGGAAGGGGAGATCCTTAAAGGAGGTGCATATTTCACATGCTTGAATGAGTTTTAAACTCAAAAATATTGTGATATTTTTATCTCTCCTCTCTCTTGAACCACACCAAATCAAAAGGGAACCAAACCGAATCAAAAAGGAACCAAACTAGATCCAAATCTAGTCCAAATTCAACCAAACTGAAATTAGAAAATTCTAGAAATCAGTTAGCTTTGGTTAGAGCCTCCCTCTCCTATAAATAGAACATGAGTCCTTTGAAAAAAAATAGGAGAATTTTACTATATTAGAATTATGCTGAAATAATGCTAATTTTTACTATTCTCTAAAATTCTCTCCAAATTGATGAAATTGGAGCTTCCCTCTTTCTTCAATCCCCATTGGTGACTCCATCAACATACTGAACCAATTGATTGGTTGGGGGC
Organism: Cibotium barometz; assembly: GCF_041138505.1. Lineage (NCBI taxonomy): Eukaryota > Viridiplantae > Streptophyta > Polypodiopsida > Cyatheales > Cibotiaceae > Cibotium > Cibotium barometz. The sequence continues at coordinate 16,340,807 of NC_141083.1, forward strand.
CTCTGCCGTGAACAAAGAATCAAGCAATTTGTAAGGTAAATGGTGAATTTTGATCTTTTCTATAATCTCTCAATGTTTCTCTCTTCTCAACCCCTCTCAAGCTTGAGAAGCTTAATTGGAATGGTTTTTGAATGCTATTGAAGTTAATTGATGAATGGTAGTGAAGAGTTACATAATTTGATGAATGCTATTGAAGTTAATTGATTAATGATAGTTAAGAATTACATAAATTTTCATTTATGCTTAATTCTAATGGTTTTTAAGTAATTTCTCTCTCTCACTCAAGAAATGGTCATACTCATGACCCATTCTCAATCCAAATGAAGCTTTTCATAAAGCTTTTCCTTAATCCAAGATTAATCTATGCTTAAGACCAAATTAATGGCTTTCCCTATGCTTTTAGTTTATGTATTTCATGAATGTTGATGATTCAATCCATTATGGGTTAATGATCTAATTAGGGATCATTCTAATCATTCCCTTAATGATAAGCTTTATCTTTTAAGATAATTGAGATTTTTCAGTCACATAGCAACGGAGCTATGGTAAATTTTTTATAAAAATTACACATAAAATAATTTCATTCAAAGCATGAAAAGAGGACTTCCTATCATATTCTAGGAATTATCATCCTAGATTAATTAAAAGAATTTTATTGTAATCATGGAGATGTGGATGTATGCATGTAGATGTAGATGTATGGATGTGAATGTGAACGTGGATGTGGATATATGCATGTAGATATAGATGTATGGATGTGAATGTGAATGTGGATGTGGATGTATGCATGGAGATGTGGATGTATGCATGTAGATGTAGATGTATAGATGTGAATGTGAATGTGGATGTGGATGGATGCATGGAGATGTGGATGGATGCATGTAGATATAGATGTATAGATGTGGATGTGAATGTGGAGGTGGATGTATGCATGTAGATGTAGATGTATGGATGTGAATGTGAATATGGATGTGGATGTATGCATGGAGATGTAGATGTATGGATGTGAATGTGAATGTGGATGTGGATGTATGCATGGAGATGTGGATGTATGCATGTAGATGTAGATGTATAGATGTGGATGTGAATGTGGAGGTGGATGTATGCATGTAGATGTAGATATATAGATGTGGATGTGAATGTGGAGGTGGATGTATGCATGTAGATGTAGATGTATGGATGTGAATGTGAATGTGGATGAGGATGTATGCATGGAGATGTGGATGTATGCATGTAGATGTAGATGTCTAGATGTAGATGTGAATGTGGAGGTGGATGTATGCATGTAGATGTAGATGTATGGATGTGAATGTGAATGTGGATGTGGATGTATGCATAGAGATGTGGATGTATGCATGTAGATGTAGATATATGGATGTGAATGTGAATGTGGATGTGGATGTGGATGTATGCATGGAGATGTGGATGTATACATGTAGATGTAGATGTATGGATGTGAATGTGAATGTGGATGTGGATGTATGCATGGAGATGTGGATGTATACATGTAGATGTAGATGTATGGATGTGAAAGTGGATGTACGCATGTAGATGTAGATGTATAGATGTGGATGTGAATGTGGAGGTGGATGTATGCATGTAGATGTAGATGTATGGATGTGAATGTGAATGTGGATGTGGATGTATGCATGGAGATGTGGATGTATGCATGTAGATGTAGATGTATAGATGTAGATGTGAATGTGGAGGTGGATGTATGCATGTAGATGTAGATGTATGGATGTGAATGTGGATGTGGATGTGGATGTATGCATAGAGATGTGGATGTATGCATGTAGATGTAGTTATATGGATGTGAATGTGAATGTGGATGTGGATGTATGCATGGAGATGTGGATGTATACATGTAGATATAGATGTATGGATGTGAATGTGAATGTGGATGTGGATGTATGCATGGAGATGTGGATGTATGCGTGTAGATGTAGATGTATGGATGTGAATGTGAATGTGGATGTGGATGTATGCATGGAGATGTGGATGTATGCGTGTAGATGTAGATGTATAAATGTGGATGTGAATGTGGAGGTGGATGTATGCATGTAGATGTAGATATATAGATGTATAAATGTGGATGTGAATGTGGAGGTGGATGTATGCATGGAGATGTAGATGTATAAATGTGGATGTGAATGTGGAGGTGGATGTATGCATGTAGATGTAGATGTATAGATGTGGATGTGAATGTGGAGGTGGATGTATGCATGTAGATGTAGATGTATGGATGTGAATGTGGATGTGGATGTGGATGTGGATGTATGCATGGAGATGTGGATGTATGCATGTAGATATAGATGTATGAATGTGGATGTGGATGTATGCATGTAGATGTGAATGTACGCATATAGATGTGGATGTATGGATGTGAATGTGCATGTAGATGTGGATGCATGGATGAGGATGCATGAATGTGCATGTAGATGTGGATGTGAAAATAGATGCATGGATGTAGATGTGGATGTATGGATGTGAATGTGGCTGTGGATGTGGATATATGTATGGATGTGAATATATGATATGTGATGTGAAGGAATCTGAAGTGATGAGATGGAAAATGATTTGATGGGATGAGTACACATATAAATGGAATATGGAATAAGTAATGTGGATTGATGAGGGATAATGTGGAAAAATGAGAGTTAATATAGAAACTGTATTTGTAAACTGTTTATAAATGGCTGTTTTATGTCAAGAATGCTGGGGAAGCATATTGACCGTCTTGTGATTAAGTCGTGGAGACCTAACTGATAAAGTTGCAACTGCTGAACGGAGAGTCAATGGAGGACGTCTCGCGTAGCAAAGTCGGCCGAGGTCTTGACCAGCCTCGGTTCGATTAAAATGGTGAGCTTCCGGTACGGTGGATGAGGGACCAAGGAAGCGGCCTATGAGTGAAGCGTTAGGTCACCTGCGAAGGATCCTAGAGGGTGCTGACCATACGGTGCTCGGGCTCTGGGTCGCCTAAGATACCCACACGTGGATCGAGGAAGATATTGGAACAAGGAGTAAGAGTTGTTTTCTGAAACCGGGCATGGATCTGGTTGATTGACCTTGTTGGTCTTCAATGGATGAATCCATGGCTCTTTATATGGATCTGTTGGTTGATCTTGCTGATCTTCAACGAGAGTCCATCTTGATTTTTATAAGTGATTATATTGCCGAGTATTATGGGCTAGGAACTATTGAAAAGGCCCTTGAGTGGAGAGGTGGTGAGCGTTTTGGTTGCCAATGATGCCATAGATACTCAGATGAAGGAATGATGGGAAATTAAGAATCAACCGGATAATTTGGAAGATTGTGATCAGTGATACTATGGTTTCATTAAAGGATTATTTTAAAACTGGTTGAATCTGTGAAAAAGACAATTTCATATTGGGTGTGTAAGTGGTGTGACTAGTTTTATTTTTGCATGAACTTCCGGCTAGGGGGCCTGGAAACTCTTTTCCCTGGTACCCGGGACAAACCTAAGCAAATTCCTAATTGGATCCCGTCACTACAGTGGTTGGGTGGCTGGCTAACCCATGGGACTGGACATGGGGTTAGGCTGGACTGATGGATCCGTAAATCGAGACTCAATTTCTGTTACTACGATAGATAAAGTAAATCCCGGATAGTAATTGTTCTATGGATAGGAATCAATGGCTGTGCCTCTTGATGGGGAAAAAAGCGTTGATCCCAATGATCCAAGTGCAAGTTTCTTCCTTGATCAGATCGAGTATCTTTATAGGTGCAGTCGGATCAGCTCGATCAGTAATGGCCTTGACTACGTTAGAGTAAAAAGTTATCCTGGTGGAATCGCCCGTGCTTTCGGGGTAAAGGAAGTTTTTTCGGGTTTGGTTTTGGATAAACCGACGGATTAATCTCTTGTCCGGATATCCGTGGGGGCGAGGCCCCGAGTATGGGACCCTGGCCCTCGCAAGATGTGCTACTTCCGCTGCTAGCATCCGAATCCATTGCGCGGTGGGGATAGGGATCTCACAGTTGGTATCAGAGCAAATGGGTTAATAAAGATCAACTGAGAAGCCAAATATGTCAAAAATTTATCAAGAAACACAAAAAAGTTATAATTGTGTGATATAATTCATACAATTTGATATTCAAACTGAAAAATTCGTAATTTAGTAATTAGGTTTTCAGATGGAAGTACCGCAATTGTATGGAACCCTGACTTGCTTGAGGCCTAGACATGATGGTATCTATCTTATAGTTCCAAGTATCATGACTACCGTATATACCGAGGGTATAACTGCAGCTCTTTACTGGCAGTATATACGAGTAAATCTAAGACTTGAAATTATAAGCATTAATGCTATCCAGTAAATGAATTCGAATGTGGTTGATATGATTTTTAATTCTGTTTGAGAACTGATGAATTGAATTGGATTCTGATTGAAAAATGATGATTTCTGAAATTTAGTTGAAATATAATAACCTGAGCGAAACCACAATGAGGATGAATGGGACGAGTCCTTGTGATGATATTCATAACTAGAATGATGACACTGTGAGATTAGTGGATTGTGCTGTCAAATTGCTACTGTTAACACTTGACACGGTAGATCAAGTTAAGGGATGACAAATTGAGAACTTACTTAACTGAAATTCCCGTGGAGGAATGTTCAGAAGGAAATTTTTCAGTCTAATGGACCATTATCGTATGAATGATATGATCTAAATGAATTGTTATTTAATGATGAGTTCTATATAAGGAATATTTATCCCAGTATTCTGTTGGGTTGACCAGAATATAAGAAATATAAGGAATATTTATCCCAGTATTCTGTTGGGTTGACCAGAATATAAGGAACCCCAGAATAAATTGGATCTTAAGAAAAAGAGTTGTCCTCTACTTTGCGAGATGAGGACATCTCGCACCTTTTTAAGTGGGGTAGAATGTAAGGTTCGTTCCCCAACCTTCGAGGTATACAGGAGTAAGAATCTCCCTTTCTGATCTTAAAATTATTCCCTCTCTAAAATAAAATAAAGATTTTGTTTAAAAAGGGAAGACACTTTCCCCATAATACCTTATCAGGAGCCCACCTGTTTTAAGGATCCATAACAATGAGTTCAGAAGTGAGAACCGGTGTTTTGGATGCCAAGGTTTTGGTCATCAGTTAAAAGACTGCCCGACTCCTGCCGCCATGACAAGGGCACAGGGAAGTCAAGAACCCAAATTCAGAGACCAATTCCTTCATACCAATCTAATCAGGGTCCGTCTCGGGACAAGATTGCTTAACTCCATTAACTAGGTCCGACCCATTGATTAGGGTCGAGATAACCAGTCAAATGACGACATAGAGCAACAGATGCAGGCAATTCATAAAGATATAAAAGCTTCCCAGGATCGACAGAAACAGTATACAGATAAGAAGAGGACAGCCAGAGAATTCAAAGAAGCAGATATAGTCTTCATTTGAGTACGGACCAAAAGAAGTTCTTTATCTCTTGGAGAGTATAAGTAGTTATCCCCCAGATATTGTGGACCAAAGAAAGTAGGTGACTTAGCCTACGAACTGTTGAGATATCGAGCTCTAGTGAGGCCGTGGACACTGATGACCCGCCTGGGGGATAGGCCCCACACTTACACCACTGGCATGGTTGGTGAGATCATGGGAGATATGCAGCCAGTGGGATGACAGGCTGTGTGACAGCCATTCTAGAGACTGGCATAGTTATAGCGCCAGCTCATTTAGTCGGGTTCACACTATAGAGAACCCGTGTATGTATTGGTTGTGTACTCTTATTCTTGTATATGGTGTGTTGAGTGTTGAGTAGAGAAGAAGAAGATTTTCAGCCTCTCACCTTGTGTGTTTTCTATTAGGGTTTTGTGAGTGTGTGTATGTGCTTGCAAGAGCTCAAGCTCTCTTCCCTCCTGCATCTTTTCATGGTATCAGAGCCTGGTTCTAAGGGCTGAGCTGCAAGCAAGAGAACCACAGGAAGCGGTACGAGGGTAAGAGCTTCAACTACTCTTCCCTATTGTGTTGGTGACTACACCCTTGTCGGGAGCTCTACGAGAGGCACCGGCAAACGATCTCCGATTGAGGAGCTTTCTTCGCGGGAGTGAAGCTACAGGGCAACTATATAGTCCTTTGGACTGTTATTTTCGGGCCGAAAACGCGTTTCGGGCGCGTCTGGACCTCCGTTTTTCAGAAAGCAGGCGATTTCGAGCACTGCGGGTAAGTCATCGATTCTCTGCAGAACTCTGTTTTAAGAACTGCAGGAAGACAGATTGACTGTGCAGACACTGTGGGTGCTGCAAAGAGGTCTACAGTTGCCATTGGGTGTATGTATGCACATTGAAGTCACTGGTTGTGACATTTGAGAGTACTGCAGTACCGCTGTGCAGGAAATACAGCAGTTGTGTGAAAAAACCAGAGTGCAGTTTCTGGTAAAATTGTGTGTTTGGCAAGATGTCTAATGATGGCATAACACAGATTGTGGCTGAGAAGCTGGACAAGAATAACTTCCATGCTTGGAGGTTCAGGCTAACTAATTTCCTGATGGGAAAAGGCTATTGGGACTACATTGAAGGTGAGCATGAAGAGGCACCGGAGATACCGGATATAAATCCGACTGCTGCAGATGTGAAAGAGTTTAAAGACTGGAACCAAGGAGCCAGGAAGGTTATGTATTGGCTTTCCATTAGTATACAGGACACCATGATTGGGCACATTCAGGATGCCAAGTCCCCCAAGGAGGCGTGGGACACCTTGGTAAAGCTTTATGAAACAAATACCAAGGCTCGTAAGATACAGTTGAAGAATGAACTTCATACTGTGGAGAAAAAGAGCATGTCTGTGAATGACTATGCGTTGAAGATAAAGGGTATTGTGGAATCCCTTGCATCTATTGGTGTGTCAGTAGATGATGATGACAAGGTGGAAGTCTGTCTACGTGGTCTCGGGCCACAATACAAGGCGTTTAAGACGTCTATTCAGACTCGGGAAAACATTCCCAACTTTACAGATTTGGTGTCTATGCTGATTATCGAAGAGAAGAGCTTGGGTGAAGACCAACAGTCTTCACAAAGCAAAAACAGTTCAGAGCAACAGGCCTTCTACACGAGTTCAGGAAGAGGACGAGGTAGAGGAGGCCGTGGACGCGGTCAAGGAGGTGGCCGAACAGGAAATCGGAATTATGGACAGCAGCAGCAGCAGCAGCAACAGTCCCAAAATCAACAACAACAACAACACGCAGGTGGAAGAGGCAAATTCAGAGGCAGGGGGAGTCAAAGAGGCCGTGGATATTGGCAAAGGCAATATAATGATGCACGTGAATGCTACTATTGTGGTAAGCCAGGACATGTGCAGTCAGAATGTTATAAGAAGCAGGCTGACATGCAAAATGGGAAAGTGCAGCAAAACAACTATGCATCCTCAAGCAGAAATAATGAGGATAATGAAAGGTTGTTTGTTATGCAGCATGTTGTGAATGCCATGTCTGAAAATGTTGATGCAGCACAAAAAGATAATGTATGGTATGTGGATTCAGGCGCTTCGAACCACATGACGAGTCATGGGGAGTGGTTCAAGGAGATGAAAAACCCGGAAAGACCAGGTTTTGTGGAAACAGGGGATGACACTGCTCATCCAATTGCCCACGTTGGAGATGTGCCATTATCTATGCAGGATGGCAAAGTGAAGTACCTTGCAGATGTACTTCATGTACCGAACATAACAAAGAATCTGGTTTCAGTTGGCCAGATGATTGAGCAGGGTTTGCAGGTTCGGTTTAACCCTGATGGATGTTATGTTGAAGATTTTAAAGACAAGTGGAGGTTGGTTGCAAAAGGCAACAGAGTGGGCAGAATGTTTACGTTGGATGTAGACATGCCTGAAATGAGTGCTGCAATGTTTGCAAATGGTTCAGGAGTTGTTGCAGACACAGACATATGGCATAAAAGGATTGGTCATGTGAATGTGCAGAGATTGAAGTCTATGTAGACAAAAGGAATTGTGACAGGGCTGCCAAAATTTAAAGTGGAAGGTATGCAGAAAATATGTGAAGCATGCCAATTTGGGAAGCAAACAAAGCATGTGTTTCCATGTAACAGGTATGTGAGCAGAAATGCACTAGATGTTGTGCATTCAGATGTATGGGGTCCTACGAAGACCGTGTCTATGGGAGGCTGCAGGTACTATGTCACTTTCATTGATGACCACACAAGGAAAGTGTGGGTATATTTCATGAAGGAGAAGAGTGAGGTTTTCACTCACTTTCAGAATTTCAGAGTTTTGGTTGAAAAGCAAACAGGAAAATATGTAAAGTGCCTAAGGTCAGATGGAGGGGGAGAATACTTCTCCAATGAGTTCTCTGAATTTTTGAAGAAGAATGGTATTCGGAGACAGTTCACATGCAGATACACTCCGCAGCAAAATGGAGTTGCTGAGCGGAAAAACAGGCACATTGCTGAGATTGCGCGAGCATTGATGGAAGAGAAGAATATGCCGCATTGCTATTGGGCTGAGGCTGTTTCTACAGCAGTATACATCATGAACAGGACTCCGACTGCAGCCATACATGATGTAACTCCAGAGGAGAGGTTTACTGGCAGAAAACCAGATTTGTCTCATCTGAAAGTTTTTGGATGCATTGCATATGTGCATGTGCCAGATGAGCTGAGAACTAAGCTGGATCCGAAAGCTGAAAAATGTGTGTTTATTGGATATTCCCTTGAGCAAAAGGGATACAGGTGTTATAACCCTGCTACACATGAGTTGAGGGTGAGCAGGGATGTTGTCTTTGATGAGATGAGCAGCTGGTATGCTTCTGAAAAAGAAGCTGTTGGGGCTGATTTGAGTGGAAGTGTGGTTGCACAGAATGCAGGTCAGCAATCACAGTCTTTGAGTGGACCAGGAGAGTCCTCATCTAGTGGGTCTGTTGATAGACCGTGGAGTGGCAGGCTGCGTCATAATACCAGCCCTGCAAATGTGATTACTACATCACGTAAAGGAAAAGAGAAAGTGGTTGAGCCCCTTGGTATGCCTGACATTTCTGCAGGGCATTCTCATGTTGATGGAGAGTCTAGTGGCTCAGATATGAGCCTTGATGAGGAGCTTGGGATCCCAGCTATGAGAACACCTGGTGTAAAGAAGGCTATGGAGGCCATGAATGAAAAGCTGCGAAGATCAGGGAGAGTGAAGAACCCTGTGCAGAGATTTACATATGATGGTTATGTGGCACATCACTATGCATATATGGCAAAGGTTGTGCAGGTTGTTGAGCCCACATGCATTGATGAGGCTGTTGGAAATGTGTGTTGGGAGAAAGCTATGGATGAGGAGATGGATGCACTATATGGAAATGAAACTTGGGATTTAGTGCAATTGCCTGAAGGCAAGAAAGCCATTGGATGCAAGTGGGTGTACAAAGTTAAACATAACAGTGATGGAAGCATAAACAGGTACAAGGCTAGATTGGTAGCCAAAGGATATGCGCAGACATATGGGATTGATTATGAGGAAACTTTCAGCCCAGTTGCCAAGATGGCAACGGTGAGAGTTGTGATAGCAGTGGCTGCGTCAAAGAAATGGTCTTTACATCAGATGGATGTAAAGAATGCATTCTTGCATGGGGATTTGCAAGAAGAGGTGTATATGTTGCAGCCACCTGGATATGAGGATGTGGGTCACCCCGAGCATGTTTGCAGGTTGAAGAAAGCCTTGTATGGCTTAAAGCAAGCACCAAGAGCATGGTCTGACAAGATTTCTGAATATCTTGTCACTATTGGCTTTCATGTAGCCAATGCAGATTTCTCATTATATGTGAGACATGGCGATAGAGGAGTTGTGCTTGTTGTCATCTATGTAGATGACTTGATCATTACGGGGGACCATGATGCAGAGATCTTCGATGTAAAGATCTTGCTTAGACAGAAATTCGAGATGAAGGATCTGGGGGAGCTCAGATATTTCTTGGGCATTGAGGTGATTAGGTCACCACATGGTATTGGATTACTGCAGAGACAGTATGGCTTGGACATGTTGTCCAAGTATGGTATGACAGGCTGTAAGCCTATTTCTGTGCCATTGGATCAGAATGGCAAGTTGAGTGCAGATTCAGGAGAGATCTTGGAGGATCCTACTATGTACAGGAGCATAGTAGGAAGTTTGATCTACATGACGATCACCAGACCAGATTTGAGCTATGCTGTTGGGTTGGTGAGTCAGTTTATGCAGGTTCCACGAAAATCGCATTTGGATGCAGTGAGATGCATACTGAGGTATGTGAAGTCTACTTTACATTGTGGACTATTCTATGAGACTGGGACAGAGATATGTGTACATGGGTACACAGATGCTGATTGGGCTGGTAGTATCTCAGACAGAAGATCTACCAGTGGATTCATGTTTTCTTTGGGGAGTGCTGCTGTGACTTGGAGCAGCAAGAAGCAGTCTACGGTTGCTCTATCGAGTACAGAGGCCGAGTACAGAGGAGCTGCTATGGCAGCATGTGAGGTAGCTTGGTTGAGAAAGCTACTTGCAGATTTGGGTCTATCAGTGGATAGACAAGTTGTCATTTTCTGTGACAACATTAGCAGTATACAGTTGGCCAGGAACCCAGTCTTTCATGCTCGTACGAAGCACATAGAGGTCCATTACCACTTCGTCAGAGAGAAGGTCTTGGCAGGAGACCTTGACCTTGTTTATGTCAGCACAGAGGATCAGGTAGCTGACATCTTCACCAAAGCATTGGGTACAGAGAAGCTCCGCAGATTTAGAGCTTCGCTTGGTGTACATGAGATGGAGTTGAGCTCGAGGGGGAGTGTTGAGATATCGAGCTCTAGTGAGGCCGTGGACACTGATGACCCGCCTGGGGGATAGGCCCCACACTTACACCACTGGCATGGTTGGTGAGATCATGGGAGATATGCGGCCAGTGGGATGACAGGCTGTGTGACAGCCATTCTAGAGACTGGCATAGTTATAGCGCCAGCTCATTTAGTCGGGTTCACACTATAGAGAACCCGTGTATGTATTGGTTGTGTACTCTTATTCTTGTATATGGTGTGTTGAGTGTTGAGTAGAGAAGAAGAAGATTTTCAGCCTCTCACCTTGTGTGTTCTCTATTAGGGTTTTGTGAGTGTGTGTATGTGCTTGCAAGAGCTCAAGCTCTCTTCCCTCCTGCATCTTTTCAGAACTTCTTTTATCTCCTCATCTCAAAGTTCTTAATGCCTTTTATAGAAATTTGTGCCAAACCCAAATCATGGAGAGATGGTAAAACTTCAGTGGCAAGATACCCCGGTGGCTTCTAGGTTACGCTAGTTCCTTCTTTATATAAGTCGTAACTCTTACTTGTCGCTCGCAGTAATCTTACTTCCATCGATCTCCTTTCTTTCTTAATCTCCTTTATGGCTTGGCAGCAGGAGTTGGTTTTATCCATGATGATTTCTCACCTTCAAGACGCAAGTGAGTCTATGAAGAAGGATTTTATAGAACTGTATGAGCGCTCACTTTTCCCTCACTTGGAAACTTCTATAGCTCAGACCAAATGGCGGACCTATCAAGACATAACTAGGGTAACACCGTGGGGTCAGCAGCACTTTCGTAACAATGTCCGCCTGGCTATGGTTATTGAAGCTTTGAGTTTGGGTCCCCGATACTATCGCGTGATGAGATCAAGACATGTTGGGTTTTCTGAGCGGGTCTTCTTATTGGCGTGTCTTCTTCCTCATCAGAAGATATGCCTTTATCTCGTTTTTGGCTTGCCTCTCAGAGGTCCTTTTAATAGATCACCTCAAACCAGTGAGATAGGTGCTGCAATAACCGGTCGAATTATTCCCATAGATGAATTACCTTATACGTGTGCAACTTGTGAGTGCTGCTTTTGTGACCATATGATGGACGGGCTTATGGAAGTGTAAAAAGTTCTTCTATCTTTACTGTATATGTTCCAAGAATGAATAAAGTTGAAATCTTTGTTCTTGTCTTGAGTCTTGCTCTCTTTGAGACTTTTCTTGGTGGTTAATCTTAATTAAAAATTTTCTCTCAGTCTCATATTCGTGCATCTTGCGAAATTATCCCCAGTTTGCGAGATGAGGGCATCTCGCGTTTTTCAAGTGGGAGAGAATGTAAGATTCCTCCCCAGCCTCTCAAGATGTCCAGCATCTTCCCCTGTAATCAATCCCCTCTTCAGAAATATAAAAGATCTTGTCTCTGCCTATTTTGACATAGAGAGAGAAAATATTCTAGAGAGAGAATATTCATATTTTTAATATTTTTGGATAAAAAATTATCTCATCTTATTAAAATAAGTTCCCTTGAAACAGAAATTTAAAAAGAACTTTCCAATGTGCAATTGGAATTAATTGGAAATGGGTATAAAGGACCTTAGCCTAAGGGTCTAGATTTTCAGAAATTTTTGGATTATGGTCCAATTCAGGTTCCTATGGGCCAATAGCATCAATCCATGTGTAGGGAGGAGATAAATCCAATTTGTAAAAGAAGATACCCAAAAATGAGTAAATGCTCACATAAGATGAAGAGTTGACTATGTATAAGGTTTATTAGTAAGAAACTATGAGTAATATAAAAAAAATGAGATAAATTGGGTATCCAAAAATTAGTAAATGCTCACATAAGATGAAGAGTTGAATATGTACAAGGTTTATTACTAAAAAAACTATGAGTAATATCAAAAAAATGAGATAAATTGGGTATCCAAAAATGAGTAAATGCTCTCATAAGATGAAGAGTTGAATATGTACAAGGTTTATTAGTAAGAAACTATGAGTATTACTAAAAAAATGAGATATTTTGGGTATAATGATTCCATTTTGACACATATGTAAGGAAGGGGAGTCCCTTAAAGGAGGTGCATATTTCACATGCTTGAATGAGTTTTAAACTCAAAAATATTGTGATATTTTTATCTCTCCTCTCTCTTGAACCAAACCAAATCAAAAGGCATAAAATAACCAAATTTGAAAATCCTGCAACTTTGAATTGTTGTAATTTTTTGAGCCGATTCGGGCTGAAGAAGAAGCTTTGCATATGAATCTCTTGTTATCTTTCTTCTAGACCTTTTTGATTAAAGCAAATATGTAATTTTTCTCCACCCTTGATTTCTACAGAGCTTTCTCCACCAAATGCATGGATGTTCCATGAAACCTCTCAGATAGGGTACAAGATTTGTGTAAGAGAACATGTTGAATGTATCTGACGAAACAGATGTTTGATCAGGTTGCAGAATTGTGAGATGATTTTCCCAAGCAACGTAGATGTGCCGCATTGTCCTATAACGAGCGGGAATTCATAGCCGTGTAGAAGCTTTAAGCTAAGCTAAGATTAAGCTTTAGTTAAGTTTGCTTAAGCTATGCTTTGATTAAAGCCTTGGATAAAGTCTTTACCTCTTGGATATTTCCTTGATGTGTAACTTGAAGAAGAAACCTTCAACCAAGCCTTCAATTCCCTTTGATTTTTTGAATTTTTCTTCTTTCTCAGAAACCAGAAAGTTGCACGTACCTTCTCTTTTTCTTTTGCAAGCCTTCCTCCCTTTGATTTTTTTTCTCAATATTTTTCACCTTCTCTGCCCCCTTTTTGCTCTGATACCACTGAAACCACTAGGATCACGGGGAGACACACCATCCAACCAAATACCAACTGGTTTATCACTTCAATCACTTCAATTAAATTACCATAACTGAAAAATTAATAAATATCATAAAAACATAACATAGAATAAAAACACGAGAGAATCATTGGGTGCAATCTATCCCCCCTCAAGAAGTATCAGCTTCCTTCCACTTCTTGAGTATTTATGTTTTATTAATAAAAAAATAGCCCATAAGCCAAAGATAGATGCACGCTTATGCATGGGCTTGCCCTTTACAAAAATTGTAAGATTCCTCCCTCCAGCTTTTGAGGAGTAAAGGTATAAGAACCTCCCCTTCTGTTCTTGAAATTATTCCCCTCTTTGAAATAGGAGAAAGATCTTGTTTTACCCTATTTTGGCCTAAAGAGAGAAAATATCTAGAGAGAGATAATCCAAAATTGAGATATCTTTGGATAAAAAAATTCTCTTAGTTTTTTAAATGGGTTTGAAACAGAAGTTCAAAATGAACCTTCCAATGAGCATTTGTAATTAATTGAAAATGTGTATAAGGGACCTTAGCCTAAGGGTCTACATTTTCAGAAATTTTTGGATTATGGTCCAATTAAGGTTCCAATGGGCCAATTGGATTAATCCAAGTGTTGGGATGAGATAAATCTAAGAGAATAAAATAAAATACCCAAACATGAGTAAATGCTCACATAAGATGAAGAGTTGACTGAGTACAAGATTTATTAGTTAAAAATTATGAGATATTACTAATAAAATGAGATATTTTGGAATAATGATGCATTTTTGACACCTTGGTAAGGAAAGGGGGACTCTTGAGGTAGGTGCCTATTTCACATGAGTGGAAGGGTTTTTAATTCAAAAAAATTGTGATATTTTTATCTCTCCTCTCTCCTGGATCAAACCAAATAAAAAAGGGTGCCAAACTAGTCTAAATCTTGTCCAAATTGAGTCAAACTGAACCTAGAAAATTCTAGAACTAATTTGGACTTGGTTAGTGGTCTCCCTCACCTATAAATAGACCCTCAATCATTTGTAATAAAATATTGGAGCTATACTATGCCAGTATTATATTAAAATAATCATATTTTCTATTATCCTTTAAATTTTTCTCTCTCTTGGGAGCTTGGAGCTCTCTCTCTCTACAACAACTCTTGGAGTTGCTCTTCTCCTCTTGGTGGACTGGTCGGGGGCTTCACTGCTAATAGAGAATCAAGCCAAACTTGGAGGTAAAATCAAATTTTATGGGTTTTTCTAATTTATCGACTTTCTTCTTCTCAACCCCTCTCAAGCTTGAGAAGCTTTCTAAATGAATGTTTTAATTCAAATCAAGCTTTCCCTTAAAGTCTTAATGCTTAATCAAGAGAAAGTTATCTTTATGCTTATTTATAATGCTTTCTTTAAATAAAGCTCTCTCCCTAAAAGAATAGCCATCTTTATGGCTAAATCCCTTGAAAAAGGATGCTTCTCAATGATAGTCTCTTAATTCAAAGCTAAACTCTAGGCTTGCTAAGTTAGAGATTAAGAAAATGGTATTTTTATGATTTTGTGTTAACAAAATAATGGTTATTTTTGTAGATTATTTATAAGTAGTTGAAAACTACTTTGATAGATTCTAAATGAGAAATTGATTGATTCTAAATGAGAAATAGATTATCCTATCAATTTGAAAAAAGAGAAATAATGAAATTAGCTTAATCTAGTGAGATAATGATAATTAAGTTTATGATTATGGTTAAAATTATGATCTAAATTCATAGTTTGAATTTAAGCATAAAAGAGGAACTACTATCATATTTTCATTACAAGCTTTTATTCTTTAGAAACAAATTGAGAATTATTAGTAATAGCAGCGAAGCTATGGTAAAAATTTTAAAAAATAATACATATCTTATTTTTATGCATAATGCTAAAATAGAACTTCCTACCATATTCTAGGATTGGACATCCTATGCAAAAAGAATGATTTTCATCATATTCATGAGAAATAAATTTTTTGTAATTATTCATAATTAAATGATTACGAGAAAAGAGTAAAAATTAATAAATTTATTTTTATACAAAAAGAGGAATTCCCATGATATTTGAGATCCAAGTAATTAAATGGCAAAAGATGAATTTTTGGTAAATTTATTTTTATGCAAAGAGGAATTTTCGGTAAATTTATTTTTATACAAAAGAGGAATTCCCATGACATTTGAGATCCAAGTAATTAAATGGTAAAAGAGGAATTTTGGTAAATTTATTTTTATGCAAAAAGAGAAATTTTTGGTATTTTATGCAAAAAGAGGAATTCCCATGATAATTGAGATCCAAGAAATCAAATGGTAAGAGAGGAATTTTTGGCATAATTCAAATTATGAGTATTTATTAAAAGTGGAATTTTGAGTATTATTATTTTTATTGGAAAATATGGGTAGAATTGATTTTTGTAAATCCCATGAATCTTTTACTAGAAAAAGAAGAATATTGAATATATATTTTAATTGAGAAATTTGAGAAAAATATTGAATATATTTTACTAAAAAAAGAAGAATATTGAATATATTTTAATTGAGAAATTTGAGAAAAATATATGAAAATATCCATCGAGAAAACTTGGATAATTCTTATTCATTCAAAAAAAGAGAATCTAGAATCCCTGGAAGGATCGAGGATCCAATGAGTAAACGGAAGTTTACAATTAGTTCTCATTTTTAATGAAGCTTAAGGAATGAAAATACAATATGTAAATGAATGTGATGGGATGTAAATAGATGCGATGTGATTAGATGAGATGTGAATATGATAAGAGGAGATGTGAATGTGATGTGATGTGATAAGATGTGAATGTGATGTGATGAGATGTGAGCGGATGTGATGAGATGTGAGTGGATGTGATGAGATGTAAATGGATGTGGATATGAATGTGAGAAGATGTGAATGTGATAAGATGTGGATATGAATGTGATAAGATGTGAATGTGATGTGAGGAGATCTGAGTGGATGTGATGAAATGTGATGCGATGTAAATGGATGTGGATATGAATGTGATAAGATGTGAATGTGATGTGAGGAGATGTGAGTGGATGTGATGAGATGTGGATGAGATGTGATGCGATGTAAATGGATGTGGATGTGATGATATATGAATGGGTGTGATGTGATGTAAATGGATGAGAATGAGATGTGAAGTGATAGATGTGCATGTGAGTGAATGGATGGATGTGGATAGATGTGCATGTGAATGAATGGATGGATGTGGATGAATGTGAATGGATAGATGTGGATAGATGTGAATGTGAATGAATAGATGGATGTGGATGAATGTGATGAGATGTGATGAGATATGGATAGATGTGGATGTGATGTAATGTGGATGGAATGAATGTGATGTGATATGGATGTAATGTGGATGGAATGAATGTGATGTGATATGGATGGAATGAATGTGATGTGATAAGGATAGATGTGGATGGAATGTATGTGATGTGATGTGGATGCAATGAACGTAATGGATGTGAATGGGTGTGATGGACATGAATGGGTGTGATGAGATGTGAATGGGTGTGATGAGATATGAATGGATGTGATGAGATGTGAGTGGATGTGATGAGATTTGAATGGATACGATGAGATGTGAATGGATGTGAATTTGATGTGATGAGATGTGAATGGATATGATGAGATGTGAATGTGGATGTGAATGTGATGTGATGAGATTTGAATGGATACGATGAGATGTGAATGGATACGATGAGACGTGAATGGATGTGAATGTGATGTGATGAGATTTGAATGGATACGATGAGATGTGAATGGATGTGATGATATCTGAATGGATGTGATGATATCTGAATGGATGCGATGAGATGTGAATGGATGTGAATGTGATGTGATGATATCTGAATGGATGTGATGTGATGTGAATATGATATAATGAGATATAAATGGATGTGAATATGATGTGATGAGACATGAATGGATGAGATGTGATGTGAACGGATGTGATGAGATGTGATGTGAATCGGGGTAGATGTGAATGGATGAGATGTGATGTGATGTGGATATGGGTAGATGTCAATGGATGAGATGTGATGATGATAGATGTGGAAAGATGTGATGAGATGTAATATGATGTGATTGGATGAAAACGATGGGAATACATATGATTGGATGTGGAATAAGCAATGTGAATTGATGTAGAATAATTGGAATAACGAGAAATGATGTGGAACAATGTGGAAAGATGAGAGTTTTTTAGAAACTGTATTTATAAAAACTATTTTTAAATGACTGTCTTATGTCAAGAATGCTGGGAAAGCATTTTGACCATCTTGTGAATGAGGTCATGGAGACCTAAGTGATAAAGTTGCAACAGCTGACGGAGAGTCAATGGAGGACGTCTCACGGCGTAGCAAGGTCGGCCGAGGTCTTGACCAGCCTCGGTTCGATTTAAATGGTGAGCTTCCGGTATACGGTGGATGAGGAACCAAGGAAGGGGCCTATGAGTGAAGTGCTAGGTGACCTGCGAAGGAGCCTAGAGGGTGTTGACCATACAGTGCTCGGGCGCTGGGTCGTCGAACTTACCCATGCGTGCGTCGTGGAAGAAAAATGGAACAAGGTGTTAGAGTTGTTTTCTAAACTCGGGCATAGATCTGGTTGATTGGCCTTGTTGGTCCTTAACGGATGAGTCCATGGATCTTTTATATGGATTTGTTGGTTGATCTTGTTGATCTTCAATGGAGAGTCCATCTGGATTTTCTTAAGTGAATATATTTTCGGGTACTATGAGCTAGGAACTATTGAAAAGGCCCCTGAGTGAACAGGTGGTGAGCGTTCTGGTTGCCAATGATGCCATAGGTACACCGATGAAGGAATGATTGGAAATTAAAATTCAAGCTGGATATTTTGGAGGATTATGATCAGTGATACTATGGATTCATTAAAAGATTGTTTTAAAGACAGCTGAAATCTGTGAAACAGGCAATTTCATATTGGGTGTGTAAGTGGTGTGACTATCTGGAACTTTGCTTGAAGCACTGGCTAGGGGGCCTGGGAACTCTTTTCCCTGGTACCCGAGGCAAAACATAACCAAATTTCTAAATGGATTCTATCACTACAGTGGTTGGTGGGCGGTTGGCTAACCCATGGGATTGGATGGGGTTAGGTTGCTGGACTGATGGATCCCTAAAATGAGACTCAATTCCGTTATATTACGATAGATGAAGTAAATCCCAGATCGTCTTTATTCTATGGAAAAGAATCAACGACTGTGCCTCTTGAAGAGGAAAAAAGCGTTAGACTCTATGATCCAAGTACAAGTCTCTTCCTTGATCTGACCATGAGACTTACGGGTTTGATGACCTTGACTACGTTAGAATAAAATATCCTGGAGGAATCGCCTATGTGTGCTGGGCGAGGGAAGTTTTACCGAGTTCGTTTTTGGAAGAACCAAGGGATTAGTCTCTTGTCCGAATATCCGTGGGCAAGGCTCCGAGTGAGAGGCTCTGCCCTACGCAAGAAGTGCTACTTCCGCTGCTAGCACCTCGGAATTCATTGCGCGGAGGGGATAGGGATCTTTCAGTTGCTTTTAACACAAGTTTAGGCAAAGTGTTCCTATCTAAACACCAAAGAATAATTACAAAAAGAACCCCAAGGGCTAATTTACGTGTAAATAAATAAATCCACGCCCAATATAACAAAAGTGGGCAGCTCAATAGGTCCACAGCTGAATACATCAAAATGGGGCGGCCAAGCAAAAATATCAAAATGGGAACCATCCCGGTAATAGCTCGCACCATATCGCCACCATCACATCAATCTCACCAACCTACAAGGTTGTCTATTCAAACACACTATGAGTTAGAAACACATGCTACAAGTCCACGATAGCACATAAGTAATAAATCCACACTTAGTTCCACCTCTACATTTTCAAGGAATAACCTTTTCATGTCGTGAAATGCACCTTTTGCATTTTCACGCATCTTACCATTTCATGCATCTGATCATTTCACGTCGTGAAATGCACACTCTGCACTTTCACATAATAACCTTTTCACATCTCTACTGTTTCACTGTGAAATTCCATTTCACGTTGTGAAATGCTAACTCTACTAATTCACGACAACACTGCACTTATGTTGTTGCTCCCCATACTAACCCTCTTCCCATCATACATAACCTCTTAGTCCTCACATACATGTTCACTAAAAAAACCTGCCATTTCATGCTGGCATACCACACATGTACCAAGAGCTCATGAACTCCTACCAGTCAGCAGAGGCTGACGCTCTCTTGATTTTGTTACAGATGGCTTCCACAAAAGATTCCAACCTAGAGTATGAATAGACCTTGGCAAAAATCACTCAAGCCAGCACCACCGGATCTCCTGCGAGCGATAAAAAAGAAGAGAAGAACAAAGAAATATCCGACATGGGACTCACAGAAGATGGGGCATCGTGGCACAATTCTCACTTATCTAGGCCCCTATGCCAAGGACTTGAAGGGGAAAATGATCTAGGAAGATATCCAGATAGAGCAAGGAAACCTTCTCTTCCAGTACCACAACCCTGAGTGCCTCAAAATTCTTAAAGATACAGATGTGCAATACAAGCTAGAGAAGGTGGGCTTGGGAAAGATGGCTGAGGTACTCCCCACAGGACTTTCAATCAAACACTGTGTGCCAAGTACCTCAAATCATGCAACAAGAATACCAAATGAGGAACCATCACTCACAAAGCCTGCTGGATCCAAGGAGCAGGTACATACCATAGAGAATATGATGAGAGAGGCACTTTAATTTGCCACCTTTCATAATATCACATTCCATCACATTAGTGGAGGATATGTTGAAGAAGATATCATTCAATTATACCATAGAGAATATGATGAGAAAGGCACTTCAATTGCCACCTTTCATAACATCACATTTCCATCACATTGATCAAATGCTAGTGGAGGATATGTTGAAGAAGATATCATTCAATTCTAACGGGGCAAAATATGAGAACATCAAGGAAGAGGCTGATGAGAGAGCCTATTGTGCCATGTCTATGATCATGCAAATAAAGCTGGTGGGACAGATATAGCCGCATACCTCTTCACAGAATAGCCAAAGTGCATGAGGAGAAGGAAGACGATTGGGCATGGTAACTACACAAGGAAATGGAGCACTGTCTCAAGTCCCACCAATCAAAGTTTTGCAACATTCCGATACCCATAAGCCATCAAGACCAGTATGTCTCGTAGGCCTAGTAGCAACAAGAGGTGATGGCGGTTCCTGCACATCTAACAGTAGAACTACAATCAGGACAAGCTATCCTCAAAGATACCAAAGAGTTCATAAAGGAGATATCCAAAGGCTCCAAGGAAGGTAGGAAGCAAGACAAACCAAAGCATATGAGAAACCGCATTAAAGAAACCTTGCGGAGGTTAATCACCAAGCAACATATCAAAGAAGAAGCATGAAGACGAGAAGAAGATGTGGCCAAAGACATCGTTGACTACAATGCAGCCCTGGAAGGCCAAGACATTCCCTTGCATGTAACAACAACAACCATGGATGCAAAATCAAGAGTAGATACCATTAGCTTCACCAAGCAGTTACCGATGGGGAGAGGGGAACTAGACATACAAGAATCTATACTACAAAGCCCCCCTTCCAGCCCGGCAAACTTGGTCTTCAAAGACCTCTCGCCTCTACATGATACAATACTTTTAGATCTACCCCCATCAATTGAGATGGGGGTGAGAAAATAGACAAGGAGGGACAACCACAACCATAGGTAGAGGCCATTATGAATATCGAGGAAACAACCTCAGTCCCTATGAGCCTCATCTTGAGGACCAAGCCAAAGAAGCCGAGAAGCGAACAAGGCTAGAGGACAGTACCATGTAACAACAAACAAGGCTAGAGGACAGTACCATGTAACAACAAACAAAGATGCCTTGACTCCCTTGAAGGGACAAGTTGACCATCTATGGGTAGCTGGCAATGCCCATAGATGTTGATACATTCTTAAGGACAAAAAAAAAGTTATTTGGGGCTCAAAATCACCTGGTGAAGTCTGGCATTAGATAGAACATTTTAAAAAAAAAGCAACAGTTTTCTTTTTTTTTTGGATGTTTCTAGGCAGAGTAATCATCAAAAAAAGTGCACACAATGCATTAATGTGTGAAAAAATGATCAAAACAAGGCTGTGCGCTACGGCGCGAATTCAAGCCTGGCCTGCACTTTGAAAGGCATAAATTCGCGTCGTAGCGCATAGCCTTTTTTTAAAATTTTTGGACTCTTTCCAGCATTATGTGCACTTTTTTGATGAAAAATATGCTTACAAACATCAAAAAACATGAAAAATTTTGATTTTTTTAAAATTGTTCAGATTTTGTACTGCCAGATTTCAGCTGGATGTTAAGTGATTCAAAGAACAAATATAATTGATCATTATCAATGAAATTTCCTACACATTCACATGCCTGCCAAAAGTTTATAGGGCACAGTGCTGACACAACAAATAAACAAGAGAAATGGTTCAGACTTCTTAGAAACATTACAATTAAAAAAGTATACATTTTGTATTGATTTCGTAGAAAGAAAATTACAAGTTCCTGAGAAGATTTCTGAGAGCTTCTTTAGCTTCGTCACTCTGCGTGGCTTTCTCACCTAGGCTATTAGCTATAATAATAGGATTGGTTACACCTTTGGAGATTGATGTAGCACAATGGCTTAGCACATGGCCGGTGTAGTTGCCTACAAATGTATACATAGCTGCCTCCCTGCTAATAAGTATACATTTGTTTGCATTATTTGCTAGCCCATCTTCGGTGAGAACCTCACTTAGAGCTTTACACTTGATGAGCTCTGCTTGTGCCTCCTCAGAGTACTCTAAATGGATTACTCGAATAAATGATGGAGAGAGGCTAGGAAGGTAATGAATCAGGGAGGTGTCTCGTCCATCGGATTGCACACGAACTCCACCTCCACATGCAGCAAACTTGTCAAAAATATAAGCTTTCTACAAGAGAAAAAAATCAGGTGTTAGTAATAACTCACTTATAAATATGAAGGCACAACTTTGATTTAACCCCACCTCAATGTCATCATCACATTGGCTAATGTGTGGGTTGCATATGTCTATACTGCTTCCACGCTGCTCAACTGATGTATCTACATGCAAGCGCTTATGTGGTTGAAATGCTTCTTGAGGGACACTTTCATACTCTGTTGCTACATTTTCTATAGCAACAAGAGCATTGGAAACAGTTTCCTCAATTGTACGTTCTGTATCATAACCTTGGAATGCTAGCGCTTTGGTAAGATCATGGTCATCAAAATCAATCTATACACCTGCAGTCTATTGCTCAAGTGTGTCTTCTTTGCAGAAACCAGACCCAATTGCTAATATGCTTAGGGCCTCATCCTCCCTTAACCCCAAGGATTTACAAATGTCATCAAGGAAAAGAAATTCCTTGTTATCCATGATGATGGGATTCAAAGTGGTTACATCCAACTCAGGGATCTCTTCCATAATTTCATCCCCTTCGAGGTCACGATGAGGCTCTTCATCCTCAGTTGACCCTTGTTGAAGAAGCACCAAGGCCATGGACTCTTCAGCTTCTTCTGAGAAAACCTCTTCCACCTCGCCTTTGGATTCCTTCACAAGAGCTACTTCTTTACTCACTGCCTTTCCCTTCTTTTTTTCTGTATCCCTAGCTTCTTCTTGCAGAAACAGTGCTAACGTCATATCCCATGAAAGGAAGGTGGTGCCTACATTACCAACCTGCAATTCATAAACGGTGTCATCATCTTTGACCCTATAATTGCTAGATGTAAGCCCTTTCAAAAATCGGTTGAGCCTAAATCGGAACGACTTATCACCATGGTACAGATGCCTGATTAAGTCCACTGGAACCCATTTAGTGGTGGATTCAGGCAATTGCACGACATATTGTGCCACTACATCATTCATGTACTGGACCTGCTCTTGAAAAGCCTCTGCATGAAGGTCTATAGTTTTCTGCATGTCAATCACCCCCTCAAAAATGGCGATGTTCTCACCTGCACACCTGCTGAGAGCCCAATTTTCTCAAGCTTTGCGCGTAGCGAGTTAGAGCTTAAAGCCATGGCGGGGTATTGAAGGGAAATAGAAACTGCAAGATCTTAAGAATGAAATGAGCTTTATAGAGCAAAACCTATTCTTATAAAGCATTCCACTATAACATTTAATAAATTTATAGAACATACTTAAAAATTTTAAAATTAACAAAATTAAAATCCAAATTGCAGTGAAATACAGAGGACATTGGGACTATGGTGCAATCAATAATTTTGTATTCAAAAGTACACCGCTACAAATTATCGCCCAAAATCACTCAAAATGTTACCTAAGTCTGCAACTTAACAGTCTTTCAAGCTAAGGACCCTAGGGGGCTCCAATGACACACAGAGTGTATGTTTCTCTGACCTGTGACACATAGGTCGATTAGAAACAACAAACTTGAATTGGTTCCTTACATTAAAGGACATGACAATATGATCTCTCAACTGAGCAAAATTCCAATCATCATTAACTACCACTGTATGCTCCTCTCCTGGGTGAACTTCAATATGAAGTTCTACCTCCTCCCTAGCATAGAGATCAGAGTCCAAAGCCTCCCATTCACCATGCGAGCATTTCCACCTTCTAATAGGGTACACCATAGTTAGATTTTGCTTGCCTATCTGATACCTGCATCTTACCATTGACATTACCGCTGAGCACTTTATTACATCGCCCTGATGTTCTGCCACCTTGGTGGTCCAATCGCCTTTTAGAAATGTATCTAGAGCTTCAAAGGCCCCATCTTTGCTTATCCACATTGTTGGGGTGCGATGGAACTTGCCTGCTTCAATAAACACATGTAAAGGCATGAAAAGAGATACACTTATCCTATGGGATCCATATGCAGCCTTTAGGCTTGACTGAATGTCATGGAAAATCCTGCGCTGAAAGCTCTCCATTGTGGTGGGGTCTGGAATGGGCCATTCCGGGCTATTAAGTGCAGGAGGAGAAATTGGCTCAAGTGCTCCAAACCTTCCCCTCTGTGGCACAACATATGTTGCAGCAATGAAAAATACTCCTCTATTTGCAAGTTCGGAACTTGTTTCCCCAGCATACATAAGCCTACCTAGATCAACATGACATGCTTCGAAGGTCCCTGTAAAACATTCTAGAGACTGCCATTCCACACATGTTGAAGGGAAAACATCTGCATACAATAGAATACATTGGAGTTCTTGATATTCACATAGTCTTCATGCAAGCATCTATACAGGATTAAGGGAGAGTGGCTCTCCCTCCACGTGGGCAAAGGAGGGGGGCTTATTTCAAAATGGCCACTCCTCCTTCAAGCGTGAGGAGGAGCCAAATCTCACATCTTCCAAAGCAATTTTGAATTTGAATCTAAGAAGATCTCATCTCACATCTTTCAATGAAATCTTTGTATACATGCTTACATACCTATAGATACACACACTTATATATATTATGTATGTATGTGTATCTATAGGTATGTAAGCATGTATATATAAATAGTGTACATGTGTGTGTGTGTGTGTGTGTGTGTGTGTGTGAGAGAGAGAGAGAGAGAGAGAGAGAGAGAGAGAGATTACATGAAAGATGCATTTATTTGAGAGTGAGTACACCTCACCACTCATCCCTACCATTAAAATTTAATCTAAAATTTAATTAATTAAAATTATATATATGTGTAAATCTATTTAAGTGTGTGTGTGTGTGTGAGAGAGAGAGAGAGAGAGAGAGAGTTTCTATGTGAGAGAGTGTGCGTGAAGAGAGAGAGTGTATGTGTGTGTGTGTGTGCATGAGAGAGAGAGTGTGTGTGTGTGTGTGTGTGTGCATGAGAGTTTCTATGTGAGAGAGTGTGCGTGAAGAGAGAGAGAGAGAGAGTGTGTGTGTGTGTGTGTGTGTGAGAGAGAGAGAGAGAGAGGCTGAGAATTTCTATGTAGGAGATAGTTTGTGTGGGAGAAGATAGTGTATGTTTTCATTAGTGTATGTGCGGTGTGTACATGTGTGTGTGTGTGTGTGTGTGTGTGTGTGTGTGTGAGAGAGAGAGAGAGAGAGAGAGAGAGAGACGATAGATAATTTCTACGTAGGAGATAGTTTGTGTGGGAGGAAGAGTGTGCGTTTAGATTAGTGTATGTGCGGTGTGTACATGTGTATGTGTGTGTGTGTGTGTGTGTGTGTGTGTGTGAGAGAGAGAGAGAGAGAGAGAGAGTATATGCATGCATGTGTGTACATCTGCATCTATGTGTAGAATGTGCTTGAGAGAGAGAGTGAGATGGGACAAACCTAGAGAGAGAGAGAGAGATGTAATGAGGGAGGGTGAAAAGAGAGAGAAAGAGAATAAAAAGTATCTTTTAATAAAATATAAATTAAATAGAAAACATATATGTATATGTGTGTATGTGTGTGTGTTTTTATTTACATTTATATATACATACATACATATGTATATATATATACATATATATGTTTGTGTGTGTGTGTGTGTTTAGATGTGTGTATGATATATCTATCTATATATTTAAAAGTGACCACAACTTATCACCCATCTCCGCACATTAAAATTTATTCAAAATTAATTAAATTATGTCGATGTTTGTATTTATATTTTTAAATACATGTATATATGTATAAGTATATGTGTCTATATATAGGTTTATGTATCTAAAACATAACATTGTAGGGAAAAATAGTATTTTTAGAGATAAAATGCGCGTGCTTTTGAGAAAAAAACAAAATATTTGATCATTTAAAAATTTTCCTAGAAAATGAAACGTTGTTTTTCTTTTAACAATTATGCCTCAACAGGATCGAAAATAGTTAATTACGACGAAAGACTCTCTTTTTTTAAGGCATTTAAAGAAAAAACATGTATATATAAATAGTGTGCATGTGCATGTGCATATAGGCAATAGTAGCCATTAGGGTTTTTGAGTGTTCAAATTTATAGGCAAGAATTAGGCCATTAGGGTTTTATATCTTAACC